>NW_008342423.1:1321034-1377749 GCF_000622305.1 Nannospalax galili
CTTTCCCCTGTTGTTTCAAGTTGGCTTATTGAGTTTTGCACTTCCTTCTTCATTTCTGCCTGAGTTTTCTTCAATGTGTCTCTTTTGTCAATTCATTCAGAAGTTTATCCCTATGTTCTTTTAGCCCTTTGATTTGTTTGTTCGTATGTTCTTTAAATTCGTTGAATTACTTGATCATGTTTATGATTGTTCTTTTAATTCCATGTCCTGGGTTGTCTCTAGTGGGTTCTCCTTGTAGAACTCTTCTACAGGATTGGTGGGGTTTGGTGGGGACATAGTGTTTTGACTTTCTATTTTATTATTCTTTCATTATGATTTTGGCACGTGAATTTCTTTTGTTGTTTATGATTCTGATATGAGAATTAAGTTGAAGTATGCTTCTGTTTATATTATCAGGGTACCTAGATCCTTTCTTTATTGGTTACATAAAGCTGGTTGGTACAGTGTTCAGGTTCTCTCAGGTTTAATTTGGAGGGAATTGATGGCTTCAGATCAGCTATTCGGGAATACCCACAGAAGCACAATTCAGGTTCTAGTCAGGTACACTCAGGCTTCCCTCACCATGTGGAGGCAGGATCAGGGCGCTCTCAGGCAGTCCCCTGCATTCTCAGGAACTCTCTGTGGATCTGCTGAGATCAGAGCCTCAGAGCTGCACACTGATGGAGGATGAAACCCACCCTCTCAGGCTGTCTGCAAGGATCTCAGCCTTGGCCTACCAAAGCCAGATCTGCCCTGGGGCCTCGGGGGGCGGGTTGTGTGGCGGCTCTCAAAATCCCAGGTAGGGGGGACAGGTATGGCGCAATTAGGGGAAGCTCACCACCATGTGGACGCAGGATAGGGAGCTCTCAGGCAGTCCCCTGCTTTCTCAGGCCCTCTGCCAGAGGGAGGCACGCTGGGTCTGCTGAGATGAGAGCCTGATGGAGGTTGAAACCCACCCTCTCAGGCTATCTGCTTGGATCCATTTGTATTACTCTTCTTCATATGCATGCATTCCTTTAACAAAACAATTTAGGAGCTTGGTTTAAACGAGCTTTGTAGAAAATGGAGATTCAGAGAGGAAAATGATGGTATTTGTTTAGGGTCTTAAAAGATGTATAGGAGGGGCCGGGGACATGGCTCAACTGTTAGGAGCACTTACTGCTCTTGTAGAGGACCCTAGTTTGGTTTACAGCACCCATGTCAGGGCTTTCAAGCACCTGTAATCCTAGCTCTAGGGGGTTCCAGCAGCTTCTGTAGTTGCACTTGCGCTTACGTTCACAGATATATATAATTAAAAGTAAAAATAAATCTTTTAAAAAGTGTACAAGTTCATCTTAGCTGGGCATGGTAGCGCATGCCTTCAATTCTAGCACTTAATTCCAGGCAGGCAGATATCTGTGATTTCAAGGCCTGCCTGGTCTACAGAGTGAGTTCCAGGCCAGGTGGGGCTACAGGGAGACCCTGTCCTAAAAAGATGAGAGAGAGGAGGGAGGGAGGGAGGGAGAGAGAGAGAGAGAGAGAGAGAGAAGGATGGTAAGAGATGGAGGGTGTGAAAGTAAGGAGGGGTGACTCTTGAAGAGCTTCTTGTACCTGCATGGGATTTGACCATATAGTGACTGAAGGATACAGGCAGGGGAAGATCCTCAGGTCTGTGTTTAGATGATGATAACACTAGGGAGCCATAGGCCAGGTGCTGTGACAAGTATGCTAGTCGTGATCTCATTGATTTTTCCTCATAGTTCTGTGAAGGAGATTTTCTTTATCTCCACTTTCCAGATGAGGCAATTGAAGCTTAAATGATTTGCCCCCGTGTGGCCCATGTAGAAACTGATGAAGCCCAGATTTCAATCTCTTGATTCCTGATCACTGTGGTATTGGTGGGAGGAGCAATTGGTTGAAGCAATGTATGATTGGGTGGTAGGTAGCCTGGTGGAAGAGGTAGGGGCAGGAGGAGAGTCATGGCTGGTAGTGTGGGCATGGTTTCTGGCCTGGGGTACCTTGTGCTGTTTGCTATTAGGATACAGCATAGGAGTTAGTAGGGCTTAGGAAATGGTGAGCTCTGTTTGGACATGTAGCTTGTGGTACTTGTGCAGTCTCCTGCTGGATTGCCCTGTAAATTCTGAAATGTGAATTGAGAGCTGTAGGAGCTCTGGAATGGAGACATCACGGTGGGAGCCCTGGAGCGAGGAGGTGACCCCCAGGGAATGTGTCAGCAGAGAAGGAAGGGTGAGCTCTAAAGTCTTTGGAAATAACAAGTTAAGAGGAAGGGTGATGGCTGTTGATGGAGGAAGAGTCATTTTCCTTTGGGGACGTGGCTTTTGGTTGCCTGTGCTTCAGTGGATGGCCTAACACCCATGAGCATATAGGCAGCACTAATTGGACTCAGTGAGTTATGAAAATAATAATAAAACAATATTAGAAGTGTAACAGCTCAAAGAACTAATGGTACCCAAAACGAATGTAGCCATTATAAAGACAGTATAGCTTAAATGTTAGAAATGATGCTTACATTCTTGTAATACATAGTGCAGCATTGCTAAGTCACGTTACAGTTTAATTCTTAGCATATAAGGCCAAGAGTGGACCCGAACTCTGAGAGTTCGTTCCTTCAGCTCTCTCGATGAACTGTTTTTTAGCCAGTCCTCACCCATACTTTTACTGAAACAGTCTCTCCAGTATGAATTGAGGAACTACAAGCTTGGATCTACCTTAGGCCTAAAATATCTCACACACAATGTCAAGCATACTTCTCAGTTCTCACTTCATTCAGTCAAAATACAAACAGCCGCACTTTGATATGCTAATTCAAGCACCTTCACATTCATTCACTATCTTGTGTGGAGGGCAAAGTGGGGTTCCTAGGGATCAATGTCAGCTGTCTGTCAGGAGCACATGGCCTAGTGAGCCTAGTTTGAATTATAAACAGCTTTTTGTCACAAGGTTAAGTAAAAGTCATTAGTGCAGATTCTGTCTACTAAGTCATTCCTACACATGTGCTTTAAGACTCTCTAATCCTCTTAACATTATTTCAAGTTGATTAGATTTCAGATAAATATATATATTTTTTAATTCAAAGGAGAATGAAAAGGCTTCAGGCTGGTGTTGACTTGTGGCCCAATGACCCTGGGAAAACACTCCACAGTTTTGCCTGTTCACAGGTCCTCAACTAGCAGGCTTCCTGGGAATGAATAGGTCCTGTGTCCAGGAGATGGAGAGGGTGTGGACAGCCGTGGTGTGTCTGAATCACTACCTTCCTTGGCCTCTGGCCAGCTGCCTCCTCAGACCAATGTGATATGAGACCAAGCTGACCTGAAGGTGTGGGGTTGCCTGGAACAGTCCCTTCTGGGATGAGGTCTTAAGGGGAACTATCCTGGCTGTGGTCCAGAAGCTTGGGCCCTGTGTACATAGAGGTGAGTTGAGCCAACCCGACTTGATAGGGCTAATGTGGAGGGGGCAAAACAATCAATCTTGTGGCTGGGGGAGGAGCCATAGACCCCCTGTCTTTCCCAATATGTTATTCCTCCTGGGTTTGGAGGAGAGGGAGGAAGAGGGGAGTGTCAGTTTGGTTATTGGGTTGGCATATAGTCCCAAGGACTCAGCAGATTGTTTAGAAAAATCCTCTTGGCTGGGGTTGCATGTGGCATCTGCTTCTCAGTGTGCCACTTAGTGGTATTGTTGGAGAAGTTGGGGATATGGGCTGTCTCCAACCATTCCTGGCTCCTTTTACTTACATGGTGAAGCACAGAGGGGTGTACATGTATGTTGGATATGCCAATCCCACAGGTAGTTTGGATTCTGCGGATTGGGAAATGGGGTTTCTGGGGAGACGAGGCAGGGAGAAAGCAGGAACAGGAATGGTTTTGAATCGGGTCCTTCTTCTGACTAGGTCAAGAAGGGACAGGCCAGGCATTTTCAGCCTTGCTTTCTGGACAACCTGCTGACTAGGGATTCTTGTAGCTGTTTCCAAGACTAGTTTCTGCCATTGCTGTGGTAAGATATGAAGGAGCTTCTGCATAGAATAGAACCAGATTCCCTGCCTGGCCTAGCCCTCTCCCTGCCCTAGCTACTCCAAGATGTTGAAGGGGCTGTGTGAGGAGGAAGCCTGCAGGGAGGGTTTCTTTCCTCAGCCTTGAGGGTGATGACAGGAGTATCTAAGCATCGCTCTTCTCTGTCCCGTCCCAGGGAGTGGGAGGGTGCCCTGAGCTCAGGCCTAAATACCTGGTAGGAAGGAGTCAGAGGATGCCTCAGATGCCAAGGGAATGAGAGGGTAAGGATGTGTGTGAGGCACCTTGGGTTGGGAGGTGGGGGAGAGGAGAAGCCTCTGCAGTGGAACTTTGCCAGGACCTTCACCCTAGGGTTCAGGGAGGCACCCCTTTGTTGGCATGTGTTTAATGGGCTCTCCAACTCTGAAGTCGGAGTCTAGTCCCAGTGCACTGGTCTGCCCAGCACTCTCAAGCACATGCTGGATGCTGTTGTGAGGGGAGGGAGAAGTCCAGGCACCAGAGAGATGAGGGAAGAAGGTGTGGGGTAACTCAGGCAGTGGGGCTGGGGTTAGGGCTGTCAGCTGCTCAGTGAGACTTAGGGCAGGGATGGCTTCCATGGCCGAGTGAAGAGTAGGTTAGGGAAGCTGGCTGTCAGAAGTAGCAGGCATGCCTTGCTTGGTATTCTTGGAGCAGAGTAGAAGCTGGGCAGGTGGAAGATGTTTCAGGCCTCAAGATTTCCAGGAGGGGCTCAGGCCAAGTGGGGACAGAGATTTCTGTGGCTTCTTAGGTGGCCCATATTGTGGAATATGGGAGTGTTTGGATCCCTGTGGCCCTAATTGGTGGCTCTGGAGCTCTGGAGTTCCAGAGGCGACCTGGGAGCCAGGACGTTGTGGTCTGCGAAGGTGGAGCCTTGGCTCCATCACTGAGGCACTGCTTTCTCTTTAGCTGCCTGAGGGGCTGCTCTAGGCCTAGAAGAGAAGCTGCGGAGGAGGTTGGGGGAGGGGTTTTCGCAGGCCCAAACTTGAGCCATTGGGATGCAGGTGTGGGGATTGGAGCCTTTCCGGCGGAGGCGCAATAGCAGCCCCTCCCCTCCTGAAGGATGCTCGAGGCCCGCCCCCCCGGACGCAGGGCAGTGACGCTGCCGGTGCCGCGGGAGGGGCGGGGGTTGCGGGCGGCGCTGCTTCCCTCCCAGCCCCTACGCTGGGACTTTGGGCTTCATGGGGGAGAGATCTGCTTACCAGCGCTTGGCTGGGGGCGAGGAGGGACAGCAGGTAATGGGTAGCCAGGAGATAGGCAGGTACCTGGGACTCAGGCCTCATCATCTGCTGATGAACTGAGGCCCAGCCCTGCTCTCTCCAGCAGCTTTCTAGGAGTGAGGGGTGCCTGTGCTTCTTGGCCTCCCCCCACCCCTAGAATCTGCTGAGGGGGCTAGGAGGCTGAGTGAAGAGTGGAGTATGTGTTTGTGTGATGTGTGTGTTCCTGGCAGGGGTGGGTGGTGGTGGTGAATTATTGATGCCGGTATGCATCAGTGTGCATGGGTCCCTGGGGGCCCAAATAAGCTGCCCTTTGGGCTTTCTGCAGTGCCCAGTAAGAGCCTAGGGAACACAGCTAATATTTCTGTTCACGTATGAACACTGAGTCTGTGTCTAGCACATTCTTATCTCCTGGCCTGTGGAGTATGCATATCAAGCCAAATGTCCCTTTGCTCTGGGAAATGTCACTGTATTCATGGGACTGCTTCCTTCCCCCTTGGAGATGAAGCACATTTTCCCTAGCCGGCAGAGGGCAGTAGCTGGCAGAAGGGGAGTGTGCTGCAGAGCTGTGAGGCAGAAAGGCCAGGCTGTTTCACTGGGCTGCAAGGCTGCAGTGAGCACTACTGCTCTGCAAGGCTCCTAAAGCTGGGTTTTTGGATAAGCTTCTAGGCCTTGTTATTAACTTAAATCCAAGAGAAAGATCAAGCATGGGGTTCTGGTGGATTTAGGGCATGCTTTTCTGGGATGCCTAGAGTTTTAAATTTGGCCATTCTAATCAGCCTCATCTTGCAGGAGAGGGAATAATCCTGCTTAAGATACACCTAACCTCAGGCTCCCAGGTGTGCACCAGGTGGTGTCTGGTGAAGAGTATGCTGTAGCCTCTAGTCTGAGTGTGTGGTCAACTAGCCCTTGGAGAAAGTCAGTGCCCATGTAACATCAGCCTGACCTTCCCTTGCACATTAGTTTTGACCTGAGACCTCACACTATCTATTTGCTGAGACTGAAGGGAGGCTGCACCTGGCTCTCTCTGTAAGCTTTGTGTGAATGGTGGCAGTGAGGAAGGGCTGATTGCTGAATCAGAATAGGAAATGGCTGTTCCTTCAGGTAGGGAGTTCAAACACTGGAAGAGATCCTGGAAAGAGCCTGGGATGCCAGTTCCCCTCTCAACCTCAGCTGCCTCCTCCAGGAACCAGCTGGGGCTCCCTGAGCTAGTGGCCAGCTGGACAGGGACAAGAGAGCAGTGTACAAGAAACAGGGGCTCCTTAGGCATGGGCTGGGGAGCTGGGGAGCAGCAGGAGAGGACTTCCTGCAGCTGTCAGGTGTATCTGGGGGCCGTAGTGAGGGGGTGTAAGAGCAGCTGGCACCCTTGAGGAGGGGCAGAAGGACCATTTGTCAGCTCTAGGGACGTGGGGGGCTTGATGAAAGTGCCTCCAGATCCCTTAAGCTGAGGCTGTTTTATGTGTGGGGTGGTATACAAGAGACATCCTGCAGCCTGAGTTCTTACAGTTTTGGGGTGAGGGCATCCCAGCAGAGACCTTGGAGCACATTTGTTTATTTGGAGGGATTTTTGGACCTTTGCTGGCTAATCTGGGGAGG
Organism: Nannospalax galili; assembly: GCF_000622305.1. Taxonomy (NCBI): domain Eukaryota; kingdom Metazoa; phylum Chordata; class Mammalia; order Rodentia; family Spalacidae; genus Nannospalax; species Nannospalax galili. Next base: position 1,327,846 of record NW_008342423.1, read on the forward strand.
GGGCACCCTGGTTGTTGTGGGTAGTACTCAAGGCAATCACAGGGGAGGGGTGGAGATTCTTACCCCGCCATACCCCTGCTCTTGGCTCAACTGCCCCAATCTGGCAGGCTGCCCACTTCCTATTTCCGTCGGGCACCAGGGTAACAGGGCCACATTAGGGTCTGAGCCAGGAGATGCCCAGCCAAGGCTGGGACTTGTGTCGGGGAGGGTCCCTGACGGATCAGCCTGCAGGGTCTAGCAAAGACTCTGAATCCAAGCCCCCAATTCAGACTACATTCTAGTCCTCATAGCCCTAGACAAAGCCCTTGTGGGGGGTTGCAGCCCCTTTTAGTACACACTATTTGGTTCACAGCCCCCACCCTGGAATCTCAGGAGTTGCCTGCAACTGTGAGAGCCGCAGTGGAACTAGACAGGGGGCCTTGTGTATGGGGAGTCAGGGGGGCCAGTGCGGGTCGCTGGGAGGAAGAGTTCCCCTATTCCTGCTGTCCTCTTGGCAGTGATTCAAAAAAGTCTTTTTTCAGCCAGTGTCAGAGCGGCTCAGCTGGGGAGGGAGGGAGACAGAGAGGGAGGGAATAAGGAGGACAGGCAAGCAAGCAGGCGCTGGGGGAGCCAGGGAGTAGGACTGGAACTGTGACCACTGCCCTGCAGAGAAGACAGGACAGAGGACTCAGCCGCAACCAGCTGTGGAAACCCAGCCTGACTTGCAGTGGAGCAAAGCCACCATTCCATTCTTCTGCCCTATTTCTCACTTCTGTGTGGGATTGGGGGGCTTTCTTGGCCCGGCCCCCTGGCCAGTTTCCCTTCTGGGCAGAGCATAAAACTCAGAAGCTGGGCCTTTGCTGCCCCCTTTCTAGGCCATAGCTCTAGTGACTTGTTCAGGGGGGCTTAGTTCCTTCGAGATGCCAGCAGCCCGTCGGTTCCCTGGCCTTGAGCTCTCCTTTCCTCTCCTGGCAAGACTGCGGCGACGTCTGTACACAGTGAGTGGGGGGCTGGTGGTGGGAGTTGGATTGGCTGGGGACTTGGTTAGCTCCTCAACACCAGCACATTACTGAGAAGCTGAGAGCAAGGATGGCTGAGGGGCACCTTCCTGAGGGCTTCCTAGGGGTGTGGATCAAGGGGCCTTTCTCATCTAGCTGCCACATTCAAAGACAGACAGACAGTCTGTGTGTCTCTGTGTTTGTGTCTGCGGAGCTGCATGTGTCAGACACAGGTGATTCAGATTCCACGCCTTGCTGGGGGCCAGATACACACAGAATTGGAAACACTGAGCTGGAGGACCCTGCACTAGTACTCTGTATGTAGTTCACAAAGAAACTTGGCCTAGAAGGAGATCTAGAGGAGGTCACTTTGGTCTTAGCAGCAGAGACAGGACTAGAACTCTTCTGGACCCCTTTCTCTTTACTGGGATCCCAGTGTTCTTCCTAGGCTTTGTATCATTCCTCCCCCAGCTACCCTGTTCTTCGGTTGGCATGGAGGGAGGGGAGTATTCAGTTTAGCAGGGAGGTGTGTTAGCTGGTGCTTCAAGGAAGGTGAACAGACTTGACTGGACTTTCTAAGTAGCTTCAGGGGAAGGCATCTGAGTTTCAATGAGCCCTAACTATTCAGGGCATGACTTTAGATTGTTTTCTGATGCCTGGAAGAGGGTAAGGCATTGGGAGCCTGGACTCCTAGGACTTGTGGGGGTGGGAAGAGAGGGGGAGGACCTGTAGTCTGCTTGCCCTGGTTGGAGCTAGAAGGCCCCATGCTGATTTTGGTGTTTTTGAGATAGGGTCTCCTTGTAACCCCACCTTGCCCGGCACTTTCTATGTAGACCAGGCTGGCCCAGATCTCACAGATACCTGTCTGCCTCTGCTTCCTGAGTGTTCTGATTAAAGACTTGTGCCACACCCAGCAGGAGGCCCCATGTTGAAGCTCAGCCACATAGCCAATGGTATCATTTTGCTCCACAGTGGTGGAAATGCTGCCTGGCTCTCACTGGTGGAGCTGGGGAGGAATTCCACTGTGCACCTTTGGGCTCTGCTCAGGAAAGCAGTGGTGCTCCACCTGCTTAAGCACCACACTTTTTGTTTGCAAACAGATGATTTTGCTGGGATAAATGAGTCAGTACAGCTAATTGTTTAGAACTGGCATATAAAATGACTATAGCTTTGAAATGTGAGATGTCATTTTTGATGCCCTTCACAAATAAAATTAATAGAAATGTTCTACATTAATTGTAGATAGTAAGTGTGTGATGCCAACTATAATATTTTGGAGACATGAGAGAAAAATGTTTTGTGACACTTTATGTATTCTTTCGTTATGCTGGGAGGTTGAGGAAGTAGCAAGAGATGGAAACCCCAGGTAGAAGCAACATGAAGGCCCCGTCACAAACACTGCCCGGAGAAATTTTGAAGTGATGAGTGCACTGCATTGCCTTACTGGTGTTTTCCCAGACAGTGGACTGCTGCTGTCTTCTGAATAGAGCAAAATCCAGTTTCTCCCCAGTACACAGTAGTTCTATTCCGGGAAAATCAGTCCACATTAAACCTACAAAAGCATTTTCTTGTTTAAATGTAAAATGGAATTTGAGTCTCGGTTTGGATGATTATAATACTCTTCATCTGGGTGAACTAAGTTGTATGGAATTTGGGACAGTGTTCGAGATTGTCCTGTGCATTGCAGAATAACTCATGTTCTTATCCCCCTTACCACCTGCTAAATGTCACTAGTGCTCCCCCCAAACACTGTGACAAAAATATCCTCTGTCTAGAGGGTTATGCCCCTCTAGAAGAGACATCCCAATAAAGGGTTTCACCTTAAAGTTTGGAAGCCACCCGCCAGTCCAGCTGCCTGGCTGAGTGTCTTTGGAGGAAGAGCCAGGGTTTGAGCTGAGAGGGGAGCTACTCTTTGTGCTGCCCTGAACTGCCTGGGAAAATCTGCGCTAGAGACTACTGGGAATGGGGGTGGGGTATGGACACATGTGGACAGGAGGAGGCTCATGCTGGGCCTCAACTGTGAGTGTATATTCCTCTTAGTGCATCTTACTGTGTTGAGGGCTCGGGGTGAAGCCACACTATGTGTTGGCCCCTAACTGGACAGCTAACCTTTTCCTTCTTTCTGTCGTCTTCTTTGGGAACCAAGGTGAGGTCAGGGTCTGATGTGGTCTGGTCTGTCCAAGCCGCTCACCTCTGAGATGTCTTATTCAGACAAGAACAAGTTTGATATCTGGTGGGTCAGGCTACTTAGTTTTGAAGGTCCTTTGAAGGAGAGTGTAAACCAGGCTGAGTGGCCTGCAGATATGTTTTGTTTTCTTTTGTCAGCATAGGTCTGTGTATGTACACATGAGCCTTTCAAGCTTGCACTATTTGGCATCATTTAAATAAGAGAAAAAATGTTAAGTGAAAATGAGAAGCAGAGCTTTATAGGTAATGTGTGAAGATCTGCATCTTAAAAGGGCAATAGAAGACATTGGTAGCTGGTTTGGGGACCGAGAGGTAGTGGCTTTGCAGTAGGGGAGGGAATGAGACTTCTGTGTGCCTTTTGAGTATTTACCATGTGCATATGTTGCTTTTCCAAAAATATTTTTGAGGTCAGAGTTCATAAAAATTCAGATGTCTGGTCCTGGAAAAAAAATGGGGGCAAGTTTTAACTAAAGTGTCTTGTGACAGCCATTGACAGGAGGTGAGTTTCCCATTTACTGAAGTGTCTGAAAGCCCACTCAAGTTCTCACCCCTCCCTCTTGTCTTACACTTACGGCCCTGTAGCCTCCACAGGTTGCCTGTGGGATATTCTTAGGATTGAAAACTTCATTTAGATCTTGCTGTGATGTCTATTTGATCCAAGGAGCCAATGAATGGCTCTCAAAGGGACATTGCAGAGCTCTCCCCCGCAAATTTTTAATTAAAAATTTAGGAGTAAGAACATCTCTATTTTCCTGGAGAGATAACTGATATTATTAATCTGTTTCTAATCTCTGGAGATAAAGGCAGGTAAGGCCTCTGAGCACAGGTTGATCGTAGCTCACTCAACCAGAGATCACAGATTTGGGAGGAAGACTCTCAACTCCTGACTGCTCTAGACCAGGGCTGGTCTCAGCTGCCCTATTCTGCCATTGTGGTTGGCAGGAATCAGGGGAAGTGGGTACAGCTGAGTTAGGGGGCAAGAAAGTGCTTTGTGTTCTTAAGTACCTGTAGAGTAGGCTACTGGTGAGCCCAGGGCACTAAAGGGCTGGTCCCCTGCCACCTGCTTGCATCTCCTGGTCCTTGAGCCACTCTTCTCTTTCCACAGAGGCTGGGGAGCAGCAGCATGCAGCCAGAAGAGGGCACGGGCTGGCTGTTAGAGCTGCTGTCTGAGGTGCAGCTACAGCAGTACTTCCTTCGGCTTCGAGATGACCTTAATGTTACCCGCCTGTCCCACTTTGAGTATGTCAAGAACGAGGATCTGGAAAAGATTGGCATGGGCCGGCCTGGTAGGTAGGCCATTGGCCTTACTTGTCTTTCCCTTTCTGACCATTTACCTCATCTCTCTTCAGGGTGGCCCAGTGTATGAGGAATCCCTTTGCCTTGGCAGTTGAATACTGTCTGCCCCTGAGATGGAATGGGAGGGCCATCAGTAGATAACTGCCCACAGGGTGCACTGGGAACAGTTTGTTGAAAATGTGAGTTGGGATTTAAAGAGAATGGAGTCTTAAAGCTCTTTCTGCTCAGGATTAATGGCATGTACCCATCTGGTATATATACATACACACACACACATACCTGTACTGGGAATTGAATTTAGGGTCTTGCCTGTACACATGCTCTGCCAGGGAGCTACACCTTCAGCCTCCCCTCTCTCTTTTTTTAGTAATACTAGGAATTGAACCCAGGGCCTCGTACATGGTAGGCAAGCACTCTGCCACTGAACTTTATTAGTAGCCCTTTCTGTGTTTTGTGGTTTTGAGATGGGTTCTCAATAAGTTACCTAGGATAGCCTTGAATCTGTTCTGTGGCCCAAGCAGGCTATGAACCTGAGTTTGTCCTGCCTCAGGTTCCCTAGTAGCTGGGATTTGCAGACCCATGCCCTTCGCCTTTTCCTTTGGTCAGACATTGTGGGATGTATTTCCTCTGTTTTTCCCTCTGTTGTAAGTGTAGAATTGAACCTCTTCTGTTTCATTCTGAACACCAGTGGGGTCAGTGCCAAAAATGTACAGGGAGACAAGAAGAGCTCTCAGATGATGTGCTAACATGCTTCATTTCAGTTATTTTTAAACCAAAATAGTGGTTACTGTCTAGAAGTTGTAGTTGCTCTGTAGAACACTGGAAACTTCTCAGGGACTGGGGGTAGAGCTCAGTAGAGTGCTTGCTTAGTATGTAGGAAGCCCTGGGTTTTATCCCCAGCATGCCATAAACCAGGTGTGGTAGCACACACCTGTAATTCCAGCACTTGGGAGGTAGAGGTAGGAGAATCAGGAGTACATCATCATCCTCAGCTATATAGCAAATTCAAGACTAGTCGTGAGACAGTCTCAAAAGACAAACAAAACCTTGCTATGTCCAACTCAAAAGCAGTGAAATGTATATGGTGGTAAATAACACTAACTTATGCTGCTTTTGGTTTAAATAGTGTCTAATGTCAGCATTCTATGAAATTTTTATGGGAAATAAACCTCAGAATGGAGAAAAAAATTCTTTTTTTCTTTTTTTTTTTTTGGTCCTTTTGAGACAAAGTCTCCCTGTAGGTTCAGCTGACCTGGAACTCGCTATGTTGCCTCTGCTTCCCAAGTTCTGGGATTAAAGGTGTGTGCCACCATGCCCAGCTAGAAAAAATCTATACCTTACCTTACCTTGATTTTTTTCTGGAGAGTTGGGAAGGTCATTGATCCATCCAGCTTGAGAGTCACCTCCTAGGACTGGAATGCTGTGACTTCCTGGTTGAACAAAGCTTCTGGTTGACTGGGACTGACTTAGCTGGTGTTACTGTGTTGGGCAGTATCTAGTGGTGGGCCTACTTTAGGGAAGCAAGGAAGCCTGTGGGTGGGCAGCAGCCTTTTTTGGGTGTGTGTATGTCTGTGTGTGAACTGCCTGACAGCTCTGGGTTCTCCTTGCAGGCCAGAGGCGGCTGTGGGAGGCTGTGAAGAGGAGGAAGGCCATGTGCAAACGCAAGTCCTGGATGAGCAAGGTGAGTAAGTGATCTGGGTGGGGGTGGAGGTGGGGTACCCTAGGGCTTGTGCTGCTGGCAGGCTTAGGAGCCTTCTGCTGTTCCCTAGCAAGTATAATCTCACCAGTTCCCTCACACTTTGTACAGACCTCCCTCCTCCAGGGTCTTATCTGGCAGGGTACTTGTGGAGCTGCCTGGCTAAGTGTCTGTCTCCGCCAGAGAGGGACATGTGAACAGCCTGTGTGCAGTGAGGGCTTCATAGCCCCTCTCCGTGTGGAGAGAGCAGGAACCTGTTGACAAGTGTACCTTACTTTGAGTCAGGCCAGTGTCCAGCTTGGGATAATGGGGACTGTCCTGTCTGGACATCTTTGCCTTGCTTCCTGCCCCCCCCCCCCCCCCCCCCCCCCACCCCCCAGCCTCTCCAGTCTCTCTGGTCAAGAGCTCCAGTGACAGCCTCCTTCCCCCAGCCCCTCCTCACCCTGTCCTAATTTGGATCTGTGGTGTAGTGAGTCCCTGCTCTGACTCAGTGGAACTTTGCCCATTGTCTGGAAGACAATGAGAGAGGAAGTAAGCCAGCCAAAGCCTCCCTCCCCATTTCTGGCCTGAGGACTGGGGTGGGGGTGAGCTGGGCAGAACAGCTGGACTGGATTGGGCAAGAGAGGTTTCCTGGCTGCAGTCTGGCAAAGGGGCTGTCTCTTGAGATCTTGTGGCCTTTTCTGGGGACACAGTCCTGGTCCATTGCCCAGGTTTTAGGGAAGGATGAGTGTTGGGGCTGGTGAAGCTAGGAAAGAAAAGCGCTGTGGGATTTTGGATCTGTTCCCTTCTCATAGTAGGTCTCTGGGTGGTCAGTGACCCTTTCCAAACTATGCAGTTTGTCAAGTCTTCAGTAAACCAGTGCTGGCCCCATTACCCAACTCACTTTGCAGGGCTGTGAGGAAGGTCCTTCTTGGATATAATGACTGAGATGGGCTTTGCAAGCTGAACATTGTTGGAAAATTAGGGGTTCTAGTTACTGAAAGGAACAGAGGCAAAAAAAAAAAAAAAGACCCTCAGATTGGAGATGGCACTTAGCTCATCCATAAGGCTCACCAACTTTTAGAGAGGTGTGAAGAGTCAGTAGCCTGAAGCTAGAGCTTTGGATGCTCCAGTCAGACTACCATGGCCAGCTCTACACATGGTCATCTTATCTCTTGACCTTTGGCCTTTCCCTGCCCAGAACAGGCCTCTGAGACCCCTCCAGTCTTCCTTCCTTCTCAGCTTTTGACTCTAGGCGCCCCTCCAGAAACCCAGCTGTCTTCTCAGGCCCTTCTCCAGCAACGACTGGCTTCATCTGTACCACATACACACTCATGGTTCAACCAGACTAAAATTATCCTCTCCCCTGGGCAGGATGAAGGGCAGCCGACTCCCCGGGGAGGGTGGAGACAGACAGCGCCAAATGGTTAACCCAGAGAAGGGGCCAGGGCTAAAAATGGACAAGGAGGTGTTTGTGGAGGGCCCCTCAGGCTCCTACCCTCTCTATGCGATAAAGGCAGGAGTCTGCTGGATAGGGGGCTCAGGAAGGGAAGGGTAGGCTGAGAGTATGGGGAGGAGATGCAGACAAGGGGTGGGGGCATGCCTGGAGGGTTGTGGGCTCTCCTGGTCTTCACAGCCCAGTTGGGACCACCTCAGCCACAGGCTGCATGCTTGTCTGAGGCTGCTGAAGCTGTGGGTTCCCAGTTAAGGTTGTGTTCTAGAAGGAGTACAATTCTTTAACAGGATGTTTGTTAAAGCCAAGAGCAATTTGAGGTCCATTAGTGGGGTGGAACTGAATGGCTCTGGGTCTCTGGGTTCTACCTGGCCCCTGACTGCCTTCAAACAGGTGTTCAGTGGAAAGCGGCTGGAGGCTGAGTTCCCTCCTCATCACTCTCAGAGCACCTTCCGGAAGCCCTCACCCACCCCAGGGGGATTGGCAGGGGAGGGGACCCTGCAGAGCCTCACCTGCCTCATCGGAGAGAAGGATCTGCGCCTCCTGGAGAAGCTGGGAGATGGCTCCTTTGGTGTGGTGCGCAGGGGCGAGTGGGATGCCCCAGCAGGGAAGACGGTGAGCTCTTGGATGGTCATGGGGTGCAGATCCTGAGTTAGTTGTACCAGCTCTTCTCCCTTTGCCAGAGATGAATCAGCCGGGGACAGGTTTCAGAGTTGCTTGCTCTGGGGTCCATGTTCAGGTTTAATTCGTTTCTTTTTTTGAAGTCTAAATTATTTGCTTACTATGAAAGTTTGCAAACTGAAAAATAAAAAATTGTTGGCAGTTCAGCTACTGAGCTGAAGCAGTTATCATTTCTGACACGCCCCGCCCCCAAGCCAGGTGTTTTGTTAGGGTTAGTTAAGATACACAATTTGGTTTTGTTTTGAGACGGAGTTTCTGTTCTGGTTTGCTTTCCTGTTGCTATAATAAGAGACAAGAGACTGACCAAAAAACAACTTGGAGAGGAAGGAGTTTATTTCATCTTACAAGTTATAGTTCATGGTTGAAAGAAGTCAGGGCAGGAATTGAGACAGGAACCTGGAACAGAGGCCTTAGAGTAATGCTGCTTACTGGCTTTGCTTCCTTGGCTTGCTCAGGTACCCTTGTTACACAACCCAGGCCCATCTGCCTAGGTATGGTACAGCCCATAGTAGGCTGAGTCCCCTACATTAGTCATCAATTAAGAAAATGCCTCACAGCCACAGCCACAGGCAATTCAATGGAGGTGATTCCTCGATAATTGAGATTCCCTCTTCCCAGGTGATTCTAGTTTGTGTCAGGTTGACAGAAACTATCACAGTCTCGCTATATGTAGACCAGGCTGGCTTTGAACTGCAATAACAAAGTTTTTCTGTGGTTTTTTTTTTTTAATCTGCATTTATTTTATACTCAATTTATTCCTGTGCCGTAAGTTTTTATTTCTTCACTTTCTTTTGGGGTATCTTTTTCTTTCGTGCAACCTCCTCTTCAGGCTTAGGAACAATTTGTTCCTTTTCTGTGAGGATCATTTCGATGTGGTAGGGGGAGCTCATGGTGTATCTTGGGTGATTTGTTCACCTGGATGTGCTCAATGACCAGAGAGTCTACATCTAAACTGCTAAGTTTAGCATTACTCTGCATTTTTAAGCATGTGTAGCAAAAATTCAGCACTCTTTTTGGGCCACTGACCTCATGTCCAGCCCCACTGTTTGGCCTGGGCACACCTACCAACTCAAGTTAAACTGCTGGAACAGCCCACATTGCATCTTTAAAGTGACATCTTTCAGTTACTTGATGGCTTTTCAGATACGCGTACGCTTGACGGCCTGGGCAGTTCCATGGGTGTTCTAAAGTGAACGAGAAAATTGGGACCTCTTAATTTGAATGATTTTGTACGGTTTTCTGGGTCAAGAGAGTAGTGAATGAACCATTTGTACAGGTCACTTCAGGCTGCTTATAGGAAAAGGAGTATGACAAGGTCTTTTATGTGCTTCCCTCCCTCCCTCCCTCCCTCCCTTTTTTCCTTCATGGCACTGGGGATTGATTAAACCTGCCTTGATCATGCTAGGAAACTGCTCTACCACTGAGCTGTATCTCTAGCCCTAAGATACAAATTTTGGATTTACCTTTTTAAGTCCTATTTTTTTCCCTTTTCATTATATTTTAAAAAATTCTCTAGTGGGCACACACAGCACACATGGGGGGTGGGGGGAGAGGAGAGACAAATTAAGTAACTTTAAAAAAATTTTTTATTATTTTATGTGTATGCATGTATTGCTTGCATGTAGATAAGTGCACCTGTGTCATGCAATGCTCACGGAAGACATAAGAGGCTGTCGGATTCCCTGGACCTGGAGTTACAGACAATTGTTAGCTGCCATGTGGGTGCTGGGATTCGAACCCCAGTCTTCTGCAAGTACAGTCAGTGTTCTTAACCACTGAGCTATCTCTCCAGCCCCAAATTAAGTAACTTTTAAATCTATGCATAGACAGGCCAGCTGGGGCTACAGGGAGACCCTGTCTCAAAAATACCAAAAAACCAAAACCAAAAAAACCCCTTGTGCATAGGCTAGGAAACATCAGCATAGGCCTGGTAAACACTGCCCAAGACAGTGCATAAACATTGCCAGCACCCCACAGACTCTCTCAGGCCCTTAACACTCAGCATTCCCTTCCTCCAGGGGAGGGCCACAGTTGCATCTTGTGTGCCATGGATTAGTCTATGGCATTAGAGTAAACCATCTTCCTTATACATTGTGGTTTCATCTTCTCACAGTATGTTAGTGTTCTGTCATCATACTTCTCATCTCTTACCATCAGTGCTAACCCAGAAAACATCCCAGGAAGAGGAGGCCCAGATAATGGCCTTCAAAGGTTAGCCAGCTGCCCTCTCCATGCAAGGAGCATAGTATGTAAGCCTGGGCTGTGGTGACATGCTCAACCACTCAGGTGAACAGATTCAAGACAAAGATCTTTACACTGAGTTGGGAGGAGGAGCAGGTTAGTTTAGTGTTGGGGAGCGTACAAGGCCTTACTTCCTACTAATCGTGCTTTGGGCAGGTGAGTGTGGCTGTGAAGTGCCTGAAGCCTGATGTGCTGAGCCAGCCAGAGGCCATGGATGACTTCATCCGCGAGGTCAATGCCATGCATTCACTTGACCATCGAAACCTTATTCGCTTGTATGGTGTGGTGCTCACACCACCCATGAAGATGGTGAGTGCAGTGGGTAGGAGACAGTGAGGGGCAGAGAGCAACATAGAGGTTCTGGCCCCTTATGTGCTCCTCTTCCTGCCTGCTGTGATCCCCCACCAGCTGTGGCAAAGGGCTTACTAGGGTCCTGCCCAGTACTGTCATCTTTGGATTTTCTAGTGCTTATTGGCAAGGAGTTGTGCCCATAGGAAAGGCTTTGCATTGATCTTGGGAATTTTCTAGCCTGAGCCCCTTTGGGCTGCTTCTTTCTGGGTCTCAACTTCCCATGGTAATTGGAGGAAGCTTAGAAGCTGTGGGTTTTCTGGTGGCACCAGCAGACAGGGCAGGAAGGAGCAGTGAATATGCCATAGCAGGCTTTCAGGAAGGGGCTGGAGGCCCTGTATAGGTGTCTCGACATGGCAGAGATCATCCAGATCTGTTCTCCTGTCTTCTATATGACCTCAGGTGACAGAACTGGCACCCCTGGGATCATTGTTGGACCGGCTACGTAAACACCAAGGTCACTTCCTCCTGGGGACTCTGAGCCGCTATGCTGTGCAGGTGGCTGAGGGCATGGGTTACCTGGAATCTAAGCGCTTTATTCACCGTGACCTTGCTGCTAGAAATCTGCTGTTGGCTACCCGGGACCTGGTCAAGATCGGGGACTTTGGACTGATGCGAGCTCTACCCCAGAATGATGACCACTATGTCATGCAGGAACATCGCAAGGTGCCCTTTGCCTGGTGAGAGGCAGGTGCTGCTGGCTCACAGGGCCTTCCCTCTACCTTGGTCCCGTGGATCCCAGTCTCAGTAGGGCTGTGGCCCAGCCTGGCCTTGGAATTGAAGGCCAGCCCTGGAACTCCTTAGCATTCCCCCTCCTTCTCCAGCAAAGGATTCCGATCCATGCTTAAAATGTCTAGGGCTTTTGTACCCACCACAGAACTGGCTCTCAGCCTGTCCTTATCTGTTCTGGGTTGGGCCTCCTTTCTTTACATAATCATATGTTCCCAAATCCTTACAAGGAATTTTCAAGGGAGATACTGGAAGGCACAAGGGTAGATACTTTCGGGATCAAAAGGGTATGCTACTCAGTGGGGTGTTAAAAGGGTTCCTGGAGGACTCACTGTTAAGCTTAGAATGTCAGGAAAGTAGCCAGGCAAGACTAGGTAGGGGTGTTGTAGGTAGGGCTAGTGACAGGCAGGAAGAGACCTTGTAGGCTGGGACTAGTACAACTTACCTCATACTGCACGCTTGCCCCTGATTTGGACTTGTGCAAAGATCTGGATCACTAGTGCCAGAGGTAGCTAAAGGGATAGCAAGTGAAGGTCCTCAAAAGGCCTTCCCTTTGACCCCTATCTTTTGCCAGGTGTGCCCCTGAGAGCCTGAAGACACGGACCTTCTCCCATGCTAGTGACACCTGGATGTTTGGGGTCACATTGTGGGAGATGTTCACCTATGGCCAGGAGCCCTGGATTGGCCTCAATGGCAGCCAGGTGAGAGCTAGAGATGAGTTCCCCATAGGGTGAGTAGAAGTAATTCTATCCCTGACTTGCAGCCTACCCTTGTTGGAACTGGCTCTCATCTGATGGACTCCCCCACAAGCCATGCTGACATGGCCTCTGTGAGAGCTGAGCAAAGAGAAGGGTTGCCCCAGGGTGTCATGGGGTGGGGAGGGAACTCGGGCAGGCACTAGAGATGAGCTCTGACCTTGGTCAGGGCTAGAGCTCGGAATAAAAATCAGGCTCTGGCTATGGGTTCTCCCTAGGAGTATACCTTTTCCATGGAGGACAGGTATGACAGGCAGCATCTTCAGTTGTAGGACAGGTTGGAGGGAAGGTAAGTCCTCTGCTCTCCTCAAATTCTGCACCATCTTCCTAGCAGATTCTACATAAGATTGACAAGGAGGGGGAACGCCTGCCGCGACCAGAGGACTGCCCCCAGGACATCTACAATGTCATGGTCCAGTGCTGGGCCCACAAGCCAGAGGACAGACCTACGTTTGTGGCCCTGCGGGACTTCCTGGTGGAGGTGAGGGGCAAGTCTGCCCACAGCGGCTGGGGAATGCAAGCAGAGGGCCTGTGAGGCTTAGTTCTGAGCTGGGCAATGACCTATCTTTCCCCTCAGGCGCAGCCCACTGACATGCGGGCCCTTCAGGACTTTGAGGAGCCAGACAAGCTGCATATCCAGATGAATGATGTCATCACTGTCATCGAGGGAAGGTAGGGCTGTGGCCTGTGCTGGGATCTCTTAAAGGGCCCAGGCTGGAGAGGTATGTAAACAGATCTCTTCTGCATCCAGGAGTCCCATGATGCACATGGGCAGGAGTGGGCAGTTTTCGACTTTGGAGAACTTGGGGTCAGATCTCAGATGCTGCTGCTCAGATGGGATTTTCCCTGCCTAACTTCACTCCTGCTGACCTTTCCTACTGGTCTGCAGCCCTGGCTGTATGGATCAGCCTGGACTTGGAATTGGAGGCCAGCACTGGAACTCCTGAGTGTTCCTTTTCGTTCCCCTGCTCTGCCCTCTCTGCAAAGGACCTTCCCCCTCCCAGTTTCCTTGAGACGGTCTTATGTATGTAAGGCTGGCTCCCATAGCCTCCTGCCTTCATCTCCCTAGTGCTGGGATTGTAAGTGTGAGCTGCCACGCCCAGCTGCATAAGGACTCTTGCCTACCATCCAGTGCCTTTCAGAACCTAAAAACGGCTTTCCCCTTCCTGGCTCACCCTCTTGGCAGCTTTCCACCCTTCCTACTAGGCCTCTCTCCATATCCTACTTGGGCCTCCTACACTGCCTTTCTCAGTCCTTCTACCTCTGCATGTGAAACTCATGTCTTGACTCAGGGGCTTCCTACCTGCAGCCCCCCCCCCCCCCAAGTTCTAGCTCCAGCACCTGCCCTGGAGGCCCCACCCTCTGCCGGTCCTACCTCTGTTATTTGATCCCTAAATAAGGAACTGGTCTGGGGAGGTTAGCTAAAATGCTTTTGGGACTGGGTGAGTATTGAGGACCAGGAAGAAAAATGAGGCAGAGGGAATTCCCTGTGCTCCTCCTCTGACTCAGAACTGGATAAGGATGCCTGCAGGGGGCCCTTAAGTTGAATCTTATGCCTCGCTAGGGTTGATGAGTGGGGCAAATCTCAGCCTGAGCGATGGAGTGGGCCCTGGAGTTGGGTGTTTAGAATTCACCTGGACCCACTGTAGCCCCTCCCCATTTTCCACAGGCTAGTACTCCCTCATGTTGGGCCCAGTTTTGGAACATGAATGACATTCTGGCAGGTTGCAGAGCGTGGGAGTTGGTGGTGATAGAAGAAAACTGCTAGGGGAGACATAGAGACAGGAAGGATCCCTGTGGGTTTGAACCTGAGGGGTAAGGTAGGGTTAGACAGGACACTATGGAAACAGTCTGGAAGTAGTACAATTAAGGGTGGGCGACCTTTGGAGGAATGGTTGGCCTGCAACCATTTCTACCTCCAGAAGCCAGAAAGCTTTGGTCCCAACCACTCCTCCTGTGTTCCTGTACCCCCAGGTCTTCACCAGCTCTGTCTCCTGCTCTCAGTGGGAGCCTGTGTTCCCAGGGAGTGACTCAGTAGCTTCCTGTGTCTCTGGAGTGGGGTGCCCTGGGTCACAAAGAGCAAGGCAGGCTACAGGAGGAGCCAGAGGAGTGGCGCTTCCTGGGAGGTTGTCCTGGGTGCACCCTGTCCCGCCCTTCTGCCACAGGCTGTATTTGGCCAGCTCTTGGTTGTACCAGAGGCTGCCACAGCCGATGGTTCAGTTTGTATGCCTCCCTCTGGGTTATCAGCCCTTACTTGGACCACAGTGGGGCCTTGAGTCTTTGGATCTGCTCAGGAGGTGGGAGGTGAGGGGCAGGAGGCCAGAACAGCTGGTGAGCCTTTGGGAGTGGGCCTGTGTGTTGGTGGTGCCAGAGCTCTCCTCTGCCTTGGCTGTCCCTGGATGTCTCTTTGTTTGTCTGAGCAGTCTCCATGTCTCTAGGTGCATGGACTCTGTGTCTCTCTGGGTTTGTCCATGTGGGTCTGTTCCTGACCCTTAGTTCTCTCCTTACCTCTTTTCTCTTGGTCTTGTATTCCCTGCTGAATCTTCTTCAGTATGTTTCCTGGTCCCACCTCTGGGATGCCACTCGTCTTCTCTCTCACTGACTCTGTAGACTCAGCCCTTCTCAGGGCACTGAGCAGTGGACAGACAGAAGATACCTAGGTGTTTGTGGACTGAGCTTAAGAGGCTCTGTCTAAATTTGGAGGTACAAGTGATGATGGTCTTACTCAGGGATCTTATTTGGAGGGTGGGATGGCTGGCAGCCCTTTTGTGTGTTTTTCCAGAAGTAGTATGGAGTGGAGGCAGAGGTTTTGAAATCCTTTATAGGTTCTTGGCCTGGCCTAACCCTACACCCTCCAGTTCCTGTGGTAGGAGTGGAAGGTACCAAATCTCTCTAAAGGGACAGGGTAGGGCTGCATGTGCTATGAGCACAATGGACAACACTTGTCCAGCCATTTCTGGACTACCTTCCCCAGGACAGGGACACGGCACTGAGATTCCTGGAGCTGGATAGCCTTGGCACAGCTCTCAATTCAGGCCATAGTTTTTAAAATATCTTTTTTATCCAGTGGCTCTGGCAGGAAGCCTGAGAGCAGCAGGAAGTTGAAAGTTCATGCTGTAGGTGCTCGGCCCTCTTCTTACTCACCCAGACCTACCCGTCCCACCTGTTGTTGCTTCAGTCACTGAGAGTGGCCAGCCTGTCCTCCTGTCTCAGAGGAGACTCTGGCCTGTGTGTGGCAGGGAAAAAAGGTGAGGCTGAGCAGATTGGTGGAGGGGCTGTTGGCACCTTACCCCACTGAGCCTCAGAAGCATCTGTGGGCAGTGAGGTGTTCCATTGGCTACTTGGGGTGTCCATTTGATCCTTGCTGAGGGACAGTGCTTCTGAGTATGCCTGGGTACAATCCTCCTCTTCTTCTAGTAGCACTTAAAAAAATTTCTTTTGAAATGGGCTCCAAACTTGAGATCCTCCTGTCTCATTCTCTCAAGTGTTGGTATTACAGGCATGTTGGTACATGCCTGGCTGGCAACCTATTGAAAGGTAGGAAACCCCTAGTGGCCATGGGTTTCTGGCCTTGGCTATACCTTTAAAGTGGGCTTAGTGTCTCCTTTCATACTAAGAGGGTCCAACAGGAATCATCCTGTGAAGAGCTGAGTTATGCTGGTAAAAAGACAGGGTGGAGGGAGGGCCGTGAGTTTGTTCTACCATGAGGAGCAGCGTTCCCACTGGTTCTCCTTGGAGTTAATGAGCACTTGAGGAGGTAGGCAGAGCAGAGTCTAGAGCTAGACCTGGCCTGGTAAAAGAGCTATTGGTGTTGGGAGAGTGGCCCAGGATGCCAGGCAGGCCACTGCTGCCCCCATGGTTTTCATGGGTGGCCCAGTGTATGTGTGGTAGGGGTTTTTTTTTTTTTTTTTTGAATGGCCCTGCTATTTTTGGATGGGTCTTGTCCCTTCTGGGGTGTTGTCCTCTCTTCTTCCTGCCCTTCCTGCCCTTCCTACCCTCAAGGCAGGGAGTAATCACAGGGTTGCTGTCTGGTGGTGGGCCAACTGGCAGCTTTGTTTACCAGAAGACAGCTGTGGAAGTGCAGCATCCCCCATTCCCCTAGCCCCTCTGGTGTGGCCCCATTTCAGAGGTGGTACTTCTGGTTCTGGGACAGGTGATGTGAAAGTGGGGAGGGGACAGTGAAGGTAGCAGCTTGGTGCCACATGTGTCACAGCAGCATAAGACTTGCACTACTGGTGCCTTAGTCTCGATTCAGCCCATGTCTTCAGGTATGAGCAGTTCCTGCAACAGATGCCTTAGCATCTCTTGCCTCAGCAGATGGAGGTTTGGGGCATTTGGAACGTCCAGGGAGAGCTCTGTTATTTCCCACTTGTTTGCCTGCTGTGTGGGCCTCAATTCTGGCTTAGACTGGGTCAACACAGAGTGAGAGACTGAAGTCTTCACAGTATAATCGTACTGGGAGTTCTGAGTTCCCTCTGGACCTGTCATTGTAAGTCAAGAGTAGGCTGTATCCTGAGAAGTTGGATAGCAAGGGCTGTCCCCACAGCCCTGTCCTCAGGTGGTGCAAAGCCCCAGGAAGAGAAGGTTTGGATCTCCAGAGTGTTCCCACATCTTGAAGACCTGCATGCATGGGATGGACAGTGATTGGAAGGCCTGGTTCCAAGCCCAGTGCTAAAGTCAGAGTGCTCCCTTTGGTCCCATATCTCTTAAAACACCTAGAACCTGGTAAATCTGGTGGCCAGAAGAAGGCTGGAGCCAGGCCTACAAGGGGGAGGAAGGAGACCAGGTGGTATTGTGAGAGTGCACTTATTTTGTGGCCTTAACTGGTTTGAATCCTGGGTCTGCTACGATCATTTGGTAACCATAGGCTAGTCATGTTGTTTGTTGGAACCTGCTTCCTTATTTGTAAATCATAGGAAAAGCTGCCTGGCCTACCCAGGGAATTTAGGGTAAGGCTACGAGTGAACAGCAGGGCCCTATTGAGAGTGGCAGATCATGGGGTTGCAGCTAGGGAAGATGGGTTGATACAGGTGACCTGATCTTGAGGTCTTATCTCTGCTTCCCTCCTGCCAAGGTAGCCAGGTTCCATGGGTAAGCATCTTGGTATAATAAGGGTCCTTTCGCCCTGGGTCACCACACCCCCCATACTTAGTGTTCACTGTCATCTCTGTCTCACAGGGCTGAGAACTACTGGTGGCGTGGTCAGAACACCCGGACGCTGTGTGTAGGGCCCTTCCCTCGCAATGTGGTGACCTCTGTGGCTGGCCTGTCAGCCCAGGACATCAGTCAGCCTCTACAGAATAGCTTCATCCACACGGGGCATGGCGACAGTGACCCTCGCCACTGCTGGGGCTTCCCTGACAGGATTGACGAGTGAGTATCTGGACAGAGCCACTGACCTAACCTGGTCCAGGGCTCCTGGGGCCAGCAGCCCCTCCGCATACCACTCAAGAGCTCTCCTAAGTTCCTTACCTCTCATCTTTGTCTTTAGCTTCCTTCCTTATTTCTGCCTTGCTTTATGGAAACTGTGGAACACTTGAAAACCCCAGGCTGAGAGTCAGGCTTCCTGTTGAGAATGTCTTCTCTTCTGTTTGAGTTTATGGGGGAAGTCCTGTGACTTCTGAGGCTTATTTAGTCTGGAAAATAGACACATCCAACAGATGGGACTCTGTGTTATTGATAAGCTAAGGGCTATAAATGTACTCTAAAATGTTGCTCAAAGCAGGCGGCACCAGGATGCTGCCGAAGGACAGTTCTTAAGTCCATCTCCCAAGGCCAGGGTACCAGGAGTGGTTAAGGCCCTGCCTTGTTGGCCTTTCCATCAAGTGGGGTCTATCATGGAAGCTCCTGGCCCCAGTTTTTCCTAGCAGTTTCTCACCGTTAAGTAGTAAGACAGCCTTTGTCCCTTGGTTGTGGGGCACCTACAGTCACCTGCAGAAGTATCATCATGCCACACCTTGAAGCTTGCATATGCTCTGGTTTCCTGAGCCATGCTGATACAGACACTGCCCTCCCAGCCATGCACATGCACACATGATTCTTCATGTGGTTACTTGCTTTTCCCTCTCCTGACAGTTTGCCAACTGCACAGGCACAGTTACAAACTTTTCCTATCTCAGGGGTCCTCCTCAGGGGTCCCTCCTCTGCTATGGCATTTTACCCACATACATTTATGTACTATGTTGGGTTTTCTACATTGTTGTGTAATCTGTTCATTTTGTTTTGTTTTGTGTTGTGTTGTGTTGTGTTGTGATTTGTCTCGTCTCACTGTGTAGCCCTGACTGGTGTGGAACTCACAAAGATCCATTTGCCTCTGCCTCCAGAGGGATTGGAGGGATTAAAGACCTGTGCTACCCACCCACCTGGCTTTTCTTTTCATTATGATTGCCTGCCTTGGTACCCTAAGGTTTAGCACTGGGGGATTTGTGGGTTATGCCCAGCACTGCATGCCTACTCTATAGAGGGAAACAGCACCCTACAGGCCTCAGTCCTTCAGTGTGTTGATGTTTTTACCTTGGAATGTGTCTGTAGGTGTCTGAGGTATAAATCAGCAGACATACTTTCTGTATTCTCTTTCTTGCCCTCCATGCCTTACAGGGCTTCAGTCTCACCATGCTCCTGGAGATCTGCACGTGTTGCTCATTTCTCCTCGCTTAGCTTCTTCTGTTCCAGTAGCTCATGTGTCAGACTAGACTGGGATAGGCGGGGTGTAGGTGTTAGAGGAGGGCCCAAGTTGGCTGTAAGTACTAAGGGTACGGGGGTGAGGAAGCCTCTGTCCTCCCTGCTGGGCCTACAGCATCTTCTTTGTGTGTGTGTGTGTGTGTGTATGTCTTTTTGAAACAGGGTCCCCTGGAGCCCCATCTGGCCTGGAATTCACTATGTAGACCAGGCTGGCCTTGAACTCACAGAGATCCGCCTGCCTCTGCCTTCCAAGTGCTGGGACACCTGGCACAGCATCTTCTTTTTCCCTGTACTTCCCTGCTACAGCTGAAGGGCAGAGGGTCTCTCTTTGCCCAGTTTTCTACTATAGGTAAAACTGAAGTCAGGAAATTCCAAGGGTAGATGCAAGTTCATACTTGGTGAAAAGGTCCCCACCACCCCACCAGAGGAACCTCCATCTGCTGATACATTAGGAAGATGCTCTGAAAGTAGTTAAATGGGAAGGCTTCTCTCATGACACCTGAGAAGCAATTTTCCTTCTAGGGTTTCAAAGTCCTGAAGCAGTAAAGCTTTGGGATCAGGTCTTCTATCTAGGTACAGGCCCAGGTAGGCGTGAGCTTGCTTCTCAGGAGGGACATAGGGAACAGCATGGCTCCCACCTCCCATTCCTGCTCAGAACACTGCTTAGGAGGAACTCATAGTCTCCTTTAAGTAGAGTGAGGTCACTGGGGCCATCTGGGAAGGACATAGAATTAGGTATATCCCAGGTAGCTTGTGTCAGCTCTCCTGCTAGGCCTCCAGCCCTTATGGCCTTTTCTCCTGCTGACTCCTCCTGAGAGTATGGTAAAACAAGCATTTGCCCTCCATGCCCCATACTCCAGAACATCAGGCCGTTGGAGGGTTCTACCTAGGCCCCCTGCCTCACAAAATCAGGTGAGGGCCTGTAGAATAGGAGGAAGAGAATGGAGGCCTCTACAGCTTGAGGCCTGCACCCTCTGTCCCACTCCTGGTGTGCCTTGGACAGCCTAGCTCTATTCTTCTAGACTTTAATCAGTCTCAGTGACTAAGTCCTAGATACAGTTAGCACAGGAGCTGAGGTGAGTGGAAAACAGGGCAAACGGCTCAGCCTCCCCATTTCCTGTGGCTTAGCAGGAGGTTGCCTCCTGTCCACCCTGCTAGGGGCTCACAGCAAATGTTTCTGTACCAGGTCTCCCAAAAGGCCTACAGAACAGTATGCCAGTAGGTGGATGCCTGGCATGGGTTGGGGTGTTGTTGGGCTTATTAAGGATCAACTCTGCCCTTGTAGGGTATTGTTGGCACTCATAAGGACATAGACTTTGCAGCCTGGGTCAGGCGTGCTTTTTCCATGACGGCCGCCTCCAGTTGAAAGGATCAGGATCTATATACTGGGAGTCTGGGGCCCTGTACTCCTGACCCAGGACTGCCACTCAGCTTCCTCTAGGATGCGTCCTCAGCTTTGCATTGTACCCTGGACATTCAGGAGTTCATTTCTTTTTGCCTGCCCCCAGAGATGGGCCCAGCATGTCTGCCAGAGGTGTCATCTCTGCCTCTGCTCCACCCTGAGACCAGGTTCTCTCCCCACAGACTGTATTTGGGAAACCCCATGGACCCTCCTGATCTGCTTAGTGTGGAGCTGAGCACCTCCCGACCCACCCCGCATCTAGGAAGGGTCAAAAGTAAGTACCACTCCTTGGTGTCCCTCATTCATTGGTTATCCAGAGGGGTTCGCGTCTTGGGCCACCAAGAACCTGCTGTTCTACTCTGGGGACAACTGGGTCAGGGCAACAGGTGGAACAGCTGTATCCCTGGCTCTGGCTAGGCGTGGGATGGGAGAAGAGAGGCAGCTGTATCCGCTGAGGTACGCATCCTCGGATTGGTCCTGTGTTGACCCTACAGCCTAGCTTCTTCCTCCCTCCTTCTTCACTAGGCTGCTCAGATCCTGGCTTCCCTTACTTGCCCTAATCCTGCTCTTCTCTCCCAAGTCAACACTCCATACCCCACACCCCACTCTGGGCTCCATCTCAGCCAGGAGCCTCATCCACCTCCCAGATCCTGTGCCTGTCATTCTGGAACAGTTGTTCCCATCCTGCCTCCCCATTACCTCCCATCAGCCGTTGGGTTTATACATTTGCTCACTCCTATTCACTATGTTTCTCTCTCTCTCTCTCTCTCTCTCTCTCTCTCTCTCTCTCTCTCTTTACTTGCCTTCTCTCTAAACTCTGCCCTCTATCTGGCTGTCTCCCCACCTTGTGCTCTGTCTTGCTCGGTCACTCTTCTCTCCCACCTTTCCCTCTCCGCATGGCCTTTCTTGCAGGGGAGCCTCCACCTCGCCCACCTCAGCCTGCCATCTTCACTCAGAGTAAGTGGGGCTTCTCAGGATGCCTTGGCCCCTGCCCCCGCCCTCTCTCTCCTCTCACTTCTCCTCTCCTCCTGGAAGGTACATAGCCCTGGGGCTGTCTATGTGGAAGGGGAAGTGGGGTGTGCTGTGAGCTTTTGTTGCTGAACTGGCCCAGCATGCCTGCCTCCCCATTCTGTACCCTCAGACGCCTGAGTTTCTGAAGCAGGTGTGTGGTCCTGGTACCAGCCTGGCCTGCCTCAAACTCTTTCAGACCTGCAGAGGTTGTATCTGGGGTTTCGTGGTGGCTAGTTAGGAGCCCTTTCTGAGGATAGCTCCTGTTGGCCCTTGCCTTCTCTAATGGTGTGCTGCAATAGAGGTGGGGTGAGGGATTACTAACAGGGCCAGGAGCAAAGGGGTTGGGACTCTCATGTTGACCGAGGAGGGAACATTGAGATAGGCTCGAGTGGAGTGTTGCCTGCTTTAACTTAAGTGGAGTTTGGGTGTTCTCCAGCTCACATTGAGGGCTTACGGCAGACAGAGCAGGTTCTGTCCTGTTTAGATGGGGTCAGGTGTGCTTTGAGAATGTTAGTGGTGGAGGGCTAATCTCTGGAGGAATTCGTGGTGGATGGTTGATGGGGAATATTCTTTCCCCTATCCTACCTTACCCCATTCCCCATTCCTATCTGACACTACCTTCCTGTTGGGCTCTCCCTTTCCATCATAGAGCCAACCTATGACCCTGTGAGTGAGGACCAAGACCTGTTGTCCAGTGACTTCAAGAGGCTGGGCTTGAGGAAGCCAGGCCTGCCCCGGGGGCTGTGGCTAGCAAAGCCTTCAGCCCGAGTACCAGGCACCAAGGCAGGCCGAGGCAGTGGGACTGAGGTCACACTCATCGACTTCGGTGAAGAGACTGTGGTCCCAGCCCCACGGCCCTGTGCACCTTCCCTGGCACAGCTGGCCATGGATGCCTGCTCCTTGCTGGATAAGACACCACCACAGAGCCCTACAAGGGCACTGCCACGACCCTTGCATCCCACACCTGTGGTAGACTGGGATGCACGCCCGCTGCCTCCACCCCCTGCCTATGATGATGTGGCTCAAGATGAGGATGACTTTGAGGTCTGCTCTATCAACAGCACCCTAGTGGGTGCAGAGCTCCCTCCTGGGCCCAGCCAGGGCGAGACCAATTATGCCTTTGTGCCTGAGCAGGCAAGGCTACCCCCTGCTCTGGAGGACAACCTGTTCCTCCCACCCCAGGGTCGGGGCAAGCCACCCAGCTCAGCCCAGACTGCAGAGATCTTCCAGGCACTGCAGCAGGAATGCATGCGACAACTGCAGGTCCCCTCTGGTCCCATGGCTCCCTCCCCCAGCCCTGGGGGTGATGACAAGCCCCAGGTACCACCCCGGGTACCTATCCCTCCTCGGCCCACACGCCCAAGGGTTGAGCTATCTCCAGCCCCCTCAGGTGAGGGAGAGACAGGTCAATGGCCTGGACCTGCCTCTCCTCCCCGGGTGCCTCCCCGGGAACCCTTGTCCCCTCAAGGTTCAAGGACCCCAAGCCCCCTAGTGCTACCTGGCAGCTCTCCAGTACCACACCGGCTCTCCAGCTCACCTGGAAAGACCATGCCCACCACACAGAGCTTTGCCTCAGACCCTAAGTACGCCACGCCCCAGGTGATCCAGGCTCCTGGCCCACGGGCTGGCCCCTGCATATTGCCCATTGTCCGAGATGGCAAGAAAGTCAGCAGCACCCACTACTACCTGCTGCCTGAGTGCCCTCCTTACCTAGAGCGCTACCAGCACTTCCTGCGGGAGGCCCAGAGCCCTGAAGAGCCAGCCCCCCTGCCCATGCCCCTGCTATTGCCCCCACCCAGCACCCCAGCCCCAGCTGCCCCCACTGCCACTGTTCGACCTATGCCTCAGGCTGCCCCAGACCCAAAGGCCAACTTCTCCACCAACAACAGCAACCTGGGGGCCTGGCCACCAGCCCTGAGGGCCACTGCTCAGCTGCCACAGAGGGGCTGCTCTGGGGATGGGCCAGAGGCTGCACGGCCAGCAGACAAGATCCAGATGGTAAGTGCCAGGCCCACTTTAAGGTGAGGGACAGGGGCCTGAGGGACCCAGAAGAATGGGCCCAAGTAGTGCTGATGGGTGGGTATACCCAGCTGCAGGCCATGGTGCATGGGGTGACCACAGAGGAATGCCAGGCGGCCCTGCAGAGCCACAGCTGGAGCGTGCAGAGGGCTGCCCAGTATCTGAAGGTACCATCGCTTCCTGCCTGTTCTGGCATTCAGGGACCCTGAAAATTAGTTCTGCTGTATCTGACCCCACCTGTTGGTTCTTGTGCCCCAACCCTGGTCTTGTTACCCTTTGGCCCGAGTATGTCTCATGGCCCCTCTGCCCCTCAGGTCGAGCAACTCTTTGGACTGGGTTTGCGGCCACGGGTGGAGTGCCACAAAGTACTAGAGATGTTCGACTGGAACCTGGAGCAAGCAGGTTGCCACCTTCTGGGCTCCTGTGGCCCTGCCCACCATAAGTGAGTGAGCCCCACACTCTGCCCCATTTCCTTGTCCCAGGAGGGATGTTCTTGGAGTTTACCACAGTAGGAAAAGCCCACCACCTGAAGGGTCACACACAGCCAGGGACACAGGGTTCTCCAACTGGTAGGTAGGAGGGTGGGCAGGCACAGGGCCCAAGAGGCAGGTGGTTTGGGTAGAAAACAACTAAATGAATTTGTTCAGACTTTAGACACTTGGTTTTCTTATGAGCCTGTGAGGGAACTGGGGCCTCTGGTAAAGGAGGCTGGCTTTCTTGGCTCCTTGGTAGCAACCCAAGTGCTTCATAAAGCAACATTGTGACCAAATTATTTAGCCAAATATTTCTTAGCTTTTTTTTTCCTTTATTTCTTTTTTTAAAAAATTTATTATTTTTTTATTTTATGTGTATGTGTGTATTGCCTGCATGTAGGTAAGTGCACCTATGTTGTGCAATGCCCATTGGAGGTCAGAAGAAGCTGTCGGATCCCCTGGGACTCGAGTTACAGACAGTTGTTAGCTGCCATGTGGGTGCTGGGATTCAAACCCAGGTCTTCTGCAAGAACAACCTGTGTTCTTAACTGCTGAGTCATCTCTCCAGCCTCAAAACGACTGACACCCAAACAGAGACTTGAACCCTGGACCCTCAGATTAAAAGTCTGATGCTCTACCAACTGAGCTATCCGGGCTCTTATTTCTTTTTTTAAAGTACCAGTTAGTACTGGGCGAGATGGTTGGCGCGTTGTCAAGTGCTTGCCACCCAAGCATGAAGACCTGAGTTTGAATACCCAGAACCCATGTAAAAGCTGGACACATAATGGGAGCCCCTGGCATCTCAGTTCCCCCAAGAGGGAGATGGGAGGTGGAGACAGAAGAGTTCCCAGAAGCTTGAGGGCAGCCAGCCTAGAATGTGCAGCAGAAAAGCATCAGAGAGACCTTCCCAAAAAGGGAAAGGCGAGGACTGACATCTGAGGTTGTCTGTGACACATTCACCATGGCATTGCACACACACAAAATGTATATGTATAAAAGAGCAAGGTAAGGGGCTGGAGAGATGGCTCAGCGGTTAAGAGCACTGACTGCTCTTGCAGAGGACCCAAGTTCAATTCCCTGCACCCACATGGCGGCTACGAACCATCCTTGACTCCAATTCCAGGGGAATCCGAAGCCCTCTTCCGACATGGGTGCACTCACATACATGTAGGCATTACACTCATACACATAAAATAAAAATAATAAAATATTTTTTTATAAAAGCAAGGTAATGTTAATGCTTTCCGAAGGAATGGCCACCCAAAGAAAATCCCACAGCTCTTCCTACAGAAAGCCTGTTTGTGTGTGCATATACTTATATTAAAAATAAAGCGAATAGAATAATGTAAACAACATACAGTGAAACTTTATGAGGCTCAAAAGTACTGAAAGGTAGGCAAGAGGCAAAGTCAGTATCATCCCCAAAGCTGGTGTTGCCCGATGGAAGCTAGTGTTGCCAGGACATGTGGCTTGGATTGTGGGGCTTGGAAGGCAGACACCTGGTGAGCCAGTCTGCTGTACACTCAACAGTGACGACCTTGTTCACTAATCAGAAGCAATCAAAGGCACAGTGGGAGACAAGCAGGATCCTTTTACACACTGGACAGTCAGTGGTAGACATATTTTGTGGTTAGTCTTCCTAATTTGTACCCAGATAAGTTTGGGCATTATTACCCCTGTCGTTCTTGGGTATTCAGGTACACAGTGGAGCTGTTCTGTTAGTTCGCTTATAGTTTATTTAAAAAAAAAATTTCTAGCCGGGCGTGTTGGCGCACGCCTTTAATCCCAGCATTCAGGAGGCAGAGGCAGGCGGATCTCTATGAGTTCAAGGCCAGCCTGGTCTACGTAGTTCTAGGACAGCTGGGGCTACAGGGAGACCCTGTCTCAAAAAAGCCAAAAAAAAAAAAAAAAAAAAAAAAAAAAAAAAAGATTCTAGAATAAGTTCTAAAATTGTTGCCTAAAACTACCAGTTTTCCAATCCATTTGCCTCACCTCTAGAGACAGTGACTTCTGTGGCTACCCTGACTTTTCCCTAAGCTGTTTCCCTCAGGTTGATAGAGGAACTTTTGGTTATTTCCCATCCTTTAGACGCTGAGAGGTATCTGGAGAGCAAGGGTCTGCCCAGAAGGAATCACTTGAACCTGTCTGTGGGACAGGCGTGGGAAGATGCCCCCACTCAGGCCTGGAGAACTTGCTACTACCTGCTGTTCCCAGTGGATGGAATAAAACCAAGGCAGCAAGAGGCTAAGAGCCCCACCTTGCCCATCTCACCTACCCAGCGCTGTTCCTGCACACCTTGGTTCAGCCCTCAGTATCCCAGCCAAGAGGTGGGAAGGAGCCTTGTGAAGGCAGGCTGGTGAGCTGCTTCAGCAGGCCCTGTGTGTGACCTGCCTCTCGCTTCTGACAGAGGCTGGGCTTGTGGCTGGAGTGTGACCCAAGGCCCTGGCCTTAAGGACTAGACTGAAAGGAAGCCTGGCTTACTTAGGCAGGGAGGATGTGTTGACCACACAGGTGGGCCAGCATCCAGTGGGCCCTTGTCAGGGCTGGGCCCTTTTCTAGGAAGCCTCTGCAGGCATTGGCATGTTGGACAGAATGTGACTCAACATGGACATGTGGCTCTGCTGGTCCTAGGATGTTGTACCTAGAAGTAGTCTGAAGTGGCTCAGGAAGCAGAGAAAGGGTACCAGACTATTTTCTGGCATGGACCAGGGCCCAAGGCCCCAGGATTGGAAGGAGATACCTAAGGGGGCACCAGTGTGCTTTCCTATTAGACCCCAACTCTTCCCCTGTGCTGTTCCATTGTTCCCACCAGCCTCTTTGGCCAAAGTTGCTGCCCCAGCTATGGGTATATGTTTCTTCCAGAAAAATAAAGTTAGTTTCTATTTTATGTTATTCATTGTGTTGCCCGTTTTCTTTGCCTATTGGTCTGTAGCAGTCAGGGTGCTGCTGTGGTGCTGTGGGCTCAGAACAGCAGCCTTGTATCACCATCTGTAGGCAGAGGGAGGAAGTGCAGGCCTGGCGGCCCCTACGCCTGTACCCTTACAGAGTCAGAACTGTTGCCTTATCTAGCCTGGGACTGTCACAAGTCTCCATGTTTTTGTCGTATGGATTTCTGTAAGGTAGAACATACTATAGGAGGAAGTTCAACAACTCAGTTAACTAGAGATAAACCAGAAATTCTAATAAGAAGGAAGGCTTCTATATGTGGAAGCATTTGAATTTTTTTCTCTTAAAGTATTCACATGGTTCCAAATGCAGAAGGTCCCACAGAGTACACAGCAGAGCACTTACCAGCTGCCCACTGCCCTCTTCTTTGCCTTCTACCTTGGTGGGTGAGACAGGGTCTCCCTGTAGCTCCAGATGATCTAGAACTCACTGTGTAGACCAGGCTGGCCTCCATCGCACAGAGATCCCCCTGCCTCTGACTTCTGAGTGCTGAGACAAAAGACATGTGCCACCACACTTAGCTTTAAAAATATTTTTAGTGTTTGACTTCTAAGTATATTATTTTTTAATGTGTGTGTTTTGCCTGCATCTTTGTAAGTGCACCTATGTGTGCAGTACCTGCAGAGGTCAGAAGAAGGCATCAGATCCCCTAGAACTGGAGTTCCAGATGGTTGTTAGCTCCCTTGTATGTGCTGGCAGCCAAACTCATGTCCTCTGTAAGAGCAGCTGGTGCTCTTAACCACTGATCCATCTCTCCCAAACAGTACTTTTGAAATTTTCCACAGCAGTACTGGATGAGTATTTCCATTCCTGTTGTGGATACAGGGTGTTTGGGCTTCTGTACTGCACTTAGCCAGGCTCTTTCTGATAAGGGATTGTTTGGCTATTTCTGGTCCTTTGCAATTACAGCCACTGTTGCAGTAAGTCATGTACACAGCTGTTTTCTACTGGCAAGATAGTGGAGGATGCCTTGTTAGTCATGGAGCTCCTGGGCTACCAGAGTAACAGGAAGGATGCCGAGTCCCTTAGTGGATGAGGTGGTTTAATTGTTGTCACACCAGTGCTGAGAGCTGGCCATGGTCAGGACTTCCGGTCCTTGCCAGACTGTCTGTTGGGAAATGGTGATCTTGGAGTTTTCATTTGCATTTCTTTCTCTTACGAGTTAGTAGACTTTAAAAAAGTAAGCTGAGGGATTTGAGGAGATGGCTTGGTGGGTAAAAATGCTTGCTGCATGAGCATGAGGACCTGAGATCGAATCCCTTGTATCTTTGGAAAATAATAAATAACCAGCACCCATGCAAAGAAGAAATCAAAAAAGATCACATGGTAAGTGGAAGTCAGGAGTGGTGGTGCATGCCTGTAATCTCAGCACTTGGGAAGCTAAGGCAGAAGGATCACCATGGGTTCCAGACCAGC
Source organism: Nannospalax galili (assembly GCF_000622305.1). Classification (NCBI taxonomy): domain Eukaryota; kingdom Metazoa; phylum Chordata; class Mammalia; order Rodentia; family Spalacidae; genus Nannospalax; species Nannospalax galili. The sequence continues at coordinate 1,356,136 of NW_008342423.1, forward strand.
CTGGGTCAGGCTACAGTGTGAGATCCTGTCTCTCAACAACAGCAAAAAAGAGGGGCTGATGAGATGGTTCAACAGGTAAAGGCTTGCTGTGTAAGCCTGGTGACCCTGGAACCCATGGTGGAAGGAGAGAACTGACTGCTCCAATTCAGTTATCCTCTGACCTCTACACACACACGCGCACACACACACACTCACACTCATGCACACTCATGCACACATGTGCGCACGCTTGAAAATAAAGTAAATAGAGGTGACCTGAGTTCAGTCCCTGGAACCCATAGTGGAAGGAGAGAACTGACCCCCCCCCCCCCCCCCCTGACTCCCACATGCATACCATTGTATACACACACACATACACAAACAATAATGATAAAATAAAATAAAATACATTGAAATAAACAAAACAGGGTTGGGGGGAAGAAAGCGAATAGAGCCATTCTTTTTTTTTTTTTTTAATTAGAAAGCAGAAGTATATTTCTTTTTCTATGAGTTGCCTATTAATATCCTTGGCTTGTTTTTAAAAGGTAAGCTTCTTAATCAGTTTCTTGCTGATTTTTAGGAAATTATTAGATCAGAGAGGCCCTTTGAATTTCACACATCATAAGAACTTTAGAAAGAGGGATAAATGATAGAAAGTAAACTGACAGTTGGGATTTGTTAGAAGTAGAAGCCAGGCATGGTGAGCTCACCTTGGAAAGCGCTGAGGAAGGAGAGGCAGGACTGAGTGCCAAGTCTGGCTGAGTTACATGACAAGACCTCATCTCAAACACAACTGCTTGGTATGGTGGCACAAGCCTTTAATCCAGCACTGAGGAGGCAGATGCAGATGGATCTCTTGAGTCTGAGGCCAGCCTGTTCTGTATTGCAAGTTCCAGGCAAACTGAGCTACATAAAAAACCAAAACAAAGGAACAAGCAAAAAGACCCCCAAACCCCACAACAGAAGAAGCTAAGATGGATTCTACAGAAGAGAGCCTAGAATCCAGAGTTCAGGTGCCATTTTCTTTAAAAAAAAATTTATGTGTATGAGTGTATTAACTGCATGTCAGAAGAGGGTGTCCAATTCCCCTGGAAATGGAGTTACAGATGGTTGTTAGTGGCCATGTGAGTGCTGGGAATTCATCCCCAGTCTTCTGCAAGGCAGCCAATGCTCTTAACCACTGAGCCTTTTCTCTAGCCCTTCAGCTCCCATTTTTCTAAAGCCCTATACTATACGGGGCTACTGGTTGACTTTTAAAAGGTAAAATCAGTTAAGGGTGTGGGTCCTGGGTAGGCTGACCAAGCTCCAGTGGATGGCCCCACACCCATGAATATATGGGCAGTATAAACTGAACTTGGGTTATTTTTTTAAAAAATAAGATACAAAGTTGGGGGAGATGAGGGTAGATCTGGGAGGAGTTAGGGAAAGAGTGAATAGGATCAAAATACTTTGTATGCATGTAAGAAATTCGAAAATAAGCACTAGGCAAATGAATCTCTGTGATATTGAGGCCATCCTGGTCTATATTGTGAGTTCCAGGCCAGCTGGGGCTATGGGGAGACCTTGTCTCAAACAAAAAGAAATAATGAAATACACCAAAAGCAAATTAGAATTCAATAAAGCAACAGAAATACTGAAAAAGACAAAAAGTAAAATCAGTATTTTAATTTCTAAAAAAATATTGATGGGGTCTTGAGAGATGGCTCAATGGTCAAGAGCACTGGCTGCTCTTCTAGAGGACCTGGGTTTGGCTCCCAGCACCCACATGGTAGTTAACAACTGGCCATAACTCCAGTTCCAAGGAATCCATCACTCTTCTGGCTTCCGTGGGCATTGCACATATGGTGCACTTACATACATGCACACGAAACATTCATACACATAAAATAAAAAATTTTAAAAGTTGACCATATCATAAATTGGAAAAAGTAAACTTGGAACTGCTGTCAGGTCTTGAGTCTGTTTTCAGCCTTGCTTCAGCTCATGAAAGTTACTTAATCTTCCTGAGCCTCTGAGGGGGAGAGTCACGGAGTAGGTGGCTATAGGAACTGAAGGGGGCTGGGCGTGGTGGTGCACACACCTTTAGTCCCAGCACTCGGGAGGCAGAGGCAGATGGATCCCTGTGCATTTGAGGCCAGCTTGGTCTACATAGCCAGTTCCAGACCAGCAGGGCCTACAGGTAGACCCTGTCTCAAAAAGACCAAAAAACAAAAACAAAACAAAAAAGGAACTGAAGGGGATCTTGAAGGCAAGCATCAGCATCTTGTGTGCGTGGGCCACGGTAAAGCACTCACTGAACTGGAATCACGCATTTTATTTCTTCAAGTTCTTGCCTGTTTACCAATCAACAACTTACATGTACCATACTCTATAGTTTTATGTCCTATTTTTCCCAGTTTCCTCAACTTTTTTCCTTTTTGTCCTTTCTGTTTTGGGGAACATACTGTTCTTTTCTTATATACAGAGTCATTTTGTAGATAGGAACATTTTCAACTCCATATGAGAAGACTTTTTTTTTGGTAAATCATGGTCAGCTGATTCACCAGCATGCAGGAATTTGTTGCAGAGAATGTTTCAGAAAGACTTAAATTTTTTAAAAATTATTTTTATTTTATGTTTATGAGTGTTATGCCTGTAGGTAGGTAAATGCACCCATGTCATAGTGCCTGAGGTGGACAGAAGAGGCTGTCTAATCCCCTGGAACTGGAGTTACAGACAGTTGTTAGCTGCTGTGTGGGTGCTGGGATTCGAACCCAGGTCTTCTGCAAGAACAACCAGTGTTCTTAACCGCTGAGCCATCTCTCCAGCCCCAAGACTTAAATTTTTTTTGTAAATTATTTTGTGTGTGTTAGCGTTATGTGTGTTAGTTTGTATATGCACTGTGTGCCTGTTGGCTGTGGAAGCCAGAAGAGGGCCATTGGATCCCCTGGACCTGGAGTTACAGATGGTTGTGACCTGCTGTGTGGGTGCTGGGAACCAGGCTTGGGTCTTCTTTGCAAGAGCAGCAATTGCTCTTAACCTGTGAGCCATCTCTCTAGCCCTTAGAAGACTTATTTTGGAGATAGGGTCTACCTGTAGCCCCAGGTGGCCTGGTACTAGCTATGTAGACCAGGCTAGCCTTCCTCTGCCTTCTGTTTGCTGGAATTAAAAGTATATGCCACCACACCTGGCTCTCAGATTTTTGGAAAGGAGCAGGGATGCCAGAGCAACTGCAGTACTCTGGGGTGGATTAGCAGATCAGAAAATGCAACACACATTTTTTTTTTTTAATGTATTTTTGCTGGATTTTCTAAAATCTTGGATTTCCTGCTGGTTTTCTTCTAATTGATCTGCTAACTTACCAGTATCTGGATTTACTGTAAACATCCATGGGAGGTGTTGCAGAAGCTGATCCAACCTGGGGAATAGACTCAGGATTTGTTGGGAAGTCTCCATCAGGCCCTAAAGACAACACAGGCCGAGCAGACAGTCTGACCTTGGGGAAGAGTGACATCATATTAAGATGAGTGCTCTGCAGTCACTGTGTACCTGAGGAGGTGGCTTCCCTGAAGGTGACATTGTTCTGACTTGGTAGATAAGGAAAGGCAGATGCCAACAAGGTGAGGCGATGACAGTGCTGCAGAGGTCAGCTTGGCAGCATGAACTGACTTGTCCCAGAGCCCATTCTTTTGTTTAGGGATGTGTTGAAGGCAATTTTAGGATCCTGGTGAGAGACAAGCTGGGATCATGAAGCTACTGGGTTCCTTTGGCTGTAGATGAAGGGAAACAAGAAAGGAATGTCTCTAAGCTAGATGAATCTGCCTAACAATGGCCAATGCAGCCACAAGTGAAGGGAGGAAGGATCTAGCATGGGTGTCATTGCACTTGGGAAGTAAGAAGGTGTTCTTAATCAGAAGCAAATTAATTTTTTAGGACTTTGGAGACTGTTCCTACTGGGAGCAGCAGTTCTCTAAGGCATCCCAGGGTTGCTGTTGGTGCGGCGAAGCCCATCAGTCTGAGGTGAAACGATAATAGCAAGAACCACACCAAGGCCGGTTGTGGTGATGCCCACCTTTAATCCCAGCTTGGGAGGCAGAGGCAAGTGGGTCTGAGTTTGAGGCTAGCTTTATCTACATAGCGAGTTCCAGGCCAGCCAAGGCTATATAGTAAGATCCTGGCTCAAAAAGAAAAAAAAGAACCGTACCAGGTTTTTCCACTTCTAGAACTGTCTTTATTTGGAGACTTTGGTCTTCATATTTGGTATTGAAATGGATGTTATTGTGTGGTGATAGTGGTGGTATTAGACAGTAGCTCTGCTCCCAGTACCTTTATATCTTGATACTCTGTCAGCATCAAGTACCATTTGATTTATCCCTGAAATCCACCTTGAGAACCCCAGAGCAAACATACTTTTGTGTTGACAGCGCCATCTATCGGTAAAATGTGACATTGCATTCTTGAGCTACCTTTCAGAGACTGAAAGGGCTGATTGTGTGAGGTCATTGCCCAGTAAATCAGTTAAGTCCAAATGCTGCTGGCCCAGGGCCACGGATGCTTTAGGGACTCAGCCTAGGGAAGCATGGAAGGGAAGGACCAGGTTTGTTCAACATCTGGAGCCAGATGGGGATCAACTAGGATCTAATGCCAGGAAAAGGAGCTGGGTGGGAGGCTCTGATGGAGGCCACACCTAAACTAGGGAGAGAAGCTGTGACCTTGGCCACCCAGAAGGATGCTGAGGGTTCAGGGAGAGCATGCTGTCATCTCAGGGAAGTCCATTTGGGATGCTTTGGCCTCCACTGTGTTTGTCTTCCATGTTTTTATGACTGACATGCAGAACACAATGAGAAAATTTAATTATTCAGAAAAATATTTGAAATTTTGATAAACATTTTTCTGTGCACATTTCTGTTGTATGTAGTGTCACTCTATAAAAAATAAGTTAATCTGGAATCTTCCATTTGTAATCTGCTTTTTAAAATTTTACATGTTATACAACAGTTTCCCATCCTGAAAGTCCTTGAAACTCTGCAGACTTCATTCTGTGAATAAACTCTTACTGTTTAACACATTATTTTGTTAACATTTTTATTTTTCAACAGGTTATTTTAACATGATTATAAATGTCTTTTCTACAATACATTCATATGTTTCTACAAAAAGGACTTAGATTTTTTTTTTTTTTTGTCTTTTTGAGACAGGGTCTCCCTGTAGCCCCAGCTGTCCTGGAACTCGCTATGTAGACCAGGCTGGCCTCAAACTCACAAAGATCTGCCTGCCTCTGCCTCCCAAGTGCTGGGATTAAAGGTGTGCGCCTTTAAAAAATACTTATTTTTTTGTTATGTGTATATGTTTATGTGGGTTTGTGCATATAAATACAGTTCTGGAGTTGCAGGTAGCTGTGAGCTGCCCAACATGGGTGCTGGGAATCAAACTCAGGTCCTCTGGAAGAGCAGTACAGGCTCTTAACCACTAAGCCGTCACTCCAGCCCCAGATATATATATATAATTTATATATATATATAATTTATTTTATTTTGTGTGTATGAGTGTATTGCCTGCATATATGTAAGTGCATCTGTGTTGTGCAATGCCTGCAGAGGTCAGAAGAGGGTGTTGGATGCCCTGGAACTGGAGTTACAGACAGTTCATAGCCGCCATGTGAATGCTGGGAACTGAACCTGGATCCTCCTCAAGAGCAGCCAGTGCCCCACCATTGACTGCACATTGGTCCTGTCTAGCCATGAGCTGCCCTGTGGGGCTACCCAGCTTGTTGGGGCACAGTCAATGAGGGGAAAATGTCCTCACAGGCAGATCCTTGAATAATGTGGCTGCGCCAGGAGGACAGAGGCAGATGGGGAGGTGAGGAGTAACAGCGAGCCATGAGCAGGTTTCTGGATCACAGAGCACTCCTGCTGTGGAAAACAGGGCAAGACCTGGTGCAGGCAGGCAGAGAGAGCCATAGAAAAAGACAGAATGGTAGGCTGCGCTGCACCGAATAGGGCTGGGAATCCTAGGGACCCCAACTTTACTCCCAGGTGCCCTGGCGAGGGTGGGCTGGATTTCCTGGTGGCTTTCCAGGCAGATATATGATTTGATTTCATCCCTCTCTGTTCTCCCTCCACTCTTCTCCTCCTTCCCTTCTCTGGTCCCCACCCCCCCATGTGACCTAGAATAAACTCATGGATTTAAGGTCTGTGATGGTGAATCACTGAGCATCCTCGCCTGGCTCACCTACTTCCTCTGGGAACATTAGGCCTTCCTGGTCCAGTGAGTGAGGGAGAACAGGCCGGAGGACAGCTGAGGTGCGTCCCTTAGAGGACTGAGAAGACATCGCTAAGCAGAAATGTTGCCGGTCTGCTCTTAAGAGGTTGGGCTGCTGGAAATCCTGAGCAGGATCCCAGTCCTCCTCTGACAGTTAGGTTCTATTTAACCACAGGGGGGAGACCATCAGCTTCCTCCATCGAATGTGCACTTATTTTTCCTTGTCTCAGGCATATAGCCCCCATTTGGAACAATTCTTGTTTCTAACTCTTTTATTTCTCTTTAGAAGTTTTAAATGCCAGATATTAACACTTTACAAAAGTATTATGCTTGGATTTGTTTATTACTGTTTATTACTGTTTGTTGTTATTACTGTTTGCATTCATTCACACACTAACAGCAAATGAACTCCATAGTCTGTTATGCACTTGACACAGTGCTAGCAGCAGGAGCTGCAGCCAGGTCCAGAGGTGGCCTAAAATCAGACGACTTTTGTCCCCCCACCAAAATAAAAGATTATCCATTTCCTCCCAAATGAACATTTTCCCTTCCTTATAAAAACATTCTAAAAAATTTATTTATTTTTATTTATTATTTATTTTATGTCTATGTGTGTATTGCCCACGTGTAGGTAAGTGCACTGTGTGGTGCAATGCGGAAGAGGCTGTTGAATCCCCTGGAATTGGAGTTATGGACAGTTGTTAGCTGCCATGTGGGTGCTGGGATTCGAATCCAGGTCTTCTGCAAGAACAACCAGTGTTCTTAACCACTCATCTCTCTAGCCCCCAATTTATTTTTTATGTTATGTGTATGCCTGTATGTATGTATGTGCACCTGTGTCATGCAATGTCAGCAGAAACCAAAACAGAGTGTTGGATCCCTAGAACTGGAGTTATGGACGGTTATTAGCTGCCATGTGGGTGTTGGGAACCGAACCCAGGTCCTTTGTGAGAGCAACTGCTCTCAATCACTGAGCCATCTCTCTAGCCCCCTTCCCTTATTTGCCAAAGGAAAAAAATTCTCATTATGAAACTTCTAGAAGAGAAAATAGACTCCAGATCATTTGTAGTTCTGACTCTTGAATACAACCACTGTTTACTGTCTTAATGTTTCTGCCTGGACTGTGTGTGTGTGTGTGTGTGTGTGTGTATGTGTTTGAGACACAGTTTCACTATGTAGCCTTAACTGGCCTGGAACTCCCTAGGTAGGCCAAGTTAGCCTCAAACTCTGAGATCTGCCTGCCTCTGCCTCTCAATTGCTGGGACTAAAGACATGAGCCACCATGCTCAGTCTTCTTGTATTACTTTATTGCCAAAGATAATTGTGCTAAATCTATTGCTCTTTAATCAGTCCCTCTCAGTGCTTACCATTTGTCTGCTGTATTTTCTTTTTTAAAGTACTTGAGAGAAGGCTTGTAGGGCAGCTGGTTATCTCTGTCTCATCTTCCACTGCTGAAGTTCTTCACTTACAGGCACAAACCTGGTTTGGGGGCTCAGCTGTGCTCCTTGTGTGTACCCTCATTCTAGTCTTTAAAGTGATGGGAGCATCAGTGTCCCCCACTTGAAGGGAGCAGGGTGGTGAGAAAGTGGTGGCCAGCCTTGAATAAGATTGCATTACCTGCTAACATCTGTCCTTCCTCTCCTGAGGCAGGCCCTCAGTCTGCAAGCTCTCCTTTTGTCTCTTGCTGTGCAAGCATAGCTTTTTGAAGAGAAAAAAACCTGTTCTTTCCCTTTGGGAGCACCCTCTAGAGAAGGAGTGCTGGCCGTAGCCAAGGGCAGTCAGCTCTGAAGGGGGGCGGGGGCAGATGAGGAACTCAGGGCAGCACCAAAATGCTCGGGGACCAGAGCCCACATTCTAGTTCTCAAACCCAAGCAGCCCTCGCCAGTGAGATTTTCATGTTGACTACTCTATTTCACTTCTAAAAGTTCCCTTTGTTTATTTTTTTAAAGATCTAGAAATACTTTTTACATAAAGAATTAAATCTTGGCTGAATATTTGATAATGCAGAGCACAGAGCATCTTCAATATATATCAGAGATGATCAATATTTTGCTTTTTAAAATAATCAGTGCTGAGAACACTGCTTTACATAAATATATAGCATAAAATGACAGAAGTGTTTAGGGCCATTTCAGAGGGTTTTGGGAATTCTGTCCTAATCAAAAGCCAAAATTCATTTAACAATTTATGTTAAATGAAACTCAAGTCAGTAAACTCAAACAGCAATTTTCAAAATCAAACATTCTAACCAATACAATCCAAAGATAGACTAATTTGATGCTTATATGCTGAGAAATGATGGGAGGAAAACAATAAAGGTCTTTATTTAATTAAGCATAATATTTTCTCTTTTTTTTTGGTATTTTTGAGACAGAGTCTCCCAGTAGCCCCGCCTAGCCTGGAACTCGCTATGTAGACCAGGCTGGCCTTGAACTCACAGAGATCTTCTGCCTGCCTGCCTCTGGAGTGCTGGGATTAAAGGCATGCGCCACCACACCCAGCTGCCATATTATTTCTTTAGAAGCAGACTCTCAGAGAGAGAGAGACAGACAGACACACAGAGAGACAGAGAGACAAATGATGCAATCCATGACATACAGGAGTCTTGAATCTGAGCCAAGGAGATTCAGGCAGCATTCAGTGGTGTTGTATGGCCCAATGGCAGGCACAGTGCAGAGTACATGTGTGTTCAGAACCAAGGCTACAGTGAAGTCAGGGGACACAATTCTGGTGGTCGTAGACAGGAACACTTTGGACTCATGCTTGATTTTGAATTAATTTTTTGTCATTTTGTGTTCAGAAACTTTACTGTTGCCAAAATTTTTGTAACCTCCACATTCAGTTACATGACCCCATGTAGGTTGGGATCCACAGTACAAGAAGCTGTAAACGAGATGCGCCCTGGTTAGGACAACCAGAATGTTCCTGGCATTGCCACATGCCACCTTGTTTACTTTTAAGTTCTTTTTAGAAAGCAGTTCATGAAGTTTTTTTTTTGTTTGTTTTTTTAACATAGTTGCAGGACGAAAGAAAGTCATAAATAGAGGTACTTTTCAGATGGGTTAGTGGAGAACATCAAGTAGGTAGGTTATAGCAAATGAGGAACTCTCTGGTGTGCGTTGGTGGAATCTAGTTGGGCTGTAGATGCAATCCAAAAGATTTTGTCTGATAGTCACAAGGGTGTTAGGTCAGGCACAGAGGTGGCCATTGAATGGCTATAAAGGGGCTAATGATAGCCCAAGATAATTTTAATTCCAGATCTGCAACATTCCAACTCTCCACATTCACCATGTAGAATCACAGATGTGGCTTTTTCTGGGAACTTTGGTTCACAGCTGCTGCACAGCAGTAGAGCAAGACCATCAGTGGGCTTCCCATTTGTTTCTTTTTAACATTTCGTTTATCTTCTCAAGCTTCCTCTTTCTGTTTACTTCAAGAGTGTTTGTTCTGTTGGGGTGCAATCATCATGACTGTTGGATAACTGACATCCTCCCCATCTACAGTTGCTATCTGCTAGAGTCTTTTCCTTGTGAGACATCGGGGTTTCTCTGGTCTTTTATGTACTGAGGAGTTTTGAGTTGTGTGTTAGGTATGGGGCCTATTATGTTCTGAGACTTAGGGTCGTGCTTAAAGCTTGTGGAGGGTATGTTTGTTCGTGTGTTCTTGGATTTTAGTAGGTAATTGAGGTTCACATGATAAATTTCTTTGTATGTATGTGAACGTGATATCTATGTTCATGTGTGTGCATACAGGTGTGTGTACATGTGGGTAGAGGTCAGCGTTAGGTATCTTCCTCAATGGCTCTCCCATTAAATTTTTACTTATTTTTATTTTATGTGTATGAGTGTTTTGCCAGCATGAATGTAAGTGCACCCATGTCGTGCAATGCCTGTGGAGGTCCGGAGGGGAGGGTGTTGGATCCTCTGGAACTGGAGTTGCAGACAGTTGTTAGCTGCCATGTGGATGCTGGGAACCAAACCCAGGTCCTCTGGAAAAGCAGCCAGTGCTTTTAACCTCTGAGCAATCTCTCCAGCCTCTCTACCAGTTTTTTAGACAGGGTCTCTCACTGGCCCTGTACCTTACCCATTTGACCAGGCAGGCTGGCCATCGAGCTCCCAAGACCTGCTTGTCTCTGCCTCCTTAGTCAGTGTTGGGGTTATAGTTATATGTAATTGTCAAGCATTCTAAAAAAAATTTAATAACATTCATTCATTCATTCATTCATTTATTCTGTGTGTATGTGTATGGGTAGATATGCCCTGGCACATGTGTGGAGGTAAGAGGCAAACTTATGTAAGTCAGTTCTCTTTCTACCATGTGGGTCTCAAGGATGAAATTCATTTTAGCAGGCTAGGAGGCAAGCATCTTTACCCCCTGAGTCATCTCTCCAGCCCTGCACCCATGCAATCTGGGCATCCAGACTCAGGCCCTTATGTTTGCATGGCAAAGTGGCTTTTCAACTGAACCATCTCCCTAGGTTCTGGCCACACATTTCTATCTGCCTTCTGTGAACTGTGGTTCCAATGTTACTTCATTTTTAAGTCTCTGGCTCTCTCCCACAGGCGCGCCACCCAGTGACCAGTTAGAGATCTAGACAGTAGCGAAGGGCTTTGATGTGCAGGTCAGAGCTGTGTGTGTGAGTGTGCAATACAGGTCAGAGCTGTGTGTGTGAATGTGCAATACAGGGATGGGTCCAGGAGTACAGGTAGAACTTTCTGGAATCCAGAATCTGAGTTGCCTCCTTGTCACAATCTAGCCTTCCTGCTTCTCTGGCTCGAAGGTCTCCCTGCTCTGCTGCACTTCCTGTGACTGACACTGTCTGGGCCCGAGTGGGAAGGTGGAGAGAAAAGCCTGCTGGGCCTTTGTGGTATGCTCATTGTGAGCCAGACCCCTGCCCCACTGGACGGTGACCTCCTCATGGGAAGGGGCCTTTGTTGCTTTGCCTGTTGCTGACTCTCTAGGCACCTAACACAATGCCTGCATGTGGGGAGCACTGAGCAAAGAGTTGCTGAGTTTGGCGAACTGTTATAGAAACCTCCACCATTAGCTGCATAAAGCCTGTTAAACCCAGTGTTCCTTCTCCTCCCCCATGTTTGGAAAGATCTTTATTGTGCTGTATTAGAGTTTCATACATGATAGCATGGTCCACCTACAGTGTTATAAAAATCAGTAAGCTGTTTTAGTAGATGCCAGATGTGCCATCACAGCTCTCCTCTGACCCTCCTTCCTCCAGCTGCCAAAATGTTGTATATTGAAAGCTCCTAGCCGAGGCCAAAATGAGCCAAAGTGGGGCCTGGAGAGATGGCTCAGTAGGTAAAGGCGTTTGCTTCACAAGCTTGAGTACCTGGGTTCAAAACCCAGCACCCACAGACAAAAGCTGGGTGTAGCCACACACATGCCTTTTAACACCAGTTACAGGGGGGTAGAGACAGGAGACTCTGGGGCTTGCTGGCTGCCAGCCTAGCTCCAGGTTCAGTGAGAGACCCTGTCTTAAGGAAATAAGACAGAGAGTGATAGACTAGGCCACCTACATCCTCTGGACTCTGCATACACACATGTATATACAGCACACACAAACACACTTAGAACAAAACTGATGTTCCCAGCACATTTTAACTTCTGAAAGTAGCTCTGATAGATGCCCCACTCCTTCTTTAGCCGGAGATCTCTCTGAAGGTCACTCCAGAACTGTGCCTCCCTGGGGAGCTAGTGGCAGGGAACCAGTTGAGGACTCTTACTGTGACCATCTCACACGCCACCTGCATCTCTTCCTCTGTGCAGTCCTGCATGTTCTGCCTTGCCTGTGTTTCTTAGATAACCACCTACATTAACCACCTGCACTCAGCTGTCCCTTAGTCTCTCACCTGGCCCAGGGGAATTGGACCTGAGACACTGTCTGTCATACACAGGAGGAAAAGAAGCCTGTCCTCTGCCTGTCACTGCTCAGGCTCAACTACACAAGGTCCTCAAAACACCAGCCTTGTCCCATCTCGGACCTATCACAGGGGTCTCTGCACTCTGACAAGGCCTCCCTGGGAATTTGTGCATGTATTAGATTATGAGAAACACCAGGCCAAGAGTTGTTGCAAGCTACATGTACCCAGGTGGCTCCTGCTGCAAATGTAGACATGGGTGTGTCACATGCCCCGTACCACAGGGCAGTGCTCTTAGTGATAGGATTTTCCATGTGGTGAACAGCTCTTGGTACAGTGCCAAGCAAAGCACACAGCACTCCCTCTGTTTGCACAATGGTTGAGTTCCTGGAAGATTCAGTGTGTCTTAAACCCAGCAGGACATGGTGGTGTATGCCTTTAATCCCAGCACTTGGGAGGCAGCAACAGGCTGTGAGGGCAAGTCCAGCCTGGTCTACATATTGAGTTCTGGGCTAGCTGGGGCTACAGAGAGACCCTATCTCAAAAAGACCAAAAAACAAAAACAAACAAACAAAAAAAAAACTAAAAAAACAAAAACCTGGCAAAAGCAACTTGAAGGTTTTATTTTGGCTCACAGTTTTAGGGCTGTAGTTCACCATGATGGGAAATCACAGTGGGCAGGGTGTGAGGTGGTTGGTTCCATTGCATCTGTAGTCAGGAAGCAGAGAGAGATGGACACTGGCACCCTGCCTGCTTTCTCCTTTTCACTCAGCCCAGGACTGATTGTGTCACCCACATTCAGGGTGGATTTTCCCTCCTCAGTTAAACCTCTTCGACAATAAAGCTTAACCGTCACACTTGCCTAGGGCCTGCAGAGCCTGGGTTGGCGAACAGAACTGTTTCAGGCCTTCTCCCTCAGACACCCCAAGTGACTGTCCACCCACACACATCACAGACGGACCCAGAGAGGCCTGCAGCCAGGAGGTGCTCACAAGTCCTACGGTTGCTCCCACACGCCCATGTGGGCCCCAGGAGGCAGAAGAACCTATGTGCAGATCCAATGCCATGCTGCCAGCAAGCCATCCTCCATTGACCTGGGCATCCCCTGCTGCTTTCTGGAACATTCATCCCTATACCCTCTTCTGGAGTGAAGGGAAGTGTGTAGATCCTTTATGTCCTTTCAGACGCAGATGTCCTTCTCAGCTGGTCTGCTTCTTCAAGTGTGTGAATTCCGGGAGCTCGAGTCAATGGTGATGGTCCCCCCAGAACTGCATGGGGGGACCATCTTGAGCGTGCATGAAGAGCAGTTCTACAGCAGAAAATGATGGCATGACGCATCCCTAGAGAATCATCCTCACCTCAGTGAGCTTGGTAGCCTTTCCTCTGGGTGCTCAGGATCAGGTGGAAGCCCCTCCCTGAAGTGCTCAGTGTAGATTCCGCTCTTGCTCCCATCTAGGGCTGCCATTCCAGGGTACAAAATGGAACAGGGCTCTGCCATGTTTTGTCCTGCACCTCTGTCTCTTGGGAAGCAAACAAGCGTCTCTCATCCCAACGTCATTTTACCATCTTTTTACAGCCTCATCATGGACATTTGTTGAAACGAAGCAGTCAGCAAGTGCTCTTTCAGTGCTTTCTGCGTGCTAGCTGCACGCCAGACCCTTGGTTCCTATACTCATGGAGTTCAGGGTCACCCTGTAGCCCCAGCTGAGCTGCTGTATAGTATGTAGATCAGGATCAGGCCGGCTTGTATCTCACAGAGATCCATCTGCCTCTGCCTCCCCATGCTAGGAATAAAGGCATGTACCACCACTTCCGGCTCCTGTCCTTTTCTTTCCCCTTCTCCCTCTTCCCAGACCTCTCTCCTAGTAAGGTGCTGCTCATCTTACCAACCACACTGCCCTGGACTTAGTTTCCGTTGCAGAGTGTGGCTTGGTCACTGCTGGTCCTGGGGAGATTTCTATGCATGAGTCACTTGGCTTGGGGAGCACAGGGTGGCAGAAATGATGGGGTCACCAGGATAGGGAGGAAGTCTGGACTGCAGAGCAAGGTCTCAGTCCAGGGTCCTGTAGCCTCCAGATCACTCTGGAACGGCCCAGACTGGAATATCCTCAGCTTGTCCTGAGGATAATACCTACCGATGGGAAGGACAGGAAGATCGGGCAGGGCAGGTCAGAAAGGCTCCACATTTTTCATCAGTCTTCTGGCTAAGACCCGGTGGACTGTCTGCTTGTATCGACTAATAACTGATAAGAACTTTATCCAAGGGCGAGATGTTCCATGAATTTATGGAGCCTCCCCCACATGCTAAGCACTCTATTCATCCCTTATGAGACTTTGAAAGTTCACTGAGGCAAATGTTCTTGCTGAGTCTATGATACACATGCCAAGCTGTGGCCTAGGAAGTTGGAGACTCTCAACTCATGCACATGGGGAGCAGTGGAGTGTCCCAGGAAGCCTTGGCTTAAAGCCTATGCTTCTGGCCACAGCAGTGGTGAGATAGTCATAGGAAGGCACATGGAATGCCAGGCCCCACTGCAGCCCTATGAACCTCATCTCTGCATTTGTCCTGAGTCATGCCTCCCTGGCACCTCCTGGACAATGACAAGGATGAGAGGCATGTGCAATCTTTCTTAAACAACAGGGCCACCAGGGCACTCCGCTCCAGCTTCCCTTCCCCGTCCTCTCGGGTTCAGACTTGAGTGGTGGTCTCGAGCCTCCCAGTTTTTCCTCCCCTCCTTGTTTTCTCTCCAGACGTTACTTCCCCTAAGAAGACCTCCAGCATTTAATCCCACCTTCAGGATTGCTTCTTGAAGGGTCTGGACCAACACAACTAGACTGTTTGCTTCTCACACCCTCAGCCCTGCCAAACCTAATGCCTTGAGGAGGTGGCATAGGGTTCTCCAGCAAGAAGTGCCTCCAATCATGGCACCCCCAGCAGGGAACCCCTAAGCTGAGTACCTCCAACAAGGCACCTCCTATCAGTAGGCCACCCCCATGCAGGGTACCTCCAGCAGGACATCCCAGCCTAACCCTGCAGCAGGGACTGTGCTCCTCAAATCTCCCATCTCAGCACCATGTTTTGGTCTTTCCTGCACACACCTGCCAAACAGCCAACCTTAAAAGCCTGGCTCAAGTTTAGATTCATTCAAAGGGCAGCAGTAGTTCTTAATCTTGGCTGCTCATCAGAAGCCAAGTTCTCCAAGTTCTACATGGAGAACTTTTTCAAAGTCTGACTGGGGCCAGCAAGATGGTTCAGTGGAATGCCAAGCCTGATGAACTGAGTTCAATCCCCAGAACCAACATGATAGGAGAAATCAGACTTCCACAGGTTGTCCTCTGGTCTCCACGGGTATACATTGGCAT
Organism: Nannospalax galili; assembly: GCF_000622305.1. Taxonomy (NCBI): domain Eukaryota; kingdom Metazoa; phylum Chordata; class Mammalia; order Rodentia; family Spalacidae; genus Nannospalax; species Nannospalax galili. The sequence goes on from NW_008342423.1 coordinate 1,371,591, forward strand.
GTTTGTGCCCCTGCACACAAAATAAACAAACAAAAGCCTATCTCCAAACAGATCAGTTTCAAGGGCATAAAGTACTGGCAGTGTGGATTGTTTATTCTCCCAGGAAAATTCAAAAGGCATCCAGGCTTGGAACCACAGGGAAGCATTTAGGGCAAGCAAGCCAAGTCCCATCATTGCCATAGCTCTTATTTAGAAAGTTACCATAGCTCTCTCAACCTCAACTTTCCCACCTGTCAAATGGGGTTTGTGATAGCCATTCCCTGGGCTTGTTCTAAGCAGAGGAGCACAGCAGCCAGCAGTGGCCATGTGGGATCACCTGCAGTCCAGTGACTGTATCTCAACTGTTCCCTTTCCAATCAGAAGTACTCCTTGATGGTCATATTGGCAGGGGAGGTGTGGGTGCTAGGATGGGTCTCCAGACCAGGCAATTGGTGTAAAATACACCCGGATTTCAAAGACAGCCTGTGAGAAAAGTATAAGATATTGCATTCATAATTTTTATATTCATATGGTGAAATGTTAGTATTTTAAATAGACTGGGTTAAATAAGAATTATTAAAACTGATTTTACTGGGTTTTGTATTTAATGTGGCTTATCAAACATTTAAAACTATAATCATGATTTCCATTCTCTTTCTGCTGGATGGCGCTGCCCTGCACTTTATTCTACACGTGCTTTTCTCACAGAATGACCAGCCCCTGTGGAACAGTCTCTTTCTTTTCAATGCCACCAGATAAGCAATTGTACAAAGATGCTGTGGCAAGGTCTCCTGTGGTGAGCCCGCAGTGGTTAGAGAATCTGCAGGAATCCAGTGTGATGAGTCTTCCATCTCAGAGTTGAAGGCACAAGGGAGCTAACTACAAGGTCACCTCTCAGCCAGTGGTGGGAGGACTTCAGGTCACACAGAGTGACCCAGACACCACTGAGGGGATTCATTGCATGCTGAACTGAGACCTAGACCTTGAGAAAAGCCCACAGCTGGGAGGAGAAAGAAGAGGAAGAGGAAACAGGAAATGGCAGACAAAGGACCAGTCAGAAAGAAGGTGATTTAGAAGCCAGAATGGCTCAGGGTGAGGAGGTCAAAGGGTAAAGAGGACTTCCTTCAGCATCCAGTAACAGCATCTTCTACAAAGGGCCTTGGAGTTACTTAAAAAGAGTCGTCATGTGGTTTTTAAAATGCAAGCCAGGGACTGGAGAAATGGTTCAGCAGTTAAGAGCACTGGCTGCTCTTGCAGAGGACCTGGTTTCAATTCTCAGCACCCACATGGCAGCTAATAATCAGCTATTAGCTCCAGTTCCAAGGGATCTGATGGCCTTTTCTGGCCCCCACAGGCATTGCACCTCATGAATATTCTTACACTAAGGCAAACACTCATAGACATGCAAAACTAAGTTAAAAAAAAAAAACCGCAAGCCACTTCAACATTCACCATACAGCATTCATTTAATATACGGTAGCTGATGAGTCCCTTTTGAGGTGAGAGTTAATATTCCCACTCTCAGGAGCCTTATATTTCAGTGTAGACAAAAAGACAATGAACAAGTAAATCTATAAGATATAAGGTGGCCGTGAATGTCAAGAATGACGTGTGTGGTGACTGGGGTGGACATCACCTTTCTATGATTGACATTGGGCAGTTAGGAGATTTGAACAAGAATCCACCTCTGTCAGAGGCAGATGTGGAACTGCAATTAGGTGCCCTGCCTGCTGTGGGGGTTGTGTGGGCTTCAGTCTGACTGGGCAGGCAGGATGAGATGGAGCAGCACTGCAGAATGAAGTGGCCTCTGAGGTGAGTCTTGATCCGTGGATTCCTCTGTCAGGGAGGCAGAGCTTGGTGCCCCATGGGCTGTGGTGTGCCAGATGAGCTGAGGGTGTAGGAAAACCTATGAGCCCCGATGGGAAATTTGAATATATCCTGAGGTTCACAGGCAGCCACAGAGACATATCAGCTATGACAATGAAGACCATTCCTACCACCAGGACAGAGTGGAAGGAGGGGCCAGGGCCACAGTTCAGGGAATTGGCAGAGTCACCCACAGGAGAGAGAAGGATGTCCTGAACTAGGGGGGAACATGACAGTGGGGGAGTGGGACAGAAGAAAGGATGGGGAAGAGACAGTGGAATAGGAGTGGCAAGACCGGTATTATCTAAGGATTTTGAGGGTGACTGAGACAAAAAGATCAAGGAAGACACTGGATAAAGGGTGCTTGATGCTCGGCAAATAATTCGGAACAAACAAATTGTTGCATATCCACATAAAGCGATTTTTTTTATTATGAAAAGGAATGGAGTACTAAGGTACGCTACAGCATGGCTGAACCTTGGAAATATTCTGCTGTGTGAGTGAAGTTAGGCGTGAAAGGTCAAATATTATATGGTTCTGTTTACGTGAAATGTCCAGAAAAGGAAAATCACAGAGACAGAGCGCCAAGGGACAGGGGAGGGAGGAATGAGGAACAACCGATTAATGGGTACGAGGTTGTTGTGGGAGGGATAAAAATGTTCTGGAATTAGCAATGATGGTTGTTTGATCTTATACTGAAAGATTTCAAATTATAAATTTAAAGTGGGCATGGTGGCACACACATTTAATTCCAGCTCTCAGGAGGCAGAGGCAGACAGATCTCTGAGTTTGAGGCCAGCCTGGTCTACAGAGTGAGTTCCAGGCCAACTAGGGCTGCAAAGTAAGACTCTCTCAAAAAACAAAACAGAAAACAAAACAAGCAAACAAACAAAAATTTTAAGTGACTAAAATGATTAATTTTATGTAGATGAGTTTTCAATAAAACTTTAGCTTAAAAGTTTAAAACTTTAATCATGCTTCATCACTCTCTCCAGCCTCGGTTAGATGGGTGCAGAGATGCTTGGCATATTCGAGAGAGTGGCAGAAACAACAAGAGAGACCCTGTCTCAAAAACAAGGAAAAAAGTGCTATAGGGATGGCTCAGCAGTTAAGAGCACTGACTGCTCTTGTAGGACCCGGGGGTTCAAATCCCAGCATTCACATGGTGGTTAACAACCATCTATAACTCTAGTTCCAGGGAACCCAACATCCTCTTTTGACCTCTGTGGACATTTCATGACATGGGTACACTTAACATATATGCAGGTAATTCACTCATGCACATAAAAATAAAAAATAAGGTAAAAAGCTGGGTGTGGTGATGCACGCCTTTAATTCCAGTACTTGGAAGGCAGAGGCAGGTGGATGTCCCTGAGATCGAGGTCAGCCTGGTCTACATATTGAGTTCCAGGCCAGCTGAGGCTACAGGCAGACCCTCTCTCAAAAAGATTTACAAAAAAAAAAAAAACCCACAAAAAAAACAAACCAAGGTACAAAGTGACAGTTACCTCCATGCTGTGGCAGGTATGCACCCCATGCTCTCACAACACACACACACACACACACACACACACACACACACACACATTCTTTTGCTGTTTGGACTTGTACACTAAGCTGTTTGGAATGCAGCTGCTTCCTTGAGTTTCAAGACTATGCTGACTGCTAATGTCACATCCCTGAAATCATTGTTTTTTTCTTTTAAAATCATTTTGGGGGGCTGGAGAGATGGCTCAGCAGTTAAGAACACTGGTTGTTCTTGCAGAAGACCTGGGCTCGAATCCCAGCACCCACATGAAAGCTAAAAACTGTCCATAACTCCAGTCTCAGGGGATCCAACAGCCTCTTCTGACCTCCATGGGCATTGCATGACTCAGGTGCACATACCTACATGCAGGCAATACAGGCATACACATAAAATAAAAACATTTTTAAAAGTTTATTAAAAAATAAAAATCTTTTTTGGATTTAAAAATTTTTATTGTATGTGTATGAGTGTTTTGCCTGCATGTATGGAAATACACTCATGCATGTAATACCTGTGGAGGCCAGAAGAGGGTGTTGGATCCCCTGGACCTGGCGTTACAGAAAATTGTTAGCCACCATGTGGTTGCTGGGAATCCAGATCCTCTGCAAGAGCAGCCAGTGCCCTTAACCGCTGAGCCACCTCTCCAGTTCCCTGAAATCTTGTTTGTTGTCGTTGCTCCCTTTTCTTTTCATTTTGAATAAAAATATCTTTCAAATATCTAAGCACGTGAATAAGCCCTTGTTTATGAATATTTTAAAACCACTAAAATGGGGCTGGAGAGACGGCTCAGCGGTTAAGAACACTGGTTGTTCTTGTAGAAGACCCGGGTTCAAATCCCAACACCCACATGGCAGCTAACAACTGTCCTTAACTCCAGTTCCAGGGGATCCGATGGCCTCTTCTGACCTCCGAGGGCATTGCACAACACAGGTGCACTTACCTACATGCAGGCAATACATGCATATACATAAAATAAAAATAATAAAGTATTAAAAAAATAAAACCACTAAAAAAGTGTGGCCATGTTGATACTTAACTGCCTTTTCTAATTATGACTTCAAGTCCATTATGTTAATTTCTCTTTGTGTCTATTTTAATAGACATTTAAATTGTGTCAAACTATGTGATAGGTTAACTGAGTGTCTTGTTTGTCTAGAAATGGAGAAGTGTAAACATAGCCAGTGTAGCTCAGCCACGAGAACATGGGCCCCACCTCCATTTTGGCTAGGTGGTCTCACCTGGCGAAGAGCTTATTTAAGCTCAAGATTCCTGTCAGCATAAAGATAAGATGGTGTGCACATATCAGACATGTTAAGGATTATAGCTGACTTTATTTTTTGGCAGAGGTGTCCGTGTTTTAACGTAGCTTTCAGAAGCTGGATAAAACTGCAGGAGGTGGAGGTGTGGGGGGTTTCCTGTCAGAGGCGAGTCTCACATTGCCTTCTGCTTCCTTTGATAGTAGATGTTCATGTCATTTCTCTAGGAAGGTGCTCACTGTTTACCAGCTTCGAGTACCACCGGGTCTTGAAGATGTCTTGGTGATAGGACACACTACAACTTAAAAACGTTCTTAAAGTTTTACTTATTTTGGGGGCTAGAGAGGTGGCTCAGCAGCTAAGAACACTGACTATTCTTGCAGAAGACCCAGGTTCAAATCCCAGCATCCACATGGTAGCTGTCTGTAACTCCAGTTCCAGGGGACCCGACAGTCTCTTCTGTCCTCCTCAGGCATTGCATGACACGGGTGCACTTACCTGCATGCAGGCAATACATGCATACACAAAAAATAATAAAATATTTTTTAAGTTATTTATTTTTACTTTTTGTGTTTGAATGTTTTACCTGCATGTATATAAGTGCACTCATGTGTGCAATGCCCACAAGGTCAGAAGAAGGCATCAGATCCCCTGGAACTGGAGTTATGGATGGTTGTTAGCTGCCATGTGGGTGCTGGGATTTGAATCCAGGTCTTCTGAAGAGCAGACAGTGCTCTTAACTGCTGAGCCGTCTCTCCAGTCCCCTCCCCAAAGGATTTTTGTAGGTAGTGCAAGAAAGGAATGGACAGGACAGCTGGGGAAACTGCCGCAGCAGCAGAGTCTGCACCCACTGATGGGAAAGTGTACAGATGAGGACTTCATCTTATTCTCATTCCCATATTTTATTTTATTTAAAACTTTTTCAATGTATAATTATTGTGTGTGAGTGTGCATGATATGTGTAAGAGAGTGTGTATAGAGGTCAGAGGACAGGTTTCAGGAGTCAGTGCTCTTCTTTCACTTGGGGTTCTGGGGATAGAACTCAGGGTGCCAGGCTTGCGTGGTAAACACATTTATCTGCTGAGCCATCTCAATGGCCCAGTTCCCACATTTTCTTTTTCTTTCTTTCTTTCTTTCTTTCTTTCTTTCTTTCTTTCTTTTTCTTTCTTTCTTTCTTTCTTTCTTCTTTCTTTCTTTCTTTCTTAGTGTTTTTATTGTACACAAGAATTGTTGATTTTATTTTTTATTTTTTAAATCAATAATTTATTGAGAATTTTATACATGCATATAAGGTATTTTGATCAAGTCCATGCCCACTCCCTCCCCTCCAACTCCTCCCATAACGCCCCATAACTTTTTTCTGATAACGTCATGAACTCTTTCTTCTTCTTTGATTGATTGATTTATTTTTTTAATGGGGCTTTTGGCTATGCCAGCATTCCTCCCTCTGAAGAGGTAACCCTAAAATCTTTTAAGGATTAGAAAAAAGGTCCCAAATATTTTCGACATTTTTGGCCTTTGGAATGGAAT
>NW_008342423.1:1377771-1378359 GCF_000622305.1 Nannospalax galili
CTACATTTCTTTGGGGTCTTTTTACCCTAACTGCCTTGCCAATTCCTACCTCCTATTCTTATCACACCAGCCTTTGAAGGGGTTACCCAAACTGCCAATAGGGAATTGGGACACAGACCGCTCTGGCTTCTTCAATGCTGAACAGGGACACAGGGTGAGGCAATTGGAGTACCCCTTCAGTGGGTCTATCTAAAAGACTCCCAAATTGCATAACTCTTATCTCTAGGGGGAAAAGAAAGTCCTTGAATCATGAATAGGAGGTGTGAAGGAGAAGTAAAGGCAAGAGTAATTAGAATTACAAGTTCGAGACAGGGAACTAGAAAAAAGTTAGAACGGGGCACTTTTCAAATGTTCATATTAGAGTCCATTGGAATTTCTTGACAAGGGCTTCCAAAAGCATCCCTCCATTGGGTTCCTTCTCATTTTTCTTTTGTCTGCCAAGGCTAGACTCGAGAGTGATGGACTCAGGATTTGTTTTCAGGCACTTTGATAGCTGTTGGAGTGGATAGAATCCGTGTCAGTTCTCTCTCAAAGGCTTCTAGATAGGGGGAGAAAACCAATTCAGCCATCATTTTAGAACAATAGTGG
>NW_008342423.1:1379037-1379631 GCF_000622305.1 Nannospalax galili
TTTTTGTCTCATCTTTACATATCATAACAAACGTAAACAGACCTTCATCACTTGCTTAGGTTTTCTCATTTTTTCTATTTTGGAAAATATCTCCATTCCCATATCCTTTTAACATCTTTTACATTCTCTTTTTCTTTTATCCTCATTTTCTTTCTTTTTTTAATAATTATGAGATGTAATAGCATTAACAAATAAATTTTCCATCTGTTGTGAGACTTCTTTTCCTGGGGATGCTAAGCAATGCTTATTCCCTTTTAAGGTTCTAGTGTCACCCCAAAGTTTGATTAAAGTTTTCCTGGGGAACCAATGAATTTATTGAACTTACTTACCAAGATAACTGAGGGTTTGCTGAGGTGTATGTGTGATCTGAGGGTATGCACACTGGAAAGCCTTTACCCAGCATGGGTCATGCCTTCTCTTCCTAGCCTTCCCCAGATTGTATACTTTAGCCCTCCCCAAATCCAGGAGGTCATGTGTGATTAGGGTCAAATTACATAAAGTTGGCTGGGAAGAGTGGCTGGATAATCTGGTGAGGGTCCAATGACCCTGTTTGGCCCTCCTTTAATGAATGAGCACAACCATCAACAAGCCTAA
>NW_008342423.1:1380223-1388621 GCF_000622305.1 Nannospalax galili
TATATAGTCTTGTTGTTAAACCTCTGTCAGATGTGTCACTGGTGAAGATTTTTTTCCCGTTCTGTGGGCTTTCTCTTCACTTTTTTGATTGTTTCTTTTGCTGTACAGAAGCTTTTTAGTTTAATGAGGTCCCATTTGTTGATTGCTGACCTTAATTCCTGAGCAACTTCTGTCTGATTTAGAAAATCCTTTCCTATACCTATATCTTGTAAGTTACTGCCTATATTTTCTTCTAATAGTTTCAGGGTTTTCAGTTTCACATTGAAGTCTTTGATCTACTTGGAATTGACTTTTGTGGAAGGTGAAAGATAAGGATCTAGTTTCATTCTTCTACAGATGGAGATCCAGTTTTGCCAGCACCATTTGTTGAAGATGCTGTCTTTCCTCCATTGTGTGTGTGCCCTCAGATTTGGGCCTTTAGTGATGTTCCATTGATCTATGTCTATTTTTGTGCCAGTACCATGCTGTTTTTTTGTTTTTTGTTTTTTGTTTTTTTTTAACTATAGCTCTGTAGTATACTTTGGAATCTGGTTTAGTAATCCCCCCAGCTTTGCTCTTTGGCTCAGGTTTGCTTTGGTTATCCGGGGTCATTCGTGGTTCCATACGAATTTACAGATTATTTTTTCTAATTCTGTGAAGTATGTCATGGGGATTTTTATTGGGCTTGCATTGAATCTATATATTGCTTTTAGTGGGATGGTCATTTTCACAATATTAATTCTTCCAATCCATGAGCATGGGTGGTGCTTCGATCTGGTGTCTTCCTCAATGTTTCTTTAACGATTTAAATTTTCCATTTTAGAAATCCTTGGTGTTTTAGGTCAAATTTATTCCAAGATTTTTTTTTGGCAGCAATTGTGAATGGAAGCATTTCCCTGTATTCTTTCTCCAATTGCTCAGTTCCCACATTTTCAATGAATGAGGGCTGCCTTGCTGGGGAGTATGATCCCATCAGAGCTGTGCCCTCATGCTTAGGAATCTTAGCAGCAAACCATCTTTCTCCTGTGAGTACTGCTTTTGTCCAGTCTTCCCAAGTCCTTCCTTGATGGTTGACATCCTTTAGACAATGACTTTCCTACTTTGAGAAGATGTAGAAACATAATGAAGCAGAAATGATGAAAGAGTAAGAGTTCATTTCTGGGGCCAGAGAGACGGCTCAGTGGTTAAGAGCACTGGCTGCTCTTGCAGAGGACCCGGGGTTTGATTCTCAGCGCGCACATGGCGGCTAACAATGGTCTGTAACTCAAGTTCTAAGGAAATTTGACGCCCTCATCTGACCTCCTTGGGCACTGTATGACGCAGGTACACTTACATACATGCAGGCAATATACTCATACACATAAAATAAAAATAATAAATAAAATATTTAAAAAGTTTAACTACTATTTGAACTGGCTTCCACAGACTCATCAAAAGACCCAATATACTGTATATGCTAAGCCACATCTAGGACCAAGTTTTAGCAGTCCATATGAGATGCAAAGTAGTTGCCTATTACTGAGATGAAATCTCATTTAGATCGCTGTAGTTTAAGGTACATGCGCCTATAATCTTGTGCAGAATGAAGGTACCGTATTGACATTCTGAATTGAGCAGTTAAAATCTGGAAGCACTGACTGTCTGACGCAGAGTTCTCGGAGAGGACTTACAAGTCGTTTGTTGGAAGAAATGATTGCTAAAAATGTATTGCTGAAGCTAGAGAGACGGCTAAGAGCACTTCTTCCTCCTTTCAGTTCCCAGCACCCACATGTGTTGTTACAGACCAACTGTCCATAACTCCAGTTCCAGGAGATCTGATGCTCTCTTCTGAACTCCGCAGGCATTGCATGACATCGGTGCACCTACCCACATGCAGGAAATACACTCTTACACATAACGAAAAATATTAGTGCTGGGTGTGGTGGTGCATGTGTTTAGTCCCAGCACTTGGGAGGCAGAGGCAGGCGGATCTCTGTGAGTTCAAGGCCAGCCTGGTCTACACAACAAGTTCCAGGCCAGTTGGGGCTACATGGAGACCCTGCCTCAAAAAGACCAAAAATTAAATAAATAAATAAATAAATAATGATAAAATATTAGCAAAACATAACAGATTTTTTTAAAACCACAGTTAATGTCATATTTAGCACTGGGCAGGTAGAGACAGACAGATCCATGGGGCTCACTGATCAGGCCAGCCTAAACTACTTGATGAGTTCCCGGTCAGTGAGAGACCTTGTCTTTTTTTAAAAAAAGGTGGACATTACTTGAGGAATGACATCTGAGGTTGTCTTCTGGCCTCCACATGTATGCACACGTGCACAATCCATGCACCTGTGGATTGAACAGGACACTAACATACATACATACACACACAATTATATGTATATATATAAGATTTATATATCATATATATATATATATGGACATGTATCTTCTACTTTGCCTGGGGAAGAAATTAAAAACACAAGTTTGTGATAGCACCTTAAGTTTTATTTGCAAGATGTAAATTTGGCATGTCTGAGAATCATCCAAGTGGAGCTGTCCAACAGCCAGGTGTCTATGACCTCTGACTCAGGACTGAGTCTTCAGATGAGTTGGTGACACATATAGGCCAAAGCCTCTTTTCCTTCAAGCTGCCCCACTCCTGGCCTAATTTATTTGGGAGCCTCTGCTGGCTAATTAGTCTATACTCACAGAGACCAAGTTCAAGTCACTCTATGTGAATCATTAGCATCTTTGCCATGCAGATTTTGTATTTTCAAGAGAGGAGTGAGAAGCAAAGACCAAGGCTCCTCTTGGTCTGCTTAGTGACCTACAGATTAGCCAGGGCTGACCTGCTCCTTCAAGCCAAGCCCACTGGGAATGGTGTGGGTGTCAGTTCTATAGGATTGTAGAAACTGGCACAAACATGAACGAGTGGGTGCACACACACACGCGCGCGCACACACACATGCACGAGTGAAAATGATAAAAATAAATTTTTTTTGTCTTTTTTGAGACAGAGTTTCCCTGTAGCCCCAGCTGTCCTGGAATTCATGTTGTAAACCAGGCTGGCCTCGAACTCACAGAGATATGCCTGCCTCTGACTCCCAAGTGCTGAGATTAAAGGTGTGGGCCACCATGCCCAGCAAAAATAAAATTTTTAAAAAAGAACACTTGCAGAGGACCAGGGTTTGATTCCCAGCACCCACATGGTGGCTACGAACCGTCCTTAACTCCAGTTCCAGGGGAATCCGAAGCCCTCTTCTGACCTCCACGGCATTGTACGACACGGGTGCACTCACATACTTGCAGGCAATACACTCATACACATAAAATAAAAATAACAGATAAAATTTTTTTTTGAAAAAAGAGTATTTTTAACTTGGTATGTTATCACGTCTATAATTCCAGCACTCCAGAGTTTGAGGCAGAACAATTGATTGCAAGTTCAAGGCCACCCTGGGGTATGTAACAAAGCTCTGTTTCAAAGAACCAAAACCAGCAATTTTTGAAAAAAATTTTTATTATTTTTATTTTATGTGTATGTGTGTATTGCCTGCATGTAGGTAAGTGCACCCACAGAGGACAGAAGAGGCTGTCAGATCTCCTGGAACTGAAGTTACAGACAGTTGTTAGCTGTCATGTGGGTGCTGGGATTTGAACCCAGATCTTCTGCAAGAACAACTAGTGTTCTTAACCGCTGAGCCATCTTTCCAGTCCCCCCAGTGATTTTTAAAAAAATATTTTTTATTTATTATTTTTATTTTATGTGTATGAGTGTATTGCCTGCATGTATGTGAGTGCACCTGTGTCGTGCAATGCCACAGAGGTCGGAAGAGGGAGTTGGAGTCCCCTGGAACTGGAGGTAAGGACGGTTCGTAGCCGCCATGTGGGTGCTGGGAATCGAACCTGGGTCCTCTGCAAGAGCAGTCAGTGCTCTTAACCACTGAGCCATCTCTCTAGCCCCCAACAGTAATTTTTTAAAAAAAGATTACAGTCCACAGCCTTAAAGTTTCTAAGAAAAGAACATTTTTATTTTGACTCCTTTACACTTACGAAGTGAGTCCCCCCTATTTCACATATCCATTAGAATTCACCCTTTGGGGTAAAGTATATTACCACATGTGGACCCTGGTTCAATATCCAGCATTGCAGAAAAAAGAAAGACAATTTACTCCCTTTACACAATCATTCATTTAATCACTAACCATGTATTTGAAGAGCGAAATGCAAATATTTGACCTGTCCCATGTCTCTTTCATCTTTTCAATTGAGTAGGTAAGAAAACTAGTGGGTCATTTCCTCCTCCAAGTCTTACCTCTCAAGCATTTAAAAAAGAAAGAATCATTCTGAGTTCTCTCATAATTTATCAGGCAGTTGATAAAAACCCTGGTAGCCTGGGATGCTCTTGAGGGACAGTGTCCTTTGTATCCTGTTTTGCAGATCTCAGTACAGGCTGTCTCGGGCAGCCTTCCACTGGAACAGCCTTCGCCAGGGCTGCGAGTCCCACACGTGCAACGTGACTGCCTCGAGACTAAGGCTCAGCGGTGCGGTTTTCTTTCCCCTTCTTTCCCTCGCTTCCTGAGTCCACATAAAGGCTGTCTCTGTAACTGTGGTTTGTCCGCTTTTGTTTTCCTTCATAATTTTGAACAACTGGCTGTTATGCATGTCATGGAGGTTCTTCAGAGCACAGATTGAGGGATCCCTCATCATACTTGGGTAGAGAAGACGGAAGATGTGGACACCAGCCCAGAACTCAGACCCAATGGGTGTGCCTCCCAGTTCTTACCTCCCCTGCTGCAGGGAATAACAAGCAAGTTATTAAGTATTTAGATGAGGGCTTTTTTTTTTTTTTTTTTCCCGTCTTTTTGAAACAGGGTTTCCCTGTAGCCCTAGCTGTTCTGGAACTCACTATCTATGCAGACCAGGCTGGCCTTGAACTCACAGAGATCCGCCTGCCTCTGCCTCCCAAGTGCTGGGACTACAGGCCTGTGCCACCACGTCCAGCTAGACCTGGGCTTATTAAGCTGTGGCAAGGATCAGTTGTTTCTTTTTATTTTAGTTCATTTTTTTGAGAAAGGGTGTCACTGTAGTCCAGGATGGACTTGAATGTGCTGTGTCACTGAAAATGACCTTGAACTACTGATCCTCCTGTCTCTTCCTCCCCAGTGCTGGTATTACAGTCATGTGCCATCATATCTAGATAAGTGGTGTTTTTTTTTTTTTTTTTAATGTGTATGCGTGTATTGCCTGCATGTAGGTAAGTGCACCCATGTCGTGCAATGCCCAGGGAGGACAGAAGAGGCTGTCAGATCCCCTGGAACTGGAGTTACAGACAGTTGTTAGCTGCTATGTGGGTGCTGGGATTCAAACCCAGGTCTTCTGCAAGAACAGCCAGTGTTCCTAACCGGCGAGCCATCTCTCCAGCCCAAGTTGTTTTTGGGTTTTTGTTTGTTTTTTTTTTTAATTTTGAATTCAGCAGAGATCACTGTTTTATAAAATACAATGTCTTCTGCAGAATGCCAATTAGAGTGGTGGCACAAAATATCAGTTGTGGCGGGAAGGGTGGGAGAAAGAAGAAATAGATGCAGCACAGAGATTACATTTTTAGGGTGGGGTGCAACTATTCTCTTATACAAGTACTAATCAGGACTGACCTGCTTAGCTTCTGAGATCAGACTGTTCAGGGTGGGGTAGTTCTAAATAAGCAGTGAAACTATTTATAGATGCTGTGATACTGAATGCATGGCTCCTTGAGTGTGTCAAGACCATAGAATTTCAGAGCCATAGGAGTGAAACAAAGCCTGTAAATTTATTTATGTCTCTATTTGCTTATTTATCTATTTGAACAAAGTCCTGTATAGCTAAAACTATCCTTGCTATTTAGTCAAGGATGACCTTGAATTCCTGATGTTCCTGCCTCTACCTTCCAAGTACTGGGATTATGGGCATGTGATGCTGGGGATCAAACTCAGGACTTCATGCTTGCTAGGTAAATTCTACCAACTGAGCTACATTGCTTGTCCCAATACAGGTTAAAAACAAAACAAACAAACAAAAAAACACCATATCATTTAGGAGCTCCAAACAGTCTGACTGTACTAGAGATAGGTGAGACAACCTCACTAAATAGGGGATGGGGAAAACAGACCCCTTAAAAAACTTAGTGCAAGAGTTTATTAAGACTGAAGGCAAAGAAAATTGTACATGGCTGTATTATTATTATTACCATTATTATTGAGACAGGGTCTCCCCATAGCCCCAGCTGCCCTGGAATTCACTATGTAGTTCAGACTGAGTCTTACAGAGATCTGCCCGCCTCTGCCTCCTGGGATTAAAGGCATGTGCCACCACACCTGGCATGACTGTACTAAGGCTGTTGTTTCCTAGGTGTGCAGAAAATAATTGTGAGAACATCTTGCACACTGGAATTGAACAATGAAGTAAGTGGTGGTGGTGGCCAGTGGGTTGTGACAGGGAGGAGTAGTTCAGAATGATCACATGAATTGGAGTGGAGTTAGCGACATTAGTATGAATTCAGGTTAGCTGCGAAGATGGTTACACACAAAATATTTATAGATGTATGTATACTTCTGGCTTAGCATAGGCATAGATTTCCTTCTCTGCCAGCTGAAAGAGCCTTGTAGCAATGGGCACACAGAGCCCCAAGATCTTGGTTTTCAATTCCATTCTCCAACCAAAGGTAGCCAGGGATTTGGAGAAATGATTGATTGTAAATCAGAGGAAAGAATATACAAGATGGGCTGTGGAATTTTGTAGAAGGGCATGAAGTAAGGGAATGCTCAAACACACACACACACACACACACACACACACACTCCATCTCAAAAAGACAAGAAAAAAAAGGCAAATGATTTTAACTTGATATTAGGACAGAATTTCCAACCAATTCTAAAATGTCTCTAAATACACTTCTTCCATTTTGTGCTATATATTTATGTGAAGTCACATTCTATAAAATTAAAATATCAAAACATTGAAGATCCTCCTCTGTAGTCCACAGAGTCAAACATTCAATCAAAATTTAATAGTATATGAAAAGCTAAACAAGCATATCTACTGCATTGGTATGCAAAATAAAGATATCCATCTTTAATAAATGGTGAAATAGGAGCTGGAGAGGTGGCTCAGCCATTAAGAGCACTGACTGCTCTTGCAGAGGACCCGGGTTCAATTCCCAGCACCCACATGGCAGCTAACAACCGACTGTAACTCCAGTTCCAGGGAGTCTTCTGACCTCTGTGGGCATTGCTCAACATGGGTGCACTTCCATTCATGCAGGCAAAATACACATACTTCAGAACAAGTCAGACTTGTGCAACTTCCGACCAGCTTACTCCTCAACCGATCTCTCTCTCTCACACATACAACACAAGGTCCCATTGTGTAGCCCTGCTGACCTTGAACTCCCTATGTAGACCAATGGCCTCAGAGATCTACCGGTCTGCGCCTCTGGAGTGCTGGGATTAAAGGTGTGCTCCACTATACCTGACTTTCCAACCGCTCGTGTATCTCATTTTCTTCAGCTGTGAGATGTGGCTGGTGGAACCTGCTGTCCTTACTCTGATTAGTGACATCACACAGTGAAGTACACTGCTCTGCTCATCGCTCTGGGCTCTTCGGGAGCTAACACTAATCTCAATCCGGATCTTCCCTGACAGGTTTGTTTACTTGTTTGTTTTTGAGAATCAACCCTAGGCCTCTAGAATACCAAACACGTACTGCCGTTGAGCTACAACAGTCCCCAACAATTTGTTTCTCAGCATCCCCTAACCTCATCAGTTCTGGCTTCTGTAAAAGAAGAAACCAGGCCTGTATGGTGGTGCACAGCTTTAGTCCCAGCACTTGGGAGGCAGAGGCAGGCAGATCTCTGTGAGTTCAAGGCCAGCCTGGCCTCCATAGTGAATCCAGGCCAGCTGTAGCTACAGGGAAACCCTGTCTCAAAAAGACCGAAAAAAAAAAAAAACAACCCAAAAACCCCATGAAAAAT
Organism: Nannospalax galili; assembly: GCF_000622305.1. NCBI lineage: Eukaryota > Metazoa > Chordata > Mammalia > Rodentia > Spalacidae > Nannospalax > Nannospalax galili. Next base: position 1,388,196 of record NW_008342423.1, read on the forward strand.
TAATTTATTAATTATTAATATTAGTATCATGGATTCTTTTCCTTGTGAATGCAATAATAACAATAATAAAGATAGCATAAAATGTTAATTCATACTCTATAATAAAATAAAATAAAATAAAAATAATACATAAAATATTTAAAAATAAATATTAATTCTTAGCCAGGCATGGTAGCACACATCTTTAATCCCAGCACTTGGGAGGCAGAGGCAAGCAGACCTTTATGAGTTCAAGGCCAGCCTGTTCTACATAGTGAGTTCCAGGCCAGCTGGGGCTATAGGGAGAGCCTGTCTCAAAAAGACAAAAAAATAAACAAACAAACAAATGAAAAATACCCAAAAAACCTAATGGACAAAATTATGCAAGATTCATTAAAAAAATACTGGAAATGCTGGGCGTGGTGGTGCACGCCTTTAATCCCAGCA
>NW_008342423.1:1389088-1391440 GCF_000622305.1 Nannospalax galili
GAGTTCAAGGCCCCCTGATCTACATAATGAGTTCTAGGCCAGCTGGAGCTACAAGGAGATCCTGTCTCAAAAAGGCCAAAAAAAAAAAAAGTCAATGTCACTCTCATAGATTTCTAGATATAAACATTCAAAATGTAGTTTATACTAAGAACTCTGACTCTGACTTGGTAAATGTTATCTCTGGGAATCCTCCCTAGTACAGCTGCTCTCCTGCTTCCAGGAAACCGTGCAGATACACAAATCCTTACATAAAGGGGCATATTTGCATATGACTTACCCATATTCTCCTCTCTACTTTAACTCATCTCTAGGAGTCTGATGAGACCCAATATGCCGCATCAGAAGTTGTACTGTATTGCTTAGGGAATGAGAACAAGAAGAAAAGTTGGTACATTGTAGGAATCCAGGATGCCAGGCCCCAGGGTGAAATGAGCCTAAACCTTCTAAGTCCAGACTGCATTCTCTGTTAAAGGGAGGGGCGCTGAAAACTACCTCTGATAATCCCTGTCTTGCAGAACACTGAGAGACTAGCAGGAGAAAAGCGGCCAGGTCAAAAGTGCAGGCTTCTTGCTCTGTGGGAAAGTGTTTTGGTCAAGAGCTCATCTCCCTGTCCTGAACAAATAACTCAGCTATCATTAGCTAAGAGATTAGACCATGTTAAAGGTTTACTCCTGAGCTAAAAGCTAAAAGTTTACCATGCTTTTAGCCCTAAGAAAGAAAACATTGTGGCCAATAAATTACCAGACAGGCATTGGTAACCTTGAGTAAAAGTTTAAGCATCCTGCTGGTGGCAACTAACAGACTAAATGTCCTGTTTCTTTGTACCCTACATCTTTGTATGTGACTACAGTACCCTACGTGACTGCCAGTTCCTTGTAATGTATAAAAACCATCTGAATTTTGTAATAAATGGCTTGCTTGTGTGAAGGAAAATGCAATTCCCAGAGTTGTCATTACTCTGTTGCTGATCAAGCCTCTCTGCCTCGGAAGCAAGGCTCTCCACTGAGCAAAGCAAACCTGAGTCCCAAGAGTACATGTTTCAGTTTCCAGAATATTTTCAGTCTGAAGTTGGATGAATCTGTGGATGTGGAACCCACTACTCACAGCGCACACCTGTGGCAAAAATCAAGGGAAAGCTTAGCTATGCTCAGCATTGTAGTGTTCAGCAACTGAACTAGTGAGCCAGCTAACAAACATGGTACTTACACGTTTAATTCATCAAATGATGGTATGAGTACTGATGGGCTCTTCCATTAGAATTAAAGACATAGCCAGGCATGGCACACGCCTTTAATCTCAACATGCAGGAGGCAGATGCAGGCGGATCTCTGTGAGATTTAGGCCAGCCTGGTGTACATAGCGAGTTCCAGGCCAGATATCTCAAAAAATAAAATTAAGACTTGGGCAGCTCACAATCCCCTGTCACTCCAGCTCCAGGGCATCTGACACCTTCTTCCAACCTTTGTGGGAACCAGGTATGCACACACACATAAATAAAAATAAAATTAATCTTGAAAATTAAAGGCATGAGGGGCTGGAGAGATGGCTCAGTGGTTAAGAGCATCGCTGCTCTTGCAGAGGACCTAGGTTCAGTTCCTAGCACCCATATGGAGGATAACACCTGTCCATAACTCCAGTTTCAGGGGATCTGATGCCCTCTTCTGGCCTCTGTGGGCACTGCATGCACTTAGTGCACTATATATATGCAGGCAAAACACTCATAAACATAAAATAAAAATAAATTTAAGGGTCGGGTGTGGTGGCACATGCCATTAGTCCTAGAACTTGGGAGGCAGAGGCAGGTGGATTTGTGAGTTCGAGGCTAGCCTGGTCTGCATAGTGAGTTCCAGGCCAGCTGGGGCTATAGGGAGACCCTGTCTTGAAAAGACCAAAAATAAATAAATAAAAAGAATAAAATAAATAAATAAATAAATAAATAAATGAATAAATAAATAAATTTAAAATGAAAAATTTTAAAAAACCTGTATTTTATTAACTTGACTGGTCGACTCTGCTCAACAACCACGAAACAATAGAATTCCATACAGGTTGAGCTTTAAACTCACCTGGCCAGCAGGCTTTCCAGCCTTGGTTATAAGGTTAATGACTCCAATTTTTGCCATCTATGATCTGTGTTAGCCTTCTAGCTGACAGGAAAGGGGATAGTCTCTGCCTCCTCACCCTCTACTGCATCCCCAGAGCTTAGTGCTTTGCTTAGCACATAATAAGTGCTCAATAAATGTGAGGGGACACAGGAATGATCAGTCTCGAAAAGGCATTTTCTCAAGATTTTCAAAAAAATAATTTATTTTACTTAATCATACATGAAATATTTTTAAAAGAGTCATTAAT
>NW_008342423.1:1391459-1398293 GCF_000622305.1 Nannospalax galili
TTCAAACCTGGGTCTTCTGCAAGAACAGTCAGTGTTCTTAACTGCTGAGCCATCTCTCCAGCCCTGAAGATTTTTTTTTTGAAAAAATATCTCCCTGTAGCTCCAGCTGGCCTGGAATTCACTATGTGGACCAAGCTGGCCTTGAAGTCACAGAGATCCATCTGCCTCTGCCTCCTGAGTACTGGGATTAAAGGCATGTGCCAATATTGAAGATGTTTAAAGCAGTATATAAAGCAGCAAAATACAAAATGGTATCTAATTCATTGTTAGAAGACAGGTTATGTTAAAAAATATGTTTAAAAAAATTGGAAGTAGAAAAAGTGAGTTATATGTGGTCTTCTCTCTACTGTCAGATTTTGTGCTACATTTGTATATTATATTTATTTTATTTTAAAGAAAGAAAGCATGAGGTGGGGGCAGGAAGGGAGGAGATAGACCAACAGACAGACAGACAGACAGATGAGAGACTGAAGGTATTTGGGGCTTGTCCTGATGGTGAACACAGCTCTGTCTCTTCCCTCTGACTTCTGTATCCCAGTCCTGCACTCTCCGTTCTCCCAGGAAGGAGATGAGCAGGCAGCAGCTCCTGGAGGAAGGTCGACTGTGTTATGTCCCCCACAAAGTTCACACGTTGAAAACAACCCCAAATCACATGTGAGCGGTGTATGTGGGGAGGAGATTCCTAGGATTAAATATGTCATGAGAGTGGGACTGTTCATGGTAAAAGTCATGACTTTCTGAGAAATTTGGCACTTCTTGCCTTGTGTTGCACAGCCAGAAGTTACACCAGTTATCTATCAGATGCTGGGCATGGGGCTTTTAAACTTCCCAGCTTCCAGAACTGTGAGTCAGGTAACCTAGTCTTTATAAATTATCTGGTCTCAGATACTTTGCTATAGCAACAGAAACCAGACTAAGATGGTAGGGAAATCTGTCTAGCCCTCCCTTGCCACTCACCCTTCCTACCACTGGATTCTTCCTCTACCTATTCTAGTCCTACCATCCTTCTTGCCTGCTCACCCCTGACTATGTGACTAGCCAGCTTCTCTCCCTGTTGTCCTCCGGCTGGGACGCTAACAAGGCAGGAAGCCAGGGTTAGGCCCAGGAGTGGTAGTGACTAGCAGCTTACCTCCTGGGGCCACCTGGGCACCCACATCTCTCCCCTCAAGGGCAGAAAGGACAAGGGACTGGGTGTTTGCAAAGTGTCATTGTCTGCCAGAGAGGCTAGCCTGTTCTTTGCTTGGCTAATTTTCATAGACTTTGAAGACCAGCTGGAGTCCTGCTTTGCAAAAGAAGTTTTCTCCCTTCCAGGCTACTCAGGCTGGGAATGCTGGGAAGACAGAGCCAGTGCTCCTTGAACAGTGTTCCTAGGCAGAGCTGATGCTTAGAAAGCACTCAAGGACAGAGTAGCAAATACTTGTTAGCCGTTTGCTTGGCCCTCCACCTCAAGTCCTCTCCACCACTGTATTATCTTTTTTTTTTTTTAGGTGAGACGGGCTTTCACCAAGTTAGTCTCAAACTCATGATCCTCCTGCCTCAGCCTCTGGAGAGTTGAGGATTAAAGGTGTGTGCCACCATGTCCAGCTCTCTCAGAGTATATCTTAAAGTTATTTATTTTTATTTTATGTGTGTATTGCCTATGGTATTTATGTGCACCCGTATTGTGCAATGTCCATAGAGGCCAAAAGAGGGCATCGGATCCCCTGGAACTGGAGTTAAGGATGAGTGTTAGCTGCCATGTGGGTGCTGGGAAGTGAACCTGGGTCCTCTGTAAGAGCAGCTAGTGTTCCTAACATCTGAGCCATCTCTCCAGCTCCCCACCACCCCCTGCACTCCACACCCTCCCAACCAATGGATTATCTTTGAAGGAGCAATTCCTTGGATTAATTTATGCCCCATGTGACTGGAGAGACACTTTGGTGTATAGTGATGTCATGGGAATGTTCCTCTTACAGCTCCTGAGCAGAAGTGAGATGGACAATACCACAGCTGTTCCCCTCTGTACCCACCTCTGTCCCAACAGAGTCCTGATCCTGTGACTCCTCCCTCTGGGGGTGTCTGCAAGGACATCCCATTGGCTCAAGGAAACTCCTTAGAACTGAGCTACAAACTGGGTTCTGGCTGCCCCACTATCCCTCTCAGAGGCCAGACATGGATCATAGGCTGAAGGTCTTCCTACCCTCTCTGTCTTCTGTGGTAGCCAGGCTTGGAGATGGCCTCTGAGGAGCCCCTCCTCCTGGCACTCACATCCTGCAGGGAACCAGGTTGGTCTGTGTGACCAGCAGAATGCAAATATGCCACTCCTAGGGTTAGGGAATAAAAGTCACTGCAGCATCTGCCTTAGTGATTCATATTCATTCTCTCTCTCTCTCTCTCTCTCTCTCTCTCTGCTGTGTCATCAAGCAGCTCTATCTACTCATGTGGTATAAAACTGATGCCTCAGCCAAGAGCCATGAGTGAGCTTGGGAACTTTTAGCTGGCTGCAATCCCCACTGACTCCAAACTCAGGAAAAGACCCTGAGCCACAGCCACCTGCTCAGTCTTCCAGATCCCGGGCCCTCAGAACTAGTGAAGTAGTGTGTGCCACTCCATTTTAGAACACTCTCCCATTCCTTTCAGAGCCATTTCCTCCAATAAATCTTCTGGTGTTGACTCCTTTCAACTGAAATAACAGCTATTAAAAAGCAGACATAAAAACAGCCAGTCCTGGAGCAGTGAGGTGACTCAGTGGGTAAAAGCTGTCTGTGAAAGCCTGACAACTTAATCCCCAGAATCCATGGTAGGAGACTCTTGCAAGTCGTCCTCTGACCTCCACATGTTCACCATGATGTACACATGCACCCACCCATGCACACACAGTACTGATACATAACTAAAAAATAAAATTAAAAACCTGGCCGATCCTCCTGAACACCCAGCTGCAGTAGATGCTCTAGTCAGCATCCTTTTAGTTAATCCTCACAACGACCCTATGACATGCATATTATACACAAAGATGGTAAAATTAGACACAAAGATGGTAAAATTTGAATGTGAGGAGGGAACTTGGAATCACAAGAAGAGCTAGCTTGGCTTACCGTGGAGGTTCTAGATCTGGCTCGGCTTTGTGACTTGGCCTAGCCATTTCATGCCTCTGGACCTCAGTTTCGCCATTTCAACAATGAGGGTATTAAATAATGCCTCTGAGGTCCCCTTCATGCTTGTTACAAAGATAATAGCAACAGGCCACTAAACATTAGACTGTGTGGAGAGAGGATCACATAGTCTGTGTGTGTCTGTGGCTATAGATGGACACAAATGTCTCCTGGAGTCATCTTTTCCTGGAAGTGAATAGGCTCCATTTCTCCATTCCCAACAGACATGGAGACCCCACTGTAAGGGGCAACGCTCTCCTACCACAAGCTCCAGCATCCTCTGAGCTTCTTGGGTTCTATGATGCACAAGGCCCTTCTGCTTTGTCTCTGCCCGTGTCAAGCTAAATATGAGATAAGCCCTTTGTCTTCTTGACTGCTGTCCCCATGTCCCACCTCCACAGCCATGGTGAAGCATTAACTGCAGGCTTCAGGCTGTGGCCATGCTGCCCAGCAAACCGCTGCCTGTCACACAGTAGCCAGAGCTCCTTCTGTCACCTGCCCTAGGCTCCTCCATCTGCTCCTTTGTCCCCACAGCTGCCCCACGGCCTCGGCCAAAAGAGACATCCCTTCCTGCTGCTGTGAGGGTTTACCAAATAAAATAAAGGGCACTTGTATCAATCTGAATTTCATAGAGCAATCTTCAGGATATACATGTTTGGGATTTTTGTACAGAACATACATTGAAAACAGTATGGTTTGCTGTTTATGTGAAATAAAAATGTAACAGGCAGGTCTGATTTTACTTGTCACAAATGCTTCCTTTCCCTTTACAAGGTTCCCCCTGCCTGACTACTCCCCCACACCTTCTGGACCTTCCTGACACTCTAGATTCCAGTTGCTGCATAGCTGGAGCAAGTTGGTTCTCTGTACACCTCACCCCAAAACTCAGCCTGGGTCCACACCTGCACGTGTAAATCCCTTAAGGACACCTGCTCTCTCATTAGCTCAGGGCACCACAGTTAATCCCTTCAACCCAGTTCTGAAGAGCATCCTCCCCTCCGTGTCTCTGGTGCAGGGTAAGCTGGAGGCTTATCCAGCTGCATCAGGGTGTGGCAGGCCTGGCCTAGCCTAGCTACTAAGTATGAAGAACTGGCCCTCAGCAGTAGCGATGGAAGGACAGGAATTGGGGCTGAGAGGAGACTGACAGTGAGGCGAGGCTCTGGTCACAGGGACCCCACTCTGCACTTCTCAAAGACACTTTCCTCTTGCATAGTGCTAAGGAGTTCAGTGAAATGCAGTCACATGGACCAATGTATTTAGAACACTTCTTTAACCATTATTTACTCAGAATTGTAAGCAAGAGAATGCAGACTGGATTCGGGGGTGGGGCACAGGCAACTGTCCCCTGAGAGCTTATCTACCATGGAGTTCTTTCTGGAAAGTAGTTCACACCAATGCTCTCCTTCAAGGAAGCCTTCCTTTCCTGCCCCTACCTAGTTCTGTGTCTAGGGTAGCTCCTCATCAGATACCAGGAGTTGTGAAGGGGGCACCCTCACCACACTGGGGATGCTTATCTTTGCAGATGGGAGTGCCCACACAGATTCAGAGACCCACAAGGGGAACAGGCATTTGGCCAGTTTGGGGAGTTCTGTTTTATGTTGTAAGGGTTTTTGTTTGTTTGTTTGTTTGTTTGTTTGTTTTGAGTGGATCTCTCCCTATAGCCCCAGCTGATCTGGAACTTGTTATGTAGACCAGGCTGGCCTCCATCTCACAAAGATTGGCCTGCCTCTGCCTCCCAAGTGCTGGGACTAAAGGTGTGTGTCACCATGCCCTGCCAAGTTTTTTTTTAATTAAAAAATTTATTTATTTTTGCAGGTATGTAAGTTCACCTGTGTTATGCAATGCCTGTAGAGGTCAGAAAAGGTTGTCAGATCCCCTAGAACCAGTTAGGGACAGTTGTTAGCTGCCTCATGGGTTTTAGGAGTCGTCTCTAAGAGCAGCTTTTAACCGCTGAGGCTTCTCCAGCCCTTTATGCGGTAAGTTAACAAGCTGGTGGTGTTCAGTCACCCAGTTGTCCTGGAGTGGATCTCACTAGCAGGAGTCATTGTCCCAGAGAGACAAGACATCACTCCTGCTCCTGGGCAGAGAGAATACCTGGCCAGGACAGTTGCCAGCAGGCTCCCTTTACCTCCCACAGTGACTGTTCCTACTCGAAATCACTGGGGTGTGTGTAGCATGAAGCCTTCATCAGTGCTCCATTTGCTCTGGGCAGCCATGTTAGCAATGGAGAGAGGCCTGATGTACAGGAAGGGGGGACCTGAGAAAGAGGGGGAGTATGACAAGGAGTGGGGAGCTGAGTCAGGGAAGTCATCTATCACACAGGCAGGTGGGGCAGGTGCCTAGCAGGAGCGTGGCAGGGACTGGCCCTGAGAAGCAGAGGATGGGGATGAGGCAGACTGCTGGGTACTGCCTTCTTAGCAGGTTCGAGTGGACCCCAGCTCAGCCAGGCAGGAGGAGAGGCAGGTCCTTGTGTGTGAGGGCAGAGCCGTGGCCACAGTGCTGCCAGGGGTTGGATTTAGGGAGCCTCCCGCACTGACATCTCACACTTGAGAGTGGAGTTGGCTGCTGGATTGGCCTTGCTGGGTCCAGACGGTGAAAGAAGGTCTGGAATTGGTAACTCAAAACCTCGTGTGCCCCTTCTTTCCATTTGGGTGTCCCTTCAATCGCTGCCCTGGTTTTTATCCTTCCTCACTGTGTGAGGCCATGGGAGCCTGTTGGACCCCTCCACAGAGGCCCCCTTCCCACCTCTGCCAACCCACCCTATTTCTTCTGTGTGACTGGGGACCTGAGCACACAGCCACCTGAGCTCCTCCCAGCACACTGGAGACGGGGCAGGCTTGTCAGTCCTCACTCCCCTCCTGAAAACATCAGGGCTCTCATTCCCCACCCATTTCTCAGAGCAGCCTACATGGAAATTAAACTTAAAACATCTTACTTCCTTGTTCCTTTTGTGACCTGGCTCACCTCTGTCTCGGCCCCAAATCCCCATTGTTCCAGTGCCCTCCAGATTGAGAGACCCACCCAGGCCACCTCGGAGCTTGACAGTTCAGAGCTGGAAGGGACTGGCCAGGCCAGCCTCATTTCACAGAAAAGGAAACTGAGAAGTCAAGTTGGGGAGCAGCCACCCAGGGTCACACGGCAGGGGGTTGTCCAGATTTGGAGATCTGGGAACCAAAATTACACCTACAGAGATAACCCCTGTGATCAAAAGCCAGGCTGCCTTTTACCCAGCCTCCTCTCAAAAGTGGCAGGTTGCAACCAGCTGGCTGCTATCTCATAGGCTCGGTAGCGTGTAAGGGCTACATGGTTCTTTGGGAGCCATGAGCCAGGCCATCCCCACACCCTCCTGGGCCAGGTTCTGATTTCATAGAGGCATCAGGTAAATGGTTCACCTTGGTGTGTTTAGGGGCCAAGAGGGACCAATCCCAGAAAGCTCTTCTTCCTCATAGGCACAGTAGTATGTGGAGCCAAGATGAAGTTCTGGAGAAAAGCACTCAAGGATTCCGGAAGTGAAGCCTGTGTGCTGACATTTGGTTCCGTTTGACCTGGGCTCTGACACCACCTTGTTACCACACGCCTTTGAGTTATGTGAATTCCTGCTTCACTGACACTGTTCCCACGTCTTGAATGTCCTTCCTCTCCCCTTCATGCACCTATCTGACAGATGCGTGTGCGTGTGTGTGTGTGTGTGTGTGTGTGT
>NW_008342423.1:1399098-1400952 GCF_000622305.1 Nannospalax galili
ATTGCAGAGACACCTGTACATCCATGTTTGTTGCTGCTCTTTTCACAATAGCTAAGAGATGGAAGCAACCTAAGTGTGCCTCAGCTGAGGAGTGGATAATGAAAGAGTGGTTCGTTTATACAGTGGAGTTTTACTCAGCAGTAAAGAAAGATGAAATCATGAAATTTGCAGCTAAATGGATGGAACTAGAAACTGTTAGTGAAGTAACACACTCAGAAAAACAAACGATGTATGTTCTCCCTCATATGTGGATCCTAGCACCAAATCCTTGTATGTGTCCAGACATAACTATAGGAACCAGGACAATGAAAAGGAAGCAGGGAGGTAAAGGAAAAGAAAGAACCTGAAAGAGAACAACAGTAGGAAACAGGCCTTAATAAGGGAGCTATGGATAAAAATGGGGTTATTTTAATGGGAGGGGAAGGAAGGGTATACAAGGAACCTTGGGGATAAAGGAAAATGAGCTCAAGAGAGGAGAGACCATAGGAGAAGGGTATTATTAAGGGAGAAATGGGAAAAATGGGGGCACTTTAAAGGGAGAAACCATGGTGGAAAGGTTAGACAGTGAGAGAGATTAAATAATGCCTAGTTAGTTTAAAAAAAAACAGAGGGAACCATATTAGTCCAACAACCTACTGACAAATTATACGTACAACTAGCTCAAGGAACATAATATATGCCTAGTCAAGGTTTATCTGAGAACGTTTGATTTTTGCCCAAGCTTTATCTACATAGCACATGGTAATTAAAAGAACCAGACTCTTGGAACTAGCCTTCTAGGATATTTAACAGCCATACTTTGAGGCCTGTACTAATCTGGTCAGAGAGACTTAAAGGACAGTTTTTGCTCCTTGCTCTCCAAGGTTGACTAAGTTCTAGGGGACTATGGAGCATCTCTCAAACTGTTCTGTAACTGTGGTGAATCACCTGTCCTCTTGTTCAGGGAGGTCATGGAGACCCCTTGAGATGGACTTGAACCAGTGTTCAGTCTACAAAGAGGAGGGTCAACACAGAGGAAACATTTCCTCCATGCTTCCAAGTGAAGCCAGCCACAATCAAGCAGGATCTTCATATAGATGGAACTGGTAAAAGAAAGGAGCCAGGGGATCCTCCTAAGCCCATGTGACCCCTGAGGAACAGATCTTCAAATGACCTTAAGAGTAAAAATAAATTAGTTTATTTGGGCCAAAAAGAAAGTATAACCTTTCCTTTTCCAAAAGGAAAATGAAACCAAAGCTTAAAGTGATCAGTATATTTCCTTAACAGTCCATGTGTATGCAATTTCAGCCACCTGATATTTGACAAAGGTGCCAAGAACACACAATGGAGGAAAGACAGCATCTTCAACAAATGGTGTTAGCAAAACTGGATCTCCATCTGTAGAAGATTGAAACTAGATCCTTATCTTTCACCTTGCACAAAAGTCAACTCCTAATGGACCAAAGACCTCAATGTGAAACTGGAAACCCTGAAACTATTAGAAGAAAATATAGGCAGTAACTTACAAGATACAGGTGTAGGAAAGGATTTTCTTTTCCTGGAACTCATTATGTAGACCAGGCTGGCCTCAAACTCACAGATATCAGCCTGCCTCTGCCTTCCAAGTGCTGGGATTAAAGGCATGTGCCACCATGCCCAGTGGAAAGGATTTTCTAAATCAGACATAAGTTGCCCAGGAATTAAGGTCAGCAATTAACAAGTGGGACCTCATTAAACTAAAAAGCTTCTGTACAGCAAAAGAAACAATAAAAAAAGTGAAGAGAAAACCCACAGAATGTGAAAAAAATCTTCACCAGTGACACATCTGACAGAGGTTTAACATCCAGAATATATAAAGAACTCAAAAAACAAAGA
>NW_008342423.1:1401304-1401639 GCF_000622305.1 Nannospalax galili
AGAACTCATCCTATTGTAAAGACATATGTACAACCCTGTTTGTTGTTACTCTTTTCACAATAGCTAAGAGATGGAAGCAACTTAAGTGCCCCTCAACTGACGAGTGGTTAACAAAAATGTGATATATTTACACAATGGAGTTCTATTCAGTAGTAAAGAAAGATGAAATCATGAAATCTGCAGGTAAATGAATGGATCTAGTGATGTAACACAGACTCAGAAAAACAAAAGACATACGTTCTCCCTCATTTGTGGATCCTAACACCAAATCCTTTTATATTCCATGTTCTTTTAATAACATGATGCTGTACAGCAAAAAAAAAAAAAAAAAAAAA
>NW_008342423.1:1401800-1441554 GCF_000622305.1 Nannospalax galili
TTTGTCACCTGATTGGTGCTAGATGAGGAAGAGCTGATCTTCCTAAAACAAGGAACTCTAGATAGGCTGACTAGACTCAGTGGATGGACTTGCACTGGGGAATGGCTGGGGGCGCTGACAACACAGTGGACAGTAACAGGGATGACAGAGTATATGGGGGAGGGAGGAGGCGATGGGAGGTTGCTATTTGGGATGTGGGTATAAAGATGAATAAGATTGTTTGGGATGTTCTGTATGAAATACACACACAAAAATCAATAAAAATATTTATTATTTATTATTTTTATTTATGTGTATGAGTGTATTGCCTTCATGTATGTAAGTGCACCCATGTTGTTCAATGCCCACAGAGGTCAGAAGAGGGCATCAGATCCCCTGGAACTGGAGTTAGGATGGTTGTTAGCCATAATGAGGGTGACTGGGAATTGAACCTAGGTCTTCTGTGTTCTTAACCACTGAGAAATCTTGCCAGCCCCTCCCCTTAAAAATATATTTAAAAAATATTTTATTATTTTTATTTTATGTGTATAAGTGTATTGCCTGCATGTAGGTAAGTGCACCCATGTTGTGCAATGTCCCTGGAGGACAGAAGAGGCTGTTGGATCCCCTGGAACTGGAGTTACGGATAGTTGTTAGCTGCCATGTGGGTGCTGGGATTTGAACCCAGGTCTTCTGCAAGAACGACCAGTGTTCTTAACTGCTGAGCCAACTCTCCAGCCCTTAAAAATATTTTTAATTAGGGCTGGGCATGGTGGTACCCACCTTTAATCTCAGCACTTGAGAGGCAGAGGCAGGTAGATCTCTGTGAGTTCAAGGCCAGCCTAGTTTTTTTTTTTTTTTTCACTTAAAAAAATTTTTTTAAGACAGGGTCTCCCATAGGTCCAGCTGGCCTGGAACTCACTATGTAGATCAGGCTGGCTGCAATCTCACAGAGATCTGTTTGGTCTTTTTGAGACAGGGTCTCCCTGTAGCCCCAGCTGTCCTGGAATTCACTATGTAGTCCAGGCTGGCCTCATAGAAAACCTAACCCTTTCCACTTTCAGTATTCCCTTCTTTTACTTTCTTTTTTTTTTTTTTCCTTTTTTAGATTTATTTTTATTTATGTATATGTGTATGTGTCTCTGTGTATATATGCCACATAAGCACAGGTGCCCAAAGAGGCCAGAAGAGGGCATCAGATCTCTTGAAGCTGGAGTTACAGGTGGTTGTGAGCTACTTGATGTGGCTGTTAGGAACTGAACTTGAGTCCTCTGGAAGAGGAGAAAATGCTTTTAACAGTCAATCCATCTCTCCAACCCCCTCCCCTCACTTTCATAATCCTTGTGTTAGTGTGTCCTCAGTTAAAGCCTTCCCCTGCTGTCCTCAGTTAATGCCTTCTCCTGCTGTCATGGCCCCTTTTCAGGTCCCTGGCCTATATGGCCACTCACTCCAACTTAAGCATACAAATCTAAAAATTCAAAGCAAGGAGCCACATGTGAGCAGGAGCATGTGTCCTTTGACTTTGAACCTGAGTTACCTCACATAGCAAATGTGTTCTCCTTCTATGCATTCCCTGAAAATTTCATAATTTCATTTTTCTTTATGGTAAAATAAAAATCCACTGTGTATATGTATAATATCAACTTTTCATTATCCACTCACCCACTGATGGACGTCTAGGCTGTTCTGTTTCCTAGACATTGTGACTAGAACAGCAATGACCATGGACGTGCATCTCTATTGTAGGATATAGAATCCTTGGGTGGACATACCTAGGCGTGGGATTTTGTTTTCTTTTTCTTTTTCTTTTTTTTGAGATGGGGTCTCCTTGTAGCCCTAGCTGGGCTGGAACTCACCATGTAGACCATGCTGGCCTCAGTCTCAGAGATCTGCTATCTCTGCCTCCCAGGTTAAATTAAAGGAAGAATTAAAGAAAGGCATGTGCCACTACACGCAGCTAAAATAAGATAAACTCGTAAAAACAAGATTTGTAGTGCACAAATTAATGTTTTACACATGGACATCCCGTGAAGTGGCTACATGGAGATGAGCCTTATTTCAGATATTTGTGATTCTTTGTGGAGAGAATCCTTAAATGCACGCTCAGCAATCTTCAAGCATATGGTATGTTGTTACTAACTTTAGTCACTGCAATGTACATATAACTCTAATAAACCTCTTTTTCCAATCTTATTGAAATTTTATGACCTTTGATCAATATCCCCTTAATCTACCCAACCACGCCTGCCCCCCAGCCTCTAGTGACCACCATTTTACTGTCTTAGTTTTCAGATTCTGTAGATAAGTACGATGTTGCGTGCTTGCCTTTCTGTGCCCGTCTTATATCACATTACACACTGTCCTCCGGGTTCTTCTGTGCTGCAAAGAACAGGACTTTATTCAGCTTATGGATGAACAGCATTCTCCCTGCTCACGCACCACCCTTCCCTTACCTAGACATCCATTGCTGACGGACACTAGGTCACTTCCATTTCTTGGCTGTGGTGAATAATGCTGTGGTAATCACAGGAGTACAGATATCTCTTTAGCATACTGATTTGACATCCTTTGGATAAAAGCCCAGTAGCAGTAGGATTGCTGTGTCATGTGGTTGTTGTGCTTTTAATTTCTATAAAATCACCACCTTGTTTTTCATGATGGCCGTGCTAATTTCCATTCTTTTCAGGAGTGTGATGGGTTCTCTTTTCTCCACATCCTCACCAGTACTTTCTTTTCCGTCTGTTTGATAAGAGCCATTCTTATGGGTATAAGGTTTTCTCTCACTGTGTTTTTAATTTTTATTTCCCTGACAATTAGAGCTGTTGAGTATTTTTCCAAAAGCCTGTTGGTTGTTTGTACTTTTGAGAAATGCCTATTCAGATTCTATTTTTAAATCAGCCTATTTGTTTTCTTATGATTGAGCTGTTTGATTTCCTCATACATTTTGCATGTAAGCCAGTACCAGATGTATGGCTTGCAACTCCCCTCTCCTTCCACAGACAACTCATTACCTTACTGTTTGCTTGCTGTACAGATGCTTTGTAGTTTGATGCAATTCTGTGTTCAGTTTTGCTTTTGTTGCCTTTGCTGCTGGGTCGGGACCGAAACCACTGCCCAGATCAATGTCACGGAAACATCTTCTAGTAGTTTAGCAGCTTCAGAGCTTACATTTCAGTCTTTAATCCATTCTGCAGAGACACACAGGCTTTCAAAACACAGGGGCTGCCCTCCGGGGACACCGGGTCCTGGTGGGTCCCACAGTGGTGCGCACAGCAGCTTGGGGAAGCTCTACACTTGTGCTGGGAGAGTCCATCAGGCAGAATTCTCCTGTCTCTGCCTCTCTGTCATTTTCCTTGTCCCTTCACCAGCAGCGCCTGTCCTGTCAGTGAATTTCTATTAGCATCAACCTGAGACTAATCCACTTAGGAAGAAGATAAATCTTCATCTTAACAGCGCACAAACTTTTAAATGTAAATGATATTGTGTTTAAAAAAAAAGCAAAGATAAAGGGAAAAAGGGAAAGACTGGGGAGGAAGGTTTAGTTGGGGAGAAGAATGGGAGAGTAAGACAGAGGAGGGGATGGGAAGAGAGGTAATTAACATTAAGGATGTTTGAAAAAGCCATATGGAAACCTATTATTTTATAAGCTTTATGGGTGTGTGCGTGTGCGTGTGTATAAAAGAGTTTAATTGAAGTTACCTACACAAGGATTAATGTTCCTCCTGGAAACCACAGTTTGCCAATAAAAAGCCCAGTGCCGGATGTGAGACATCTCCCTTGGGTTGTTGGTCAGGGTGTTCCAGACACACTCAAAGCAATACAGGCTATTACCATTGCTCTCAGTTATCCACCAGAACATGATGTAAGTCCCTATTGCTAAGGACACCACATATTGTGGTCACAGGCCATGGAAATGTCAAGTTGGTACTGACCAGGAAGCTTCTTCCCTGTTAATTAACTCTTATAGTACCTTGAGGGTGCTAGACCTGCTGCTGAGGGAGAAAAGTTTTCCATCAGTATGTTCACTCAACTGTAAACCCTGCACGCTACAATAAGTGGCCCGGCAAGATATACCCATGTATGCAATAGTGGCATGAACGTTATGAGAGTAACCAAATGCTTCCTGATTGGATTTAAGGCCCATTCCACAGAAGGAAACACGTCTGGTACTGTAAATATGACCAAGAACCCACGGCTGGGAGCGCACAGGCCCCCAGGGAGAACATGAACCTACTACTATTACTCTGCAGAATGGACATGCCTCTAAGTGCAGAGAATAAGTGTCTATGAAGTGCTCAGCTATAAATGGGGCGTTTCTATCACACTCCCTCCCCACAAGGCTCAGAAGCCCCTGCAGAAGAGGGGGCAGAAAGATTGTGAAGGCCAGAGGTCAGGGAGTACTAGGGTGAAACAGTGTCCTAGCCATGACAGAACTGCTACACTTACAAACTCACAGTGGCCTTGGTTGCCTGCCGAAGACCTGCACGAGACCAAGCAAGGAAGGGGGAGGGTCTCATGAGCTCCCACCCCACCTGAGAAGCGATGGATAACTGCTGGCTGCTGGGGGAGGAGAGTCAGTTTTCCTTGAGGGTGTGGTCCCTGGTAGGTCAACCATGCTTCAGTGGATGGTCCCACACCTATGTATATAAGGACAACACATACTGGACTCAGTAGGTTATAAAAAGAGGACATGAAGCTGGGAGGAGGGTGGGAGGTGGAGGGCAGGTCTGAGAGGAGTTAGGGAGAGGAGTTAGGCGTGAATATGACCAAAACATGTTGTCTACATGTATGAAATTCTCAAAGAATTAATAAAAATATAGAGAGAGTTACTCTAATATTACCAACTTTGACACTTTGGTACATTTCATTTCAGGCTTGTTTTTATGTTATGTAGCTTTTTAAAAATTAGGAATCTAGCTGGGTATGATGGCACAGGCCTTTAATCCCAGCACTCGGTAGGCAGAAGCAGGAAAACCTCTGTGAGATCAAGGCCAACCTGGTTCTGTAGCAAGTTCCAAGCCAGCTAGGGCTACAGGGAGACCCTGTCTCAAACAAAACAAACAAACAAACAAACTAAACAAACAAACAAAAAACCCAAATTAGGAACCTATTAAAAGCCATTATATAAATATTTTTGCTTCACAATATTTTAATTTTCTCCTGACTGATACATATTCTTCTGCAAAATAATTTTTAATGACTATGCTATATTCCATTGTTCTAATGCACTATAATATCCAGACTCCAGTAGTTAACCACCAGGTAATTTCAGCCCATTTGTCTTTGTATATTCAGCCTGTGGTTTCCTTTGAATGAATTCCTAGAAATGAGTTTTGAAAAATAAAAGGAAAAATTTAAGAACATCATTATGTGCTAGTTATTTGCTTTCCATAAATGAGGCAGTTTATATTCTCCAGAGCATTTATGAATGACCATTTCCTTTGGTCATCAGTCCTGGAGAAGGTCATTTGGTTTGTTTTTGTTTTTGGTCCTTTTGAGACAGGGTCTCCCTGTAGCTCCACCTGGCCTGGAAGTCACTATGCAGACCAGACTGGCCTGGATCTTATAGAGATCCACCTGCCTCTGCCTCCCAAGTACTGGGATTAAAGGTGTGCGCCACCACGCCTGGCTAGGTCATTTTAGTTTAATTCTACAGATTTGATTGTTTGCTCTTGTTTGAGGTAGCGTCTCACTATGTTGCTCTGATTGGCCTTGAATTCACTATGGAGCTTATGCTGACCTCAAATTCACAATCTTCCTGCCTCAGTCTCTTGAGTGCCCTGATTACAAGTGAGCGAGCCAGCTTGGTGTTTCCCCACTGACATGGGTAGCAAGTTCCAGCCATTCTTTATCTTGAGGGTAAGATGTTCCATCTTTGTGGTCAACAGCTGGTTTCTGGAATCAACTCAGGAAAATAGGCAGGATCACAAGGATGGAGAGTGAATTCCAAGCCTGAGCAAAGGCCTAGGAAATAGAGCAAGACAGAGTCCGTGACGGCAACAACCTATCACACTCTCCCCTTGTCTTTCCAGAAGAAATCGCTCCCCAAATGCTAAGGGAGCAAAAGGCAAGACTTTTATCCCATTCCAGTCACCCACTGGAAATCTGCAGGCCCAAGTAAGGAGTCAGCATTTCAGCAAAAGTGGCCTTCACCCTGGGAACCTAACTGTTATCATCATAACCCACACGTCAATCTACAGTGTAACTAGTCAGAGACTATAACCTTCAAAGTCAGTGATCAACTAAGAGTAAGTGAAACTAGAGAGAAACCCTGAATAATCAGGGTTCCCCCTTATAACAGTAAGAGTAAAAAAGGTTGTGAAGAAAGACCCAAGTTCTAATTCTGACCCTAGCCATTATTAGCTGTGCAATGCAGGACAGGCTATTTACCTCTGAGCTACTCAGAGGCGGTGGTTGTCTGTATACAAGAAGTTTGCTGCATAGAGCAGGAAGAATATCCATCAGACTGCAGCCGGTGAACCAAAACCAGTATTTTAAAAAGGGCAAGAGATGCTGGGCACGGTGGCACACACCTTTAGCCCTGGCACTTGGGAGGCAGAAGCAGAGGCAGAGGCAGAGGCAGGTGGATCTCTATTAGATCGAGGTCAGCCTGATCTATAGAGTGAGTTCCAGTTGGGTCTACAGAGAGACCCTGTCTCAAAAAAAGTCAGGGCGGGGGGCAAAAGGAAAAGTAGTTTGGGAAGAATACTATTTGTGCTTACACTTTTCCGCCAATTAATAGGGGAATGGCTGGGCAAGGGGCCCAGCAGGCTGGCTGTGACCATTGAAGAGAGCAATGTTATTTATGGATTTTCCAGAAGGCCTCGAAAGTTGAGCCATGTAAGATACCTGAACCTATGTAAGGCTCCCCTGGGCCCATCTCCTTAGCCACAGCCCCTCACATAGGTGCATTCCCACCACTTGCTCTTTACTCTTCAGAATCTCACAGAAGCTCCCTCACAGAGTTAGCACTATGGCAACTGCATGCCTCAGCGTTAGAGTGCAGTCTGTGCAGCTACAGCTCTTTACAAACTCTGACTTGTTCGAATGTCATTGACCTGTCAGGGTGCAACTGGTACATAATAACACTGCATTTATTTATGAGCAACTCCATCTTTGGGAATCACTAGGGAAAAGAGCAAAACACAAAACAAACAAAAACTGCATCTAGCTGAACTGACCCCTGTGGAAATATGGAGGGCCAAACATGCACACACCTCATGGGACGTCCCTTCTGTCTCCTTCCACATGTGGTGTCAGAGAAGTCTCCTTCCCTTCACAGCAACCCACCATTTCTCCCACATCATGGCCACAGACCAATTGCTGCTGGGGTTAAGCGTTGCCATCAGCAGAGATGCGTTTTGTAGCCATTTGTTTCCTGTGGTTTTTTTTTTTTTTATGTGTCACAGATATGGTTTTTTGAGGGATGAGGATCAAGACAGGGTCTCACTAGACAGCCAGGAAGACCTCAAGCTCAAGATTGTCCTTCTTCAGCCTCTCAAGTGCAGGGATTACAAGTAAGCATACCACCTCCAGCCACCAACACGGTCTTTGAGTGTCATGTCCCTTCCTCCATTTTCCCATAAGCCCCTTGGGTTTTACCTTGTGATTCTGCATAGCATTCTTATTTTGAGGACTGCATATGCAGTGTTATAGCTGGTATGACTGCATTATTTGTGGCGTCCCATCACAAAACTGAAAATGTCAAGATGGTGACTGCACAGCACCAGGTCAAACACAGTGCCCATGTAAGTGGGCGCAGGGAGCCAGTACACAGGCCGTGTTCTCATGAAGCCAGCTCTAGTTACGGGAAGGCTGCCAGCTGCTGCACCATTTCCATGAGGGCGTCTTTCTTTTCTGCATTTAATTTAAAATTACATTTATTTATTTGTGTGTGTGTGTGTGTGTGTGTGTGTGTGCATGTGCACACTTGTGCACACATGCAGAGGTCAGAAAACAACTTGCAAGAGTTGGCTCTCTTCTTCACCATGTGGATCCTGGGGACTGAACTCAGGTTGTAAGACTTAGATCCTGAGGGTTCTGACTTCATCAGTGGATTTACCCATTGATAGAATAATAATTTGATGATGAAAATTAGGACTTACACAAAACAAATTCTATAGACTCTGCTCTCCTTCATCATTCACTCATCCATTTGCAAACCTTTATCTTTTAGGGGGTGGGTACTGGCCTAGGCATGGAGACCCGAGGAAAGAGACCACCTGAATGACCTTCCCAAGGAAACCAAAGACCATGAAAGAAAGCCCCTGGTGCCAGCTGGGCCTTGGTTTTCCCTGGCTCTTGGGTGTTAGGAGACAGCTCCTGGGTCAAGTCTCAGGAACAAAGGCATTGATGACCTTTTGTTCTGGATGCTTCCAGGATGTTTATATAGTGAGAGCATTGGAAGGCAGGTAGTGTCTCCCTTTGAGGCAGAAGGCAGTTCTGTTTGCTGTCTACTATCATAAAGATAATGTGTAGGTCTGGGGAAAAGGTTGCGCAGGTTCATTTTGTAGCCCAGATAAGAGATTGGTGTTTTCTTAACCTGGGACTGCTCGGCTGGCGTGCAAGCCCACTATGGATCACAGAGCCCATTTGGGCCTGCCTCTGTATCATCTCAGGAGGAATGAGAGGAGAATAAATGAAATCATGAGACTGATGCCACCTGCTGTGCCTTGGTAACAAAGTTCTTTGTGTCTAGCCCGGGGTCTGGTGTCTTCTGCCAGGCCAGTTTGATAGCTCACAAGCAAGATAAGATCTCAAGCCCTTCACAACTTGACATCCGTGCACCCATGTATTTAGCCTGTGTAGTGAAACAAGGTAGGAGGGAGCTTCAGGGGGCAAGCCTAGACACTGGGCACCTGCAGGACTGTCTCTGGAAAATGCAGGGCAGGAGAATAGGTAAGGAAGCCAAGGACTGCCTGGAGGTAGAAGGGTCTCAGTGACTCCCTACTGACTAAGCTTCAGTCAAACCCTGAGGTATGTGGAGAGGAGCCAGGGAAAGCCAGGACCATGAAAGGCCACTGCAAATTTCCTCTTCCCTGCAGAGAGAAGGAAGGCCCAGGGGACCCTTGGAGGCGTCTGGTCCCAGCTTCCTGATGTGGGTGGGAAGTCACTACAGGCTAGTGAGGAAAGGCTTGGAGCCTTGGACTCTGAAAAGTCCCCTCTCCTCTGATGGCGATGTTCACATGACCAGGCCTGCCTTTCCTCTCTCCCTCTATGAACTCAAAGGACTCCATCGTAGAGAGAAAGCAGAGTACCCCCAAACGTGGATGCCCTTTGCATACACCCCCTCACCCCTTCCCAGCACTCACAGGTGCTTCTGCATGGTAGCTGCCATGCTCCACACAACCCCTCAGCTCTGCTCCACGATCGTTTTCCCTTCTGAAGCTACTCAGCCGTCCCTGGGGTCCAGCCAGGCATGCAGGGGGACCAGACATTCAGGGCCACCCCAGGCAGTAACAGCTCTTGGCACCTTTTAATGCTTATTGTGTTTGGTTTGGGCTTTTATTCGTCCCAGGCTGGCCTAGAACTCAATCCTCCTGCTTCAGCCTCCTGAAAGCTGGGATTATATGCATGTACCACCATACCTGGCTCTCCTAAAGCATTTATTTATTTATTTATTTATTTATTTATTTATTTATTTATCTTTGTCTTTTTGAGACAGGGTCTCCCTCTAGCCCCAGCTGTCCTGGAACTCACTATGTAGACCAGGCTGGCCTTGAACTCACAGAGATCTGCCTGCCTCTGCCTCCCAAGTACTGGGATTAAAGGCATGCGCCACCACGCCCGGCCCTCCTAAAGCATTTTTAAAAAGGTGGTCTCACAAATATATTATGGTCTGTTGTATCCAAGTGCATATTATATACATACACATACAGCGTGTATTATATACTATATGCACACTGGAGCATGCCATTACACAGAAGCTTATACTGTATCATAAATTCTAGATTATTATAACATAGTTGCTGAAGCACATTGGAGCCTGAATTTGACCTATAATAGGCTGTATCTCAGGCCTGCAGGCTTGAATGGCTCTGTGAAATGGGCTAGTATTAGAAGTCTGTAAAAGCCTCAAATAAAAATACCCTCCAAGATGCCTTCCTTTTCAGTAAGTTGGTTGTACTGCTTCTTTGTCTCAACTTCATCTCTCCCCTAGTCCTTGACCGTCCTGCCTCAGCCTCCCGAGTGTAGGGATTACAGGCGTGTGTGTCATCATGCCCTGCTCAGGAACTTTCACTCTATCTTTTCATGTCCACTTTCCTTGGGAGGCACATTATTTGAGAATCAACAATGTCCCAGGCTAGCATGAATTACTCCTAGTGTTCCCATTGTGCAGATGTGGAAACCCCTCAGTAGGACTTGCCACAATGACACCAAACTCTTTACCCTTTCCCAGCACCCTCTCTGCCTTGCAGGGTGGAGCTATTGCTATTCTCCTCTCAGAGAAAAGCAGACTGGCGGCAACCCTGGTCCTGGGCAGCTTCTCCTGTACCTGGAACCTCATGACTAACTCCATCACTGGACACTAGGCTTTGGTGTCAGGAAAATCTCTTTCAGTTATTGTCTCCACACATGATGTGAACTTTCATCACAATCCTCTCATCTCTTTCAACTCCCAGGGTGAATGGGTGGGAAGCAAGAGCGGGGAGAGGAACATTCCAAGGGCATTTTGGAGATGCAACTTCTTTTCTTTTTAAAATTTTATTTATTATTTTTATTTTATGTGTTTGCATGTATTGCTGCGTGTAGGTAAGTGCACCCATGTTGTGCAATGTCCACGGAGGTCAGAAGAGGCTGTCGGATCTCCTGGAACTGGAGTTACGGACAGTTGTTAGCTGTCATGTGGGTGCTGGGATTCGAACCTGGGTCTTCTGCAAGAACAACCAGTGTTCTTAACCGCTAAGCCATCTCTCCAGCCCCCTTTTCTTTTTTTAAAGATTTATTTTTATTTTATTTTTATTTATTTATTTATTTTATTTTTTTGTCTCGTCTTTTGAGACAGGGTCTCCTTGTAGCCCCAGCTGTCCTGGAATTCACTGTGTAGACCAGGCTGGCCTTGAACTCACAGAGATCCACCTGCCTCTGCCTCCCAAGTGCTGGGATTAAGGGCGTGCACCACCACGCCAGCTAAGATTTATTTTTAATTGTGTGTGTGTGGTGTGGTGTGGTGTGTGTGTGTGTGTGTGTGTGTGTGCATGTGTGCAGGTACCCAAGGAGGCCAGAAGAAGGTATTGGATCCCCTCCAGCTAGAGTTACAGGTGTTCTGAGCCACCTGATATAGGTGCTGGGAACTGAACTCAGGTCTTCTACAAGAACACTATTCTCTCTTAACCATGATCTCCAGCCTCTGGGGAACAATTTTCCCTCCTCTACGCCTCTGTTCTCTTCTCTTCTCCTCTCCTTCCCTTCCCTCTCCTCTTCTCCCCTCCTCCCCCCACCTCTCTTTCCTTTTTTTGAGACAGGGCCTTTACTCTGTAGCCTTATCAGGCCTGGAGTTCGCTATGTAGCCTCACTGGCCAAGTCCTGTCAGTCTTCCTGCTTCAGCTCCCTAGTCTTGGGATTACAGGTGTGAGCAGGAAGCAATTTTGAGGGAGTAGGGCAGAGCTGTTTTTTCCTGTAAAGGAGAGTCTGGCTTTGTGTAGCTGAAAGGAAAACTGTCCAAGTCTAATTCTTCCCACGTGGAGGGCTGTTGGAGCTCAGTGTGGGGACGTGAGAAGTTGCTTGACACACCTGGCTGTGGAATGCTTGAGGAGAGGGTGGGGTTAACTTAAACTCATTGTCCTCCTGTCCATGTATCCTCTCTCACCCTTACTCTCAGAGTTCTGAAGGAAACTAGGAAGTGAGAAACCATCGTTCAACTGTAGCCAGTATACTTTTGAGAGGACAGGGCTGAAGCCAGCAGGGGCAGGGCTGGCTGGCAGGGGCTGGCATCACCTTGGCCTTATCTTTCAATTTCTGCCACTCTCCTCGGCCCTTCCGGACAGTGGGTAGGGGCCCTCAGCACGGACTGGTGAGGCTCCTGAGTCTCCTGCCCTCCCGGCTTCATGCCCAGGGAAATCTGGCCAAGGGATCATGCCGATTGTTTCCCTTGGTTACCTAGCCTGGCTTGTGACTTCTTGGTGACCCAAGATTGGGGGATTTCCAGGGCCAGTCTAGGGTGAAATAGGTCACTTGCTGGTCTGCTCTTGTATAAGGTCATTATGAATAAGTCATCCACAAAGATAGTCTGGTGTAATGGCCTACACATCTGCTTTTCCCCAAGCTTACTTTAAGGGGTTTACAGTGGGCCCTAAAAATGTCACCTGGAACCTCTGTGGTCTTATTTGGAAATGGAGTCTTTACAGATATTATTAGTCAAGTCAGACTGAGGCCATTCTAGATTAGAGTGAGCCCTTACCCAGTGATGGGCATCTTTGGAAGAAAAGGAGAACAAATCATACAGGGAAAGGATGGCCATGTGACAATGGAGAGAGAGCTTAGAGGAGCAAACCGAAGAGCACCCCAAAAGGATTGCTGGATGCCACAAAAGCTAGGAGAAGAAGTGAGAAGCAGCTCACCTGCCAGAGCCCTGGTAGCACCCTCCTCCTGACACCTTGATTTTGGATTTCTTGCTTCCTTAACTATGAGAGAACAACTTTCTGTTACCTGAAGCCACTGGGTTTGTTATGGCAGCCCTGGGAAGCTTACACAGAAGCTTTTTGGATTACCCTCATGGGACCTTCTCCATGCCCAACACACAGCCATATCTCAGAGTCACAGACCCAGAGGCCTCTCCTCAGTCTTTCTCTTCATGTCTAGGTCTCCCTAGACTGTGCCCTGTTCTCCTCAGCAGTTCATGCTCTGGGCATGGTGCTTGGCATATGGTCACTGGCTGCTGTTTGACTTCTGTCTGAGTTCTGCTAACACTGTTCTGGGATAGGTCAGAGACTTGCTGGGACTTCTGGGTTCTGTTCCCTCTGACTCCTTCTCCTCTGCCTTCAGCTGGTCCTTCTCCCACGGAGGAAGGGGACCATGGAGAAGCCCTCACGCCCCAGCTGGGTCTTACTACAGAATGGCTCCCACTGTCTCCTGCTCGAAACTTTTGGCTAACGCTCCTTTTTTCTACTCCCTGTTTTTTTCCTTCAATTTCTTTTTGCATCAATTTTTTCAAGGATATTCACATGGCCTAAGGATCAAGGCTCAGTTATTCAAATAAAAGGCCTGGAAGTTGGTCATGTGTCATGACTAGTGGTTCACCCGGGAAGGAATCCTGGGGGAGTCACCTATTTTCTAAACTGCCTAGAGTGATAAATATCTCATTCCACTCCACCTTGTGTCTCTTCCATTAGACTGTCAACATCAAAATATTTAATAGATAGCCCCAAGTGTCCAAGAAAGACTTTTATATCCTGGTGTAAGCTAATTCATGCTAATCAACATCCTGTTTTAGAGAACCTGTGGTACAAAACAAACCAGGGCTGTTTATGGCTTGAGGAAATGAGCCTAAATACAAAAGAGGCTTTGGGTACAGACTGTCATCTCCACATGACATGAAACAGAGACTATGGACAACCTAAGTGTCCAACTCACTTAAACAAGTTATGCTGACACACAGTGCAAATGGTGGTGTCCAGTGAAATATTATGTAGTCTTTAAAAAGATGTGAGTGAGCTAGGCATGGTAGTGCACACCTGAAATCCCAACATTCAGGAGGCTGAAGCAGGAGGATGGTGAGGTACAGGCTATCCTGAGCTACTTAGCAAGACTTAGTCTCAAAAAAAGTGAATGAAACATTTGTTATAACTGAAACATTTAGTTTTAAAGTTGTTTGGTGCAGTAAGAATGGAAATTATGTCAATAATATGATATCTTAAAACTGTATCTAGGGCTTGGGTCTGTGGCAAACACCTTTGATCCCAGCACTCAGGAGCCAGAGGTAGGCAGATCTCTGTGAGTTTAAGGCCAGCTTAGTTTACATGCTAAGTTTCAGGCCAGCCAGGGCTTCATAGTGAGACCATGTCTCAAATAAATAAATAAATAAATAAATAAACAAATAAAATAAATGTATACAATTGAAAAAACAAAGTCAAGCTAACAACAACAAACCCTGTATCTATGAATGTACTTGGGGAGAAGTCTAGGAATCTGTCCATGTATTAACAGAAGTTATTCTTTAGTGTAAAAGAATAATGGTTGGATGTGATGGTACATGCCTTTAATTCTAGCACTCAGGAGGCAGAGGCAGGTGGATCTTTGTGAGATCAAGATTGTTATGATCTATGTATAGCTATGGGGCTATAGGGAGACCTTGTCTCAAAGAAAACAACAACAACAACAAAAACAACAAAAAAACCCGAAACTAAAAGAAAACAAAAACCAATTATGTTTCTCTTAAATCTTTTCCGTATCTCTATAGTGAGCATGATTGTCTTTACAATGGGAAACAATATATTTTATGTAATTAATAAAGTAATGAAGCAATTGAGTAATTAATTTTAATTTGAGATAAAATCTAAGTAGCCCAGACTGGCCTTGTGCTCACAGTCCTCCTGCCTTAACCTCTGAAGTGCTGAGATTACAGGTGGATACCACTAGGCTGGCTAAGGAAACTTCTCGAAGGGATTTATTGATTGCTTGGTTGATTGTGGCACTAGGGATCGAAACCAAGGCCTTGCATATACTAGGTAAACACTCTAAACACCTGACCTACAGCACTGATGTTATTTGAAAGGTCAATTTTGAGCTTGGGCTGGGTTCTTGGTCAGAAGTCTGTATTAGACAACTTTTGCCTTCCTTGAAATGGCAACCCATCAACAGCTAAATTTTCCGAGTGTTGTCCATGGTGGAGATTTAGACTGGGGGCAGTGGCTCTAACTGATGCATTAAGAAGATGCAGGGCCGGGCATGGTGGTGCACGCCTTTAATCCCAGCACTTGGGAGGCAGAGGCGGGCGGATGTCCGTGAGTTCAAGGCCAGCCTGGTCTATATAGTGAGTTCCAGGACAGCTGGGGCTACAGGGAGACCCTGACTCAAAAAGACCAAAAAAAAAAAGAAGATACAAAATAATATATAATATATAATAATTAATAATAATATGGAGGCTGAGAAGCCGAGTACAAAGAACACAGGAAACCTACCTGGGCTCAGGGCCCAGAGCTGATGCTTACAGCTGAGTGAATGGAAACAGCTTCACCTTAGCAGAATGACTGAGACTCCAGGGCTGCCAGTGTCTCTTTTAACTTTACGATTCAGGGCAGTGTCTTTATTTTAGGTTTTAAAGGAGCAAGCCTAGCTGTAGGACACAGGTGGTAAATCCTGGATACTTACACTCTGTTTCCTTTTCAACACTGAGACTAACTTCCTGGTCTCTGCTTTCTTCTGAGTAAAGCTGAAGGAACAGAACAGTTGAGAATCCTGAGCTCCAAGCCAACTGTAGCCTTCCAGGTCTCCACTGCACCCAGAGCGGCCCCAGCTTCACGGGGATGCCACGCCCAGATGTCAGTAAAACAAGAAGGGAAGTGAGTTAATTGGCATGAAAGCACTCGGCAGTTTCAGAGAAAGGCGCCGAGAAATCCAATCCCTGGAGAATGATGGTGGCCTTTGTGTGGTCCAAATGCCAGGGCTTCTTCTTCACCATGGCCTTGGGGCCAGGGCCCCAGGCACGGGACTACCCCTTCATCAGCTCAGTTTTCTCTTTTCTGGTGGCATCAGCAAACCAGTGGCACATCATTGCTGGATCCAGCCACAGCAACAGTGGTGCCAATGTCTCTCCTGTTTATCTTTTTCAACATGTGAGTCTTGTCTTCGTAAGCAGGTCTCAGGCATCTCATAGACAGGGACCATGCACAGCGGGGTACCAGGCCTATCGGGCCATACCCTTTCTCACTGTGTTATTGACTATGGAGTCTTGGGAGAGGCGAGGCTTTGGGGTAGAGCTGACCTAGGTCTGAATCTCCCTTCAGAGAAGCAAGTCTTCTCTTTAAAATAATCATGTCCTTTTAAGTTGGGGTCTCAGACTGAGTCCGATGAGAAACAAGAGTTAGGATAAAAAGGCCCCCGTGGTGAGGAGGCAGGACCAGATGGAGATGCAGTAAAGCTGACAGTCGCGAAGGCTGCTCTATGGGAACGCTGAGGCACAAGCTACCCGTTTAGGGATGTCCCAGGGTGGAAATGACCTGCCCTTGCATTGTCACCTTGCTCAGTCATTAACCAAAGGGTTACCCAAAGGAGGGCATGGTGCAGTTGAAAGACAGCTGGGGCTCTCTCCCTGCAGTTTGACAGTGTCTCACTTCCTGGAGGCCACCTCCTTGTCTGCCACCAGGAAGTAACACAGAGCCAGGCACATAGTCGGCACCCAGCTCAGTTTAATTCCCTTCTTTCTTTTTGGTTCCAAATAGACCTGGCTCACATTCCAGCTTAGTGACTTGGTGAGTGACCCAGGACAAGAGCCATCAAGGAAGTCAGCTTTCCCCAGTTTCACTTGATCACCCAACCTGGCCGTGACGCAGTGATGAGGGGAGTACACGCTCACCTCCGAACCTCAGTCTTATCCTAATAAGATGAGGAAGTGATAGGCACCTCCCAGAGTCAGGGCCACACAGGGGCCCCATACCTTAGCTCTGAGTCTTTCTAGTCAATTCTTAATCAGACTCAATAAATGGTCAACTTCCTGCCCGAGCTCAGCCTCGTATTTTAATCTATCCAAGCTCTATGAAGACATACATTATGTGAATGTGAGTAGTGTTAGGGGACCCCAAGAAACTATGGGCTCCCATTTGGAGGTTATCAGGGAAATGTCCCTGGGAGGGATGAGGAGATGGATCAGTTGATAAAGTATTTGCCTTGAAAGCATGAGGACCCGAGTTTCAGCATCAGAACCCACAGAAAATATGCTAGCCATGGTGCTGTGCTCTTGTAATCTTGATGTTAGGGAGGCAGAGACAGGTAGATCCCTGGGATTTGCTAATCAGCCAGCTTAGCCCACTTGGCTAGGTTAGTGAGGAAGCCTGTCTCAAAAAAAAGTGGATAATGCCTGATGATAACCAAGGTTGTCCTCTGGCTTACACATGTACACACATGTGCATGAACACACACAGATGTACACACACACAGACATACTTACACAGAGACACAAACACAGACAAATACATATACACAGATACAGAAACACACATACACATACACAGACATATATACACACAGGCACATACCCAGACACACACCTGGACACACAGACACAGACACAGAGACATAAACACATATATACATAAGAAAGGAAAAATATCTTGAAGATGCTGACGCTGCTGTCCAGAGTTCAGCTGTCTGCCTTACCAGATCAGTCTTCTTATCATGGGAAAATCTTCTAGTATTATCCCATTATCCCAAGTTCCACTGACCTCTTTTTGATGTCATTTTCTCCCTATGCTCCCACAGGCAAACCCAGTAGCCTGCAGGCCTAGGTCTCCACAGGACAGAACTCAAAGAATCCACCCATTTCTTCTCTAATGTATCCCATCAGATGCCTTGAGTGGGCAGAAGAAAAGGCAAAATGGTTCCTTGTGATTCACCTGGACAAAGAGAGAGGCATCACAGATACCTACAAGCATCCTGACACTGGGAAATGGGCACACTAAGGAGCTGGGCTCAAAAGAAAAGCTGAAGGAAACTTGGAATGGCAGGGAGGAGATCAAAGGATGGTACACACCTCCTCACCCAGGGCCTCAAGTTCCTGCTCCAAATATTGAAAAGCCCAAAGTGGAGGCAGGAGAGGCTTTTATGGGTAAATGAGCACAGGCATTCACTTCAGACTCTGCCCTTTCTCCTTACAGCATTTCTCTCTTCAGGGATATTAGGATGAAATGGGGACTCAGATGCCCTCTGCAGGTGTGTTAACATTTGTGAAGCATTTTTTTTAACCTCTACAAGCTCACTTCAGCCGTACAGCCTTTCAGGCAAATGTTATTACCCCCATTTTTCAGATGAGAAAAACAGGGCTCAAAGAGGCCATGACTTACCTTGGGCGACACAGCTAGGGCTCAAGCCCCGGAGCCCTAATACCTACTTGGAGCCTTGGTCGCCACAGTAACCCCTGGAGAATGCTCTGTGCCTCCATTCTTCCTCAGATAGGAAAGTGGAAGGTTACCTGTATTAGGTTGATAAGATGTCCAACTCTTACTCCCTTGTGACCTAGAGTGGATTGCTTTGTTTCTTCTTTGTAGATGGGAAGCTAGTTTGGAGAGTGGCCAAAACAGCAAAACAAAAACAAATAAAAACAACAAAACAGAGTGATAAGCAAGGCTTGATGGTGCATACTTGTAACCTCAACACTCCATAGGCTGAGGCAGGCAGGCAGACTGAGAGTTGGTCTATATAGCCAGACCCTATTTCAAACAAAACAAAATAAAACAAAACAACAAAACAAAACACCCAGATGACATGTTAACAGAGAGCACTCACGAGCAAGAGCTGACTCAGAAAAATGGCTCCTAAGATCAAAGGACCACAAATGGTTTTCAGTGATGTCCTCCTGCTGTCTTGTCCAGGGGCTTTACTATTATGGTTTTCTTGCTCCCGTCAAAGAATGAGATGCCCTCGTCCCCAACCCAGGTAGCGGGTGCCTGGGCTACCATGCATGTCTCTATAGCACACTGTAGTATCACATTATATGAGCAAGGTATGGCCTTTGGGCTTCGGACACTTCAGTGTCTCACCTCACATGGTCATCAGGCAGTAGACCAACCATGGTCCTCTGAAGAGGCCCTCTGAGATAGTTCCCTGAGGTAGTCTCCTGAGGTAGTCCTCTGAGATGGAACCAGTGTAGCCACTAGTTTTCTTTGACAAGTCTGGCACTGCAAGAATACCAAAACGCTGCCTCCCCATCCTAGGCTCTGCTCCTGCTCTGGGGCCAGTCAGTTCACAGACACCCACATCCAGGGAACGGTGCCTTGAGGTGTCAGAAGCAGAGATTCACACTGTGGCAAAGGATGAGGGGACCCTCCTGTTTTCTTTCACACAGCTTCACCAGCTCCTCTCCATCACATTCAGAACTCTCCCTGGCTCACCCTGACACGTCCTTGTCCCTTCTTGCTTGACTCTGAGTTCCAAGTGGTTAAAATGGGGTGGCCCAAGCCCCGAAGTCCCTGGGAACACCGCTTGTTTACTTCAGATCACATATGTATCTATCCAGGCTTTGCATCAACCCCACCAAACTTGGCAGATCTTGAAAGCAGCTTCCCAAGTGGCTGCAGGTTCTTTGGACACTGGTCCTATGCTCTGTCCTGGACAGAAGGCATTCACCACTCATCACCCCTTTAAACATGACCTACAAGGTATTTCTAACCCCTTACTCCTTACTGCACATGGCTGTCTCCACCCCATGTTCCTTAAGGTCTCTAATACTCTCACCCTCTCTCCTGTTAGTAAGCTCCAAATTCATTCTCTCTATGCCGTTTCTTCCCCATTGTCCCCATCTTTTCCTCTGAAATGACCCAGCCATCTGCAGTCCTTGGAGTGGGAGGAAAGGGTCCAGGACCCCAGGCAGGAGGGTGCCTGTTCATTTCCGGTCTGTCTGGTTTCTTTTTCCCCATATCCCTCTCCTAACCTCCTCCCACTTGGCTCAAGCTGACAAGGAGCAGAGCTAAGGGTGTAGAATTTTTTTTTTTTTTTCCTGGTGGGGGAAGGAGGTTAGGATTGAGGAAAGAAAAGAACAGGTAAGGACACTGGCGTGGGGCCCCGCCTTCTTTTGTCCTCCTCCTCTGGTACTCACTGTGACCCCTCCGGGGAAATACACCTGTTTGAGGCCTGCAACCAGCAGGACAGACTCTCCTCTGCTCCTCCGCTGCCACTTTCTCCTGCAGTGCTTCTCTGGGGGTGCCTAAGGTCCTCTTCTCGGAGCCATGAGGGGGCCTCACGGGAGGAGGGTCCCCTGGCTGTGTCTGAGCTGCTTGTGTTTCTGCCTCCTTTGGCCAGAGGGTAAGTGATGCACCTGGGGTAGCTTTCTGGGTCAGGGGAGGCTGGCTTGAGGAAGAGAAAGAGAAACACAGAGAGAAAGAGACAGAGAGACAGACATACACAGAGATAGAGACAAGCAGAGACAGAGAGAGAACAAAGTGGGGGAGGGAAAAGATTAAAAGGGACGAACACTAGAAACACAGAAGAGGGGACACAGGCAGAGAGAAACATGCCTGGGGACGAGAGATGACCCGGCTTGAGAGCCTGTGGTGGAGGGGACCAGGGCTTCATGTGCGCAGACAAAAACACAGAACCTCTAGCAAGGAGGCAAGTGAGTTGCCGAGAGAGAGTGTGACCAAAATGTAGGGAAGCTGGTGAGGGGAGTGAAAGGAAAACTCAGAAGATGTTAACTCAGAGGACAAGTGTGAAATATCAAAGCAACGTGGACACAGAAGAGAAAGTTGAGAGGACAAGCATCTGAGAGGAAGGAAGAAGCAGCAGGCTGGCTTGGAGAATGGTGGGGACAGAAGCCAGGCTAGCACAGGGGGCAGCGGAGGTGCTGCCCAGCCTTGGGTTTAAAAGCCTCCTGCTGGTCCAAAGCCCTGGTGCCAGCTTGGCCTCCCACATGGCTTATGAATATCTCCCCTTATGGACACAGTGGGAGTGGGGTGGACACAGGGCCTATCGGGGATTTTATCTGGGTCCCCGAGTTCTCTTCCTGTACTTTCCAAGCTTCCCTGCTGACCCCAAAGTAGGGTTTCATTCTATATATTAGGGTGTTTGGATCCTCAGGAAGGACGAGGAGTCAGGAACCAGACCAAAATTAGAATCATCCCTCTTTCTCTCCACCTCATCAGGCCCAGGGAAACTTTCATTTCCTGGGGCTTGGGTTAGAAGGAACACACTTTCTTGTAGCATGAGAGACAGGGTGCTGAAGTGAGATAATCTGTGCTCCTCCATCCCACCTCCATTTCTCCTCCTCATCTTACTCCTCCTGTTCTTCCTCCTCCTCCTCCTGCTCTTTCTTCTTCTTTGGAGAGAATTTCTCACATGTAGCTCAGTATGTAGCTCAAACTGACCTTGAATTTGTAATCTTCCTGCCTCAGCCTCCTGAGTGCTGAGATTATAGGTGTGTAGTGGTCTGTCTTAAAATTTTGTCTAAGAGCAAATGAAACTACCACTTTCCCAACCCTCAACCATCTGCTCCCAGGCCCCTAAGCCTCAAAAAATGAGGATGCACCTGCTTCAGAGGTGACCCAGGCCCAGGGACAGTCTCACCAGCAGGTGTGAAAACAGAACCTAGACTCAAATAGTCATGGTCCTGAGGTAAGACACTCAGGAAGCCAGAGGGATCAAGGTGAAGGGCCCCAGCCTGCCAACTGCTCAGGGGCATCTTCTGTGCTGAGGAAGAAGGGGTTGCTATGAAAACTAGGATGAGGTGCTTTGGATTCAGGAACCCGGGGCCAAGATTTGACTTTGCTGCTAAGTGTTCTGGTTCCTGTGACCAGGTCTTGTGCTAACTGTTCAGACCTTGAAAAACAGGGTAGCAAATGGTACAATCTCCTTACTTTCTAAATTTTTATGTTTATGTGGTGCTGGGGATGGAACTGAGGGGTTCACACATGCTAGTTAAGTGTTCTATTAATTGAGCTATTTTCCCAGGCCTAGTTTTGCTTTTATTTTTTGTTATACTGAGGGATCAAACCCAGGGCCTTGCATGTGTTAAGAACATACTCTGTACCACTGAACTATGCCTCTAGCTGAGTTCTTAAATTTTGACCTGTGATTTAAAGTCAACTCTCAGAGCCAGGCATGGTAGTGCACACCTGTAATCCCAGGAAGGTATGGGGATCAGGAGTTTAAGATCATCCTCAGCTACACAGCCAGTTTGAGGCCAGCCTGGGCTATATACTATCCAGTGTTCAAACATAAAATAAAATAAAATGTCAACTCTAAGGCTTGGGATGTAGCCTACTAATAGAGCACTTGTCTGGGAAGCCCAAAACCCTTGTTTAATCCCTGGAATTACAAAAACAAACAAGAATAGCAGAGACAAACTGTGACCACTTAAAAACAGGTCTGATGGTTCAAGTCTGTAATCCAGCAGGCAGGAGGCTGTGAGTCTGAGGCCAGCCTGGGCTACACAATGAGTTCTAGGCTAGCTTGCGCTAAAGTGTGAGACTATGTCTCAAAGAAAACCAATCTGTTGGGTGTAGTTATGATCAAAATACACGGTTTGCATGTATGAAATTGTCAAAGAATAAATTTTAAAAAAATTAAAAAACCCCCACAAATCAACTCTAAGAGTGTTGGTATTAAGTCCCCATTTGCTGCAAAGCATTAGGATTATTAAACTCAATGTGGTCTCTAGAGAGGACCCTTAGGGACAAGAGCCGGAGTGAAAATACTGGGGGAAAGTAGAGGGTTGTGGTCCAGAGAAGGCAGGGAGGATGTTGGAGATGGAAAGATACCCTTATGATACCCAAGGAAGAGTGGTAATGACCTGAAGCCCTGAGTCCCGTGACACCAGCAGCAGGCCAGGAGGGTAGGTGGGAATCGCAGCTGAAAAGGTCAGACCCTGAGGCGGAACCTCATGAGGGCCTTGGTGGGGAAAAGCCAGTCACTAAGCTGCTTGGGGCAGTTTCTAGGGGTCAGGGGCCCTTCTGGCTCCCTGGAGGGTCTACCAAGGACACATGTGTATCAGAGTGTAGGCTCTCTTTTCTTTTCTTTTCTTTTCTTTTCTTTTCTTTTCTTTTCCTTTTTGGTCTTTTTGAGACAGGGTCTCCCTATAGCCCTAGCTGTGCTGGAACTCACTCTGTAGACCAGGCTGGCCTTGAACTCCCAGAGATCCGCGTGCCTCTGCCTCCCAAGTGCTGGGATTAAAAGCATGTGCCACCACACCGGGAGTGTAGGCTCTCTTTTCATTCCACTGACAGGATCCTCTCCTAGGCCTGGGTCACCTCTGAATAAGGTGTTGGAACCTCTTGGCCCCAGGTGAGATGGAAAGCCCAGAGTTCCATGAAAGCTGAGGTAGGGAGGTTCCTTTCTAGGAAAGTCCTGCCCCTCTAGGGTAAAGATGGGAAGGTGAGGAAGACAGGAGTGGGTTGGACAAGGTACACACTAACTCAGTGGCTCTTGGCAGGAGTGCCTCAGGAGGAATTACGGCAGCCATGTTTTCTTGCTCCACAGTTAGGACTGTCAGAGGCCCAGTCACAGAGGGTCACCACTCTGAGTGGCCACTAGCATGTTAGGAAGTCATAGCACGTGCTTGACTGGAGAGGAGAGCCATGGCCCACAGCATAACCAGGGGAAGGAGCACACAGCTTCTGAGGGCTTCCTCTCCTGACACCAGGCTGGGAAAGGCCTCCCTGGCCTGCAGCCAAAGCCACCCAAACTACACAGGCCCATCTGGCTCCCAACCCAGGACTGTTCCTCTGCTCAGGTACAACCCAAAGAAAAGGGTCCTTGTTCAAGAGGTCCTGCCAACACAAAGACCCAGATGCAGGTCAAGGACTCAGCAGACATGGAACAAGGAACAGGACCATCAGCAGCTCTGAGAACAGAGGCAAACATCCTGCAGCTCTGTGGCCTTAGGCTCTCAGAAGTTTAATGGAAGGGGCTAGAAAGTAGAGATATCATGAGGACAAATTGAGACAGCATTAAGGTGAAGAGCCATAGAAACTTCTTTGAGAGGGGTCCCCGATTCCTGAGCTGGGGGGCTGGAAGGGAGGGAGTCAGGAAATAGACTGGGCACCTCTGTTTGCTCAGGTCGTAGGTCTGTGTACTCTAGGAGCTGTCCTTCTTGTGGGTTCAAGAGCTAGCTGGCTTTATTCTGAATGTGAGCTATTGCCTGAGCAGACCCAAAGGCCCACCTCTCATAGAGCCAAGGCATGCTCAGTTGCCGGCTGTTTCTGCCCTGTCATGCTGGGCACTCTCCTCCATGTCCGAGCTTCTAAGAGGGGCTGGCCCAGGCTCTGTCTAACAGAGCTATGTCTTCGTTGGCAGGAGAGGCAGCAGAGCTTTTCTATACTCAAAGAAGTAGTCTTGTTACTGTGTCTGTTCTCCAGTTACATGGCAGGCTAAATACCTCACAGAGACTCATAAAGCGGTTTGTGGGGCCACTTCCCTCCAGGCCAGGTCTGGCACCCATAGGCCCAGGCTCCTCCTAGTTCCAACCTTTATCTTTATTACACCCTTTCTGTTAGTCTGAGCTCATTCTTTGGTGTCTACTCAGTGGCTGAGTCAAAATGAGAGTAATTTGTCGGCACTTCACAGGTTGAGTCCCCAACATTTTCCTGGAGACTCTGAAAAGGCCCTGGGGACAGGGCAGCTGAGCTGCACAAGGCCTCCACTGATAGTAGTTGTGCTTCTGGGGGACCCCCATCTATGTGGCAGGCTGCTGTGCTCCCTCGTGTGCATGTTTAAGTCTTAGATATGGATCCTGTACTTTGAACTCCTAATGGTGGATTGTGAGGAATTCAGAAGATTAAAGGAGCTCAGGCTTTGGAGTTACCGATGCTGGGAGCTCTGGACACAAAGATGAATATGTCATGGCTCTTGCCTCCTGCAACTTTCTAACTCAAGTGACCTGTTTAAGGTCATATGACCCAGAAGTGCAGCAGCTAGGACCAGAATCCAGGTTTCCCCGGCTATGCACAATTGTCTACAAACAAACTTCCCTATAAGCCCATCCATAGTGGGAAGAGCAGAAGTGCTGCCAACCCAAGGAAAGTCAGTCATTCATTTGTTAAAGAACCATTTGAAGGGCTGGAAAGATGGCTCACAGGTTAAGAACACTGACTGTTCTTGCGGAAGACCTGGGTTCGAATCCCAGCACCCACATGGCAACTAACAACTGTCCATAACTTAACTCTAGTTCCAGGGGATCTGACAGTCTCTTCTGTTCTCTGCAGGCATTGCACAACACAGGTTCACTTACCTACATGCAGGCAATACACTCATACACATAACAAAAAAATAATAAATAAAATATTAAAAAAAAAAGAACCATTTGAGAAATTCTAGCAAATGCCTGACATTGTTCTTGGGCAGCATTATGTGTGACAGTGAAGGATGAAACAGACATGGCCCAGCTTCCCAGAGTAAGACCTTGCCAAATGCAGAGAGGCATTAAATAATTACAGAAAGGCCCCCTACTACCAATGTGTTAGTGCTGTGTGGAAAAGCACAGGGAGGGGTGACTGTAAAGGGCACACTGAGAGTGCCTCATTTAGACTGAATCCTGGAAGGCCTTTCTGAGGAAGCGCTGCGTGTGCGGCTGAGTCTTGATGGCCGAGTAGGAGTCCGGGGAGCAGGTGCAGGCATGAGCCTTTATGTCTGCAGGACATGAGCATGTGAAGCATTTGCCGAGAGCTTGGCTCCTTGGGGACTTAAAGAGGTGGGCAGGCACCAGAGCCTCCCTGCAGACCGTGGGGAGGGTTATGGATTTTAAGTAACTTACATGTACAGTGAGGGGCTTTGGGTAAAGGAGTGACATGCACAGGTCTTAGAATGACCTTTGAAATAATTGTCCCAGATACTGTGATTGGAAAGGGATGGGGGTGAAACTTAAGAGCAGCCGGGAGTCAGGTGGGCGTCCAGGAGGAAGATGCTGTCTCAGCAGCGGCAGCAGCGATCTGGAAAGACTAAGGGCAGCAACAGATGTTCTCATGTAATAAGGACACAGTCCAGGGACTGCTGCCTTTGCCTGAACTCACAAGTCTGGGTAGACAAAGAAATCAGGCAGTGCCGAGGGACACTGGCATTTGCTGAGCTAAGGTGCAGAGCTAAGTACTTTGCCGGCTTTGTCTCATTGCTGTTAGAGTCATTGCTGGTTTTTCCAGTACCCCAAACCTCAGAGAAGTCAAGTAACTTGCCCAAGTCACACAGCAAATGTTGGTCAGTCTAACTCCAGATGTCAGGTTCTTAATCATGCCATGGCTCACTGGATTCTGCAATTACTTACCTGTATCATGCTCAGAAAGAACCTTGTTGGGGGATGTCAAAAGCACCTGGTCTGACAGGAGTCACAACAAGCAAGCAGTAAGTCACCATTATTCCTACAATGCCACATTCCCATTTCATTCCCTTCTGCTCCAATCAAAGAGCAGCTGACCTGGGCCCAAGGGAACTGGACAGTTCAAATGGTGCTGTCTTTCCCATCACGTTGGCCTTCTCCTGGCCCTAGGGTCACCATAACAGTTGCAAGAGATACAGGTGCAACCTTACCCTCCATCCCACCCATTCGAAGGAACCCCAAACTAGGGCTTAGTTCACTCATTTAAAAGATGTTGATGAAGTAATTACTGTATGCCTACCCGCTCCAGGTGCTCTGTCAGCTACTAGCAGAGTATTTTGAGTTCCTGTTTTTCCTTGTCTGGGAAAAATACCTAGCAGTGGATGCGACCTGGCTTACAGTTGATTCTGAGGCTAGTACACACACAAACAGCCCCTCTCTCCCAACATAGGATGGTAGGCAGGTGGTCCTGCTTCTCTCCCTCAACTTCTTCACACTTCAAGTGCATCTCCTGCCCAAGTGGTACAGTTGGGTCCTCTGCGTGGACTCTATCCTCCCCTAGGTAGTCCTGCAAAGAGCCCGTTAGCCAAGAAAGAATGGCGGAAAAGTGACACATTGTGGGTTTCTCACCTCCAATCCTAGGAAAACCTGAAGACAAACAGAACAGGTGCTAAGAAGCAGCCTCAACCCGCAGAGCATGTGAGGTGCAGGCTTTGTTTTCTCTTCAGGGTGTGGCACTCTGCTCTGTTTTCTCTTGTCATCGCCACCACAGCTGCCACGCCTTCTGAATCAACAACATGCCCATCACCTCCTCATGACTGTGGAGTCACTGGAGGGCCACTGCAAAGAATGTCTATGATCGCTTTCAACCTCACCACCCCAGAGCCCGGAGAGGCACAGCACAGCTATGAGGCATGATGTTGCTAAGGTTGTTGTGGGGGCAGAGAAAGGATGGAGGTTTCCAGGAGCCAGGTGTGAGGCACAGCCTCCCTCAGAGCTGGCTCTAGTGACCTCACTATCCTTGAATGAAGCCTCCTCTTCACAAAACTTCCCAAACCTTTCCATTTTAGGCTGTATCTCACACAACACCAGTCTGTGTGTGGTCTTGTCATCCCAAGGGCTCAAAAGCCGCCACAACTTATTCAGACATCACCACAGAAAGGAGACCCAGAAAATAGGCAGAAATAATGTCACATTGTTTGCCCCTGAACATGTGCTCAACTCGTTCCCAGTCTCAGGCCCCCATCAATGTGGCAGACCAGGAGCTTGGCAGGTCAGCCATCACTGCTCCACCCCCATTTCAGCACTCCATCTGCTTGGTGACAGTCCCTGAGCTGAGCAGCAGCTCACAACTGCAGAGCTTTGTCCTTTATTTGGTGGTCCCAGTCCTTTGCTTACAAGAGACATGATGTTTAGCAAGCTGCTTAGCCTTTTCAAGTCTGTTTTCCCCTCTGTGAACTGTTGCCCACTGACACAAGGCATGATAAAAACACGCGGCATTAATATTTTTATTATTCATAGCATCTAATGTGCATACTGAGGGTAAAGGCATTCTCAGATGTCGAGGGCGCTTAGTCACAAAAGTCAGTTGACAGTCAGAACTCAATGTGGAGATGGTATCTTCCACTGAAACTGCCTGCAGTGTAGAAGGCCTTGGGAATGGTCATTCCTTCTCACAGAAGCCACTCTGCCATGCAGATCCACTGACAGGATTCTTAGACACTCAGCTGTAACCAGGAGTTCAGCCATCAGCAAGTGACCTCCTTCTGAAAATTGCTTTGGGACCTTGGTTCATGCATCTTACCACAGTTATGAGGAGATGACCCGTCTCCATGGTTCTGATAAGACCCATGCCCTCAAGATTGAAGCAATTTCCTTCCAGGATAGGTGATAAAGATCATTTTATAAGCAATCTCTCCCAGTCCTTGTAACTAATAACAACCCAGGAGTGGTGTGAGGGAAGCCTCAATTAGAAGTTTATTACTCAGTTTTTTATTATTATAACAAAATACCCAAGACAGACTAATTTTCCCCCCAAAATGTTTATTTGGTCACAGTTTTAAATACATGGTTATAGGCTCTCAGGAAGACCTCATGGGAACAACCAGTGGTTACATATGGAACAATCACTCCACCAAAGCAGGAAGCCAGGGAGACAAAGATTCCATAGTCCCTTCCCAGGATATGCTTCCAGTTGACCTAAGAGTCTCCCATAAGTCTTCTTAAAGGTTCCCCCACCACACAAGCCTCCAACAGATGAACCTTTGAGGGACAAAGTCACAACATATCCAAAGCATAGTAGGGCATGGGAAACTGGAGGAGGAGGAGCAGTGAAGAGGTTGGGATGAGGATGACCCAACTATTACGTGATAATCGTCCAAATGTATACACTACTCTAACAATGGGAGCAAAGGAGACAGCACGGGAGGGGTCATTCGGTGGAGTGACAGCTGGTACCAAACTACAATGCTGGGGACAAGGAAGAGGAAGAGACACAGAGGTCTCTCGCCTGGACATCTAGGAATTGTTCTTGAACAATTAACAGGAGGAAGAGAGATGAAATAAACAGCTCAAGGAACTTGGGCACATTGCACAAGACAATTTGAGGCAATCCTCTTTTCAGCCCCTCAAGTACTGGGATTACAGGCGGGGACCACTACCTGCCACTCTCAAGAGCATGTTTTAAAGGCCCCCAATGTATTCTGATTCATCCTATCTTTAAAAAGTTTTTATTGTATTTCATAGGTAGAATACATTTTTCAAATGCAGCTTACACTCACATCTATAGTTCTGTTACTTGATGTGTTGCAAAGTCCCGATTACTTCGATAACAGCTTTTGATTTCCCATGAAATGAAGCTTCTTCCACATGAACATGTTCAGTATTTTGTTCCTGCACTTGATATGGTTTGATTGTTTCTGAAATTCTGATAAGTGGGCCTATAGCTTATCCAAAGGATGTTAGCCAAATACCAGAATATCATAGCTGATTGTTTTTACCATAAAACTGAGTTTCACAGTGTTTTGGTTTTATCCTTTATGTACACAAAACTTTGTATCGAGCATTGAATATTGTCAAGGTCATTAGACTAGGAGTGAAGGAAGCAGAACCCTTCTGTTCATGACTATGGGTGAGCCTTTCATCTTTAGGGGTCCCAGATTTTCTACTGCTCAAGAGAATGCCTTTTGCTATTAGACTGTTTTGAGCAGGATGCCTTGCTGCCTTTCTTAAACTGTATTCTCCCCAGACAAACCCTAAACCAAATATTTGCATGCCAGGAGCTCACTTGGTAGCTGTTTCAGGAAACACAGAAAGAAAGTAAGGATTGGGACTGGGAAAGAGAAGGAGTTTAGGGGAGTGCGAGGGGTGTATATTTGCAGTGGCTGGGAGCTCATAATGCTGGGATGCTTTGGCATGTTGTACGACTGTTCTGAGTTATCCTCCAAGGGCAGTGGCAGCAGGGCATTGGCATACCAAAGCCCATCAGAGCTTGACTGAGAGCTGCCGTGAAGGAAGGATGTTCATCCACCTGCATTTGCAGCGTGCTGCATAGGGCTCTCAGGTTAGCAGAAGTTCTCAAGCACAGATACAAATGAGAGGAGTTACAAACTGCTCTAAGGGCCAGGAATGGCCTGGAGAGGTTTGGGGAGGTTCCAGCTTCTCCACATTAGTTCAAATGACACATCCTCTCTGGGCATCCCCAATCCCTAAGCTCTGCGGTGGTATTCTCATACAGTAGTAATCACAGTTGCACATCTATCGCCCCACTAAACTCTAAGTTCTTCCTAGCTCTACCCTAGAGTCCACCTACATCTATTTGATTGATGACATTGAATAAGCTTATGGTCTTCTGGAGAAATTCAAACAAAAGCTGGCTTTTATTTCTGTAAAAAAAAAACCAGCATGAATAAATTACTGGAATATTTATGACAAATAAAAAAATTATTGTAGGGCATGCATGGTGGCCCACCTTTAATTCCAGCACTAGGGAGGCAGAAGCAGATGAGATTAAGGTCAACCTGGTCTACGTAGCAAGTTCCAGGCCAGCCAGGGTGCCATAGTAAGACCCTGTCTCAAATTTTTATTACTCATCTATTTATTTATTTTGTATATGTGTGTGCATGTATGCACATGTGTGTGCGCTAGTGTGCTACAACACTCCTGTGGAGGTCAGAGTACAACCTGCAGGAGTTGGTCCTCTCCTTCCACCATGTGGGTCCCAGGGATCAAACTCAGGTTGACAGGCTTGGTGACAAGTGCCTTTACCCACTGAACCATTTTGCCAGCCCCATCTTATCTTTTGAGAACTGCCTTCTTACCAAAGAGAACTTCTCTTCTCTCACCAGGGTTTCATACCAGAGAATAACCCACTGAAGGTTAGTAGACTGAGGGGTTAGAGAGCGAGCTCAGGGCTTAAGAACACATACTGCTCTTGCAGAGATCTTGAGTTCAGTTCCCAGCACCCACATCAGGTGGTTCACAACCAACTATAACTCCAACTCCAGGAGGATCTGACCTCTTTGGCCTTCATGGGCACCTGGAGTCACATGCACATACCCTCACACAGACACACAGACACACACACACACACACACACACGTAGTTAAAAACAAAATCTTTTAAAAAAGAGTAGTAGGTTGAGTTATCTGTAAGCTGTTTCTTTAAAGAGGTGAACAATCTGTGAAAGGAGTGACTTAAGATCTATTGTTTAAATAGTGACAGGAGAGAACAATGACTACAGTTTTGTTGTATTAACAAAGTCCTTCCTTCTCATGGGCTGAACAGATCTCAAGATTTTTACACTTACATTCCAAACACTAAAACCCATGTCTGTCACATGCTGTAGCTCACTTGCCTTTCTGTCCAGTGTCAGGAGAGAGCCTAATTAATCAGCCAAGGTCAGAAAGTTCTCTAAATAAGAATCCAAAATGAGAGCTGGATGTGTGTGTGGCACATGTCTTTAATCCTGCGGATCTCTGTGAGTTCAAGGCCAACCTGGTCTACGTAGTGAGTTCCAGGCCACCGGGGCTACAGGGAGACTGTGTCTCAAAAAGACCAAAAAAAGAAAAAAATCCAAAAGGAGGACTGCCACAGCCCTGTTGGATGAAATTTAAAATTAGCACTGCAAAGTAAACAGTTTCTTCAAAGAATGGATGCTGGGAAACAGGGACTGTCACCCCCTGACAAGGGGACTGTACATGGCACAATCTTTCTGCCAAGAAATTTAGCAATATGTATGAAAAACATGAAAGTTCATACAACAGCATTAAACAGTAATACCACTAACAGAAAATTATATTAAGGGAATGAACTGAAATAACACCACACATAGTCATAAGGCTTTATTTATGACGACACACTGGAAATAGCCAACATATCCGGCAGTAAGTTCACTGTAAGCTTTCCATACAGTGAAGTATTGTTTAATGTTTTCCCAGCATTAAAGGCTATTCCCAGTGTTCTGCAGGAGTGTGGGCAAGTGTTACACACTCAGAGTATCACACACACACATGCACACATGCATACACACACGCAGGCACGCACGCACGCACGCACTCACTAGCAACATATGGAATAAGCGTGAGGAAGATTCCCTAAGGAAAAACTGGGACTGGGGAGATGGCTCAGTGTAAATAGTCACACAGGCATGAGGATCCTATGGGATCCCTAGTACCCATACAAAAATCTGGGTGTGGTGGTGCACATCTGTAATCTCGGCACTGGAAGGCAGAGGCAAACAGATTCTTGGAACTCATTGGTCAACCAGTCTAGTGAGTCAGTGAGCTCCAGGTTCAGTAAGAGACCCTGACTCAAAAAATAAGGTGGAGAGCAATTAAGAAAAATACCTGACATTGACCTCTGACCTCCA
This sequence comes from Nannospalax galili, assembly GCF_000622305.1. Classification (NCBI taxonomy): domain Eukaryota; kingdom Metazoa; phylum Chordata; class Mammalia; order Rodentia; family Spalacidae; genus Nannospalax; species Nannospalax galili. Next base: position 1,433,597 of record NW_008342423.1, read on the forward strand.
CATACATGTGCACATACATGCAATGCATACCTACCTGCATGCACACACACAAGCATATACACACATGCACACAAAAATTTAAAAAATATAAATTATAAACAATAGAGAGTGTGTGATCTTGGATACTCATCATTGCAGAGGAGCCTCAGGAGCATGAGGCTCACCCCAGGGCCTGTCTCTGATCTGCCGCTCCTACCTACAGGAACAAGAGAATTTAACACAGGAAGGTTCCAGTTTCGGGGCGTGGCTTTGTTAGGAAGAGACTCCGCACAGCTCAGCAAGGAGAAATTTCATCCAGTATCTGAAGCCTTGCTGTTAGTCTGAGGTCCCCATTCCCTCTGAACCAGCTCTTGCCAGGGGGAGGGGAGAAGGAAGAAAACTGTCACCCAAGACATCAAAGATTAATTTCTCCTCAGGCTGTGTTTATGAAAATAATAACACAAAAAAACAATCGTGGTGCAAGGCAAGGTTAAAGTTATATATACTGAGTAGCACACACACCCAAGCACACACACATTCTCTCTCTCTCTCTCTCTCTCTCTCTCTCTCAGGCACACACACATTGTAAAGCATAGGAAACACCAGGGGCAAGCAGCATACTGTAGCTGCCTACACAGTGAGCCTGAATTCTTGATCTTTTAACTATGTTTTCCAAAATGCATAAAATTATTATGTCTTCTTTAACATATTTCAATGAAGTTGTATGACTTTTCCATAAAGGAGAAACATATCTTTAGTTAGATTTCTTTTAAGTACTTTATATTTTTGACACTACATAAACTTTCTAGTTTTTAAAATATGGTTTTCTTTCACTGATGTATAGGGATGAAACTTTTAAAATGTTTGATCATATATGCAGACTTTGCTAACAATTTATAAATTTGAAAGACTTTTCTGTTTGTGCTGGTACAGCGGGGGGGGGGTACAGCAGAGCAGGGTTTCAAACATGTCAGGCAAGAGCCCCACCACTCATCTACACCCCAGTCCTGATTTGCATTCTTATGTAAACAATTATACTACCTGCAAATAATTATAGCTTTTTTCTTTGCATATGAAAAAGAAACTCTTCATATTGTCATATCTTTTTTTTCGTACTGCACTAGCTAAGACCTCCTTGTAATGGTGAGCAGAGGCCGTGGTTGGTGACATATTGGCCTTATTCCTGATTTTAAAGGAAATACTTCCAACACTTTGTCTTTCCTTATTGTGTTTGTCATGTCTTTAAAATTATATTGGTGAGGGTAAGGGAGTTAACATTTATTTTTCATCTGCTAGAACTTAATTATTTTTACATTTATTTATATGTGTGTACATGGGTACATGTATGTGTGCACATGCTCAGACATGTGCCATGGCATGAATATAGAGATTGGAGGAAAACTCACAGGCGTCAGCTTTTTCCTTCTACCTTGTGGGCTCTGAGGATCAAACTCGGGCCATCAGGCTTGGCAGCAAGCACCCTTCCCTTACTTACTATGACAGCTCATCAGTCCATAACTTTTTTTGAGACAGAGTATCTCTGTATAATTCAAGTTGGCCTTAAACTCACTCATGATCCTTCTGGCTCAGTCTCTCAAGTACTAGATTATAGGAATACATCACCACAGCTGGCTTTATTGGGGCAGGGCCTCCCTATAGCCCAGTTGGTCTGGAATTTGCTATGTAGGCCAGGGTGGCCTCAATCTCCCACCATGATCATCTCTTTTTAGGACTTTTAACAGGAAGGATGTCAACTTTTATCAAACACTTTCTGTATCTCTGGGATGACCATGCTCCCCCTCCACTCTGTTTATATGATGATTTTCATTATGTCTTATATTTATTTTACAATTTTGGTCTAAATTCAGTTTGCCCATAATGTACTTTTGGTTTTTTTTTGGTCTTTTTGAGACAAGGTCTCCCTGTAGCCCCAGCTGGCCTGGAACTTGCTACTGGAGAACCAGGCTGGCCTTGAACTCACAAAGAGCTGCCTGCCTCTGCCTCCCAAGTGCTGGGATTAAAGGCATGCACCACCACGCCTGGCAATGTACTTTTAAAAAATATAATATTGGGTTTGGCTTGTTGATTTTCATATAGGATCTTTCTATGTTGTTATTGAGATTTGTTAATTTTACTTTTCCTTTCTTGAATTATCTTTATGTAGTTTATTATTTAAAAAAATTTTATGCATATGAGTATATTGCTTGCATGTATGTAAATGCACCCATGTCATGCAATGCCCTTGGAGGCCAGAGAGGGCATCGGATCCCCTGGAACTGGAGTTACAGATGGTTGTTAGTTGCCATGTGGGTGCTGGGAACTGAACTTAGGTCCCCTGCAAGAGCAAACAGTGCTCTTAACTGCTGAGCCATCTCTCAAGCCCTATCTTTGTGTACTTTGAGCATTAAAGTTATACCAGCATAATAAAATTAGTCATAAAGCATCCTTCTTTTTCCAAACTCTGGAATAGTTTGTACAAAATTTAATGTACATAATCCTTAAATGTCTGGTAAGAATTGCCAGTAAGGTGCTCTACGGTTCAGTCCACGCCCTTGTCCACAGCAGCTTAGATGTGTGTACCCAGGAAGTAGTTACTATTAATAAACACACAAGCTTGCAAGTGAGTCACACCATTTTCATAAATTAGAGCTGATTCACGATCACTCTCACTTGAAAGTCTGAATGGCTCACTTAAGGAAAAGTGAGAGCTTGGTTCCTCCTATAATTCCAGTACTCAGGAGGTTGAGGCCAGAGGACTGATGTGAGTTTGAGGTGAGGCCAACCTGGAATACATAGTTACATAGTGAGACCCTGTGGGAGGGAGGAGATAGATATAGAGATAGAGAGAGAGAGAGAGAGAGAGAGAGAGAGAGAGAGAGAGAGAGAGAGAGGTGGAACTGCAGTTAATTCTAAGCACTGTCCTTGAGCACTGAACATATGAGAAGCTTGCCAGGGTGTGTGGCTCAGGACAGAATGTCCACTTGGAATTCCTAGTACTCTAGGTTCTGGGACTGGTTGGTTGGCTTTACCAACCAGTCCCTGACTCACTCAGCCTGGGAGAATACACAGTGTTTCTAAATGCTCTCCTTCTGTCTGGGCCACTTCCATGGTGAGGGAAACCACCTCCATTGTTTTGTATCTCTTAGGGCTATTTGTTTGTTGTTTGTTTGTTTGAGATAGAGTCTCACTGTGTAGCCCTGGTTGGCCTGGAACTACGTATGTAGACTTTGTAGACCAGAGCTCCTCCTGCTTCTGTCCCTTGAGTAATGACATTAAAGGCATATGCCACCACACCCAGGCATCTTAGGGTTACTTTTTAAAATATTTATTTATTTATTTATTTATTTATTTATTTTATTTTAGTTTGTATGTATGAGTGTTTTGCCTGAATTTAGAGGGTGACAGATTCCCTGGAACTGAAGTTATGGATGGTTGTTAGCCACCATATGGGTGCTGGGAACTGAACCTGGAACCTCTGGAAGAACAGCAAGTGTTCTTAATCTCTGAACCATCTCTCCAGTTATTTTAAAAGGAGTATTTGACAACTTTAGCAAGAAAAATTGGCCACTTCAAATCAAACCAATATATTAAATTTTTATTTTATTTATAAATTCTTAAAATGGTAAACTTTTAATTTATTTCTAAATTTTGGGAACAAAAATTGATGATACTTTTTCAGTTGAGGGACAGTCGTGAAACAGAACTTTGAAAACAACTCATTTATATAGTTGACAAATTTACTTCATAGGCCCTGAATATATGCATCAGAGCTCTCAACCATTTAAGAGGTAGATTAATGGAATGGTATCCTAATTAATGCTCTGAGTGTTTTGAATTTGATCAATTGTGATAAGTCTTCTTTTGATTAAGAATTAAACATAGTTTGGTAGTATTCATTTACATATAAGTACAATTCATTGTAATATTTCCACATATATAAATAGTGTGCACAGATCAAATCCAACCTCCTTTGTCCACTCTTCTCTTCCCCAAATTTCTAGAAATTTAGAAAGGATTTATATCTATTATTTTTAATTATGTGTGTATGTGGGTTTGTGCATATGAGTGTAGGTGCCCACAGAGGCCAAAAAAGGGCATTGATACCTTGGAATTGGAGTTACAGATGGTTGTTAGCTGACATGTGGTTGCTGGGAACCAAACCCAGGTCCTCTGCTAGAGCAGCCAGTGCTCCAGCCTCCAACACTAGAATTTTAACACTGTCCACCAAGCCCTGGAGAAACAGCATCCACAGAAGCAGCAGCATCTCAGATTTGGCAATCACGTTCTTTGGGACATAGCACCTTTTCATTCATAGAAAAGTGTTTCCAGTGAAGAATCAAATACTGCATATCTACTACAATTTAGTTTATTATTACACTTCAGTAACTGTATGAGTTAGATTTCAGCATCAAAAGAGAGGGGGCTTGAGTCAAAAGAAAGTTGTTATCCTTTTTTTTGTGTCTTTTTGAAGCAGGGTCTCCCTGTAGCCCCAGCTGTCCTGGAACTCACTATGTAGACCAGGCTGGCCTTGAACTCATAGAGATTTGCCTGCCTCTGCCTCCCAAGTGCTGGGACTACAGGCGTGCACCACTACGCCTGGCTTGCTATCCTTTTTTTAAATTAACATTTTACTATTTGAAAATTAAAGAGCTGGTGGAAAAGCACCAGTACAGGCTGCCTAATAGATGTAAAATATAAAAAGAAATTGCGCAGTTATCAATGATCTTCTCCTGAGTTTCTGTCTTTACTTACTCAGGGTTACACTATAACTCTCACAGGTCCTAGCTTTTGTCCTCCTGGGCCCCTTTTCTCTGAAAAAGAGAGAAAAATTTAAAACTACACTTTACAACTCTGTTGGACTGAAAATTAATGCAACCAAAGCTAGATTCTTTGATTATATTGATGATTTTTTTCCTTTCTGATGGCAAAAGAAATGAACATTTTTTTTTGTGGGCCCCTAAAAGTCCCTTAGTCCTGCAACCCATTGGCCTCTGGGCCTCAGTGGTCACTGGCCCTGAAGATTCTAAGGTGAAGATACCTTAGGAACTGCCCACTAAGGTTTGTTTTGAGTGAGCCCCGATTCTCCCCATGGGGTTTTGAAACCATATAACATTCACCCTCTTAGAGAGAAAAAGAGGGGAGAGGGGGAGAGAGCAAGAGGGAGAGAGAGGGAGAAGGGGGAGAGGGAGAGGGGGACAGAGAGAGAGGGGGAGAGAGAGGCAAGGGGCAAAGTGCTAGGTTGTTAAGCAGAGGGAATCAGCTGTAGCAAAGATACCTACAAAGACTGTCCTCAGTGGAGCCAAAAAGGAGTAAAAGCAGCCTGGTAGCTGAAGGCCAGGCAGGACATCCTCCCTACCCGTGCTCCCTAAACTTTGTTCCTGGGAGGAGGGAGTGCCACTTTAACTTTTGTCCTTATAAATTCTCCTGTGCTCTCTCAACTACTTTATACTGAAAAAATGAAGCTGTTAGCCAGGCCTGGTGGCAGAGATTTATAATCTCAGCTATTCAGAAGCCTGAGGCAGGAGGATCACAAGTTCAAGACCATGGTTGGCTACAGATTCAAGGCCAGTCTGGACAATTTGCTAAGATCGTATCTCAAAAAAGAAAAAAGTTAAGGGATTCAAACCCCTTGTCTGGCCTCCACAGCCATTGCATACATGTAGTACACCTATATACATGCACACAAAAACATTCATACATATAAAATAAAAATTTTTAACTTTTTTTTTTGTCTTTTTGAGACAGCGTCTCTCTACAGTCTCAGCTGTCCTGGAACTCACAATGTAGACCAGGCTGGCCTTGAACTCACAGAGATCCGCCTGCCTCTGCCTCCCGAGTGCTGGGACTACAGGAGTGCGCCACCACACCCAGATAACTTTTTGTTTTTTTAACATTAAAAGAGAACTGGAGATATAGCTCAGTGGCAGAGTGCTGACCTAGTATATGTGAGGCCTTGGATTCAATCTTCAATACTACAAGGAGAGGAGGGGGAGAGGAGGGGGAGAGGAGGGGGAGGAGCAGGACCAGCAGCAAAGACTATTTAAGCAAGTGCCCAAACATATATGTTCAGGCAAGAATGGTCACATATACATTAGTAAGGCATCGCTCAACAACAGGACACTGTCTGAAAAATGTGTCATTAGGCAATCACATCATCACATCATCCTGCAAATGTCACAGAGAAATTATAAAAATGAAGATGCTCCAGCATCACTAGGCAACACATGTCAGGGACCACCATCCTCCATGCAGTCTATTATTGGCTGAAATATCCTAATGTAACAAGTGACTGAACACGTTCATGGCATTTTCTCCGGCTCTGGTCTCCAAAGGACCTGCTGGGCCAGAGAGCTCTTTGGGCTTTCATGTGGATAATCACTGAGGGAGCGAGTAAGGCTCAGGATTTCTTCTTGGAATGAGAGATTATTCAGAATGGGATGAGAAGATGAGTCTAGAAGAAAAAGCGATAGAGTAAGTGTAGATAACAGGAAAAGGGAATCTAGAGAGACAAAGAAGGTCAATCAAGCTTCTTGGTGTGCTTGAAAAATATGCTCATAGGACAGGAGTGGTTTGAGCCCCTTTTTCTTTGTTTGAGGCAGGGTTTTGCTATGTAGCTCAAGCCAGCTTGAACTTGCCATGCTCCTCTCAGCTTTAATTTGAAATTTTTCATCACACGGTCTCTGTATGCTATAATTACGCAGTGTGGTAGACTGAGACATGTGGTTCTTGGTCCCGGGTCTCACATGAGGGAAGTAATAACGGGTACACTGAATCAAGCATTCTGCTACTACCTTTCCAAAACAGTCCATAGCGGGAGCAAAGCACTGAACAAGTGACTGGTGGAACTATTTATCAGTAGCTGTGTGCCTATGAGAATTTGTGCCTGTAGCTAAATAAACAAAATCTTACAGAAACCACTGTGCATGAAAGTCATAGGGATTGCTACATGTATGAAGGAATTCAGTCAGAAATTTTCATGTCACTTAGCTAAACTCTGCAGGATAATACAGTTCTTTTTCTAATACTTAAAGGATATTCTACAATACTGACAATACTTTCTTCATCAGCCCTAGCTGGAGAGACTTCAACACACCGCACGAGCACTACTCAAGAATCACCATCATTTTCTCAGAACCAACATACCACAAGCATGGAGACGGATGGCCAACATGACACCAGCACCCTCACAGAGGTCACCACGTCAACTCTTTCCTTCTCCCCAACTAAACCCACTCTAACACAGACAGTTTCTCAGGGGACATCTTCTCTGGATGAAACAACTACCCAATTTGCTTCTAGTGTCAGAAACACACCCCCAAGTACTTCAGAGGTACGCGTCACAACACCCTCCACAGATTCCACTCCAGGAACCCCAGGGCACATATCACCCATAGTTACTCAAAGTTCTACTCCTGTTGCTGCTGGAGTCTCAATGACAACTTTACCAAATGATCTGTCAGCAATGCCAACATTCAGCACCTCTACTCAGGAATCATCAGCATTTCCCCAGAACCAACACACCACAAGCCTGGAGACCACCAGCCAACATGAAACCAGCACACTCACAGAGGTCACCACGTCAACTCATTCCTCCTCCAAAACCGGGCCCATGTTGACTCAAACAGTTTATCGGGGCATTTCATCTCCAGGTGAAACCACCACCTTCTTCCCTTCCAGTGTCAGCAACACATCACCAGCCACATCAGAAATGGTCATTCCAACAACCTCCACAGACTCCTATCTAGGGAATACACTGCACACATCTCCAATGGTTACTCAAAGGTCTACACTGATTACCACTGGAGTCTCCATGACAACTTCACCAAATGATCTGTCAACAGTGCCAACACTCGGCGCCTCTACTCAGGAATCATCATCGTTTACCCAGAACCAACATGCCACAAGCATGGAGACCACCAGCCAACATGAAACCAGCAAGCTCACAGAGGTGACCACATCAACTCTTTCATCCTCCACAA
>NW_008342423.1:1442326-1444806 GCF_000622305.1 Nannospalax galili
CATGGAGACCACCAGCCAACCTGAAACCAGCAAGCTCACAGAGGTGACCCCATCAACTCTTTCCTCCTCCACAACTGGACCCATGTTGACTCAGACAGTTTCTCAGGGCACTTCACATCCAGGTGAAACCACCACCTTCTTCCCTTCCAGTGTCAGCAACATTATGTCCCCAGCCACATCAGAAGTGGTCATTCCAACAACCTCCACAGACTCCTATCTAGGGAATACACTGCACACATCCCCAATGGTTACTCAAAGATTTACACTGGTTACCACTGGAGTCTCCATGGCAACATTACCAAATGATTTGTCAGCAATGCCAATATTCAACACCTCTACTCAGGAATCATCAGCATTTCCCCAGAACCAACACACCACAAGTTTGGAGACCACCAGCCAACATGAAACCAGCACACTCACAGCGGTAACCACGTCAACTCTTTCCTCTACCACAACTGGACCCACTCTGACACACACAGTTTCTCAACAGACTTCATCTCCCGATGGAACAACCACCCCACCTGATTCCAGTGTCAGCAGCACACCCCCACCCACATCAGAGGTGCTCATTTCAACACCCTCCACACACTCGACTCAGGGTAACACAGGGAACACAATTTCCATGATTACTGAAAGAGCCATACTAATCACTACAGGAGTCCCAATACCAGCTTCACCAAATGAACTCTCAATGGTGACAACACCCAGAACTTCTACTCAGGAATCATCAACAGTTCCTCAGAACCAACACACTGAAAACATACAGACCACCAGCAGTCCCCAAAGCAGCACCCCCACAGAGGCCACCACCTCCACTCTTTCCTCCTCCTCAAGTGGACTCCTTCTGACACACACCGTGTCTCAGGGGATGTCATCTCCAGGTGAAACAACCACCCCATTAACTTCCAATGTCAACAACACCCCCCCATCCACATCAGAAGTCTTCTCCACAACACCCTCCACACACTCCACTCAGGGAAACATGCTCTACACATCACCAATTGTTACTCAAAGTTCTACACTAATCAACACAGGAGTTTCCATGACAACTTCACCAGATGAACTCTCAAAGGTGACAACACCCAGCACCAGCACGTATACTCAAGAATCACCATCATTTTCTCAGAATCAAAACACCGCAAACATAGAGACCACCAGCCAACCTGAAACCAGCAAGCTCACAGAAGTGACCACATCAATTCCTTCCTCTTCTACAACTGGACCCATGTTGACTCAGACAGTTTCTCAGGGCACTTCACATCCAGGTGAAACCACCACCTTCTTCCCTTCCAGTGTCAGCAACATTATGTCCCCAGCCACATCAGAAGTGGTCATTCCAACAACCTCCACAGACTCCTATCTAGGGAATACACTGCATACATCCCCAATGGTTAATCAAAGGTCTACACCAGTTACTGCTGGCGAATTCATGACAACTTCACCAAATGATCTGTCAGCAGTGTCAACACTCAGGACCTCTACTCAGGAATCATCAGCATTTCCCCAGAACCAAGATGCCACAGGCATGGAGACCACTGGCCAACATGACACCAGCACCCTCACAGAGGTAACCACGTCAACTCTTTCCTTCTCCCCAACTAAACCCACTCTAACACAGACAGTTTCTCAGGGGACATCTTCTCTGGATGAAACAACTACCCAATTTGCTTCTAGTGTCAGAAACACACCCCCAAGTACTTCAGAGGTACGTGTCACAACACCCTCCACAGATTCCACTCCAGGAACCCCAGGGCACATATCACCCATAGTTACTCAAAGTTCTACTCCTGTTGCTGCTGGAGTCTCAATGACAACTTTACCAAATGATCTGTCAGCAATGCCAACACTCAGCACCTCTACTCAGGAATCATCAGCACTTCCCCAGAACCAACATGCCACAAGCATGGAGACCACCAGCCAACATGAAACCAGCACCCTCACAGAGGTAACCACGTCAACTCTTTCCTCTACCACAACTGGACACACTCTGACACACACAGTTTCTCAACGGACTTCATCTCCCGATGGAACAACCACCCCACCTGATTCCAGTGTCAGCAGCACACCCCCACCCACATCAGAGGTGCTCATTTCAACACCCTCCACAGACTCCACTCAGGGTAACACAGGGAACACAATTTCCATGATTACTGAAAGATCCACACTATTCACTACAGGAGTCCCAATACCAGCTTCACCAAATGAACTCTCAACGGTGACAACACCCAGAACTTCTACTCAGGAATCATCAACAGTTCCTCAGAACCAACACACTGAAAACATACAGACCACCAGCAGTCCCCAAAGCAGCACCCCCACAGAGGCCACCACCTCCACTCTTTCATCCTCCTCAAGTGGACTCCTTCTGACACACACCGTGTCTCAGGGGATGTCATCTCCAGGTGAAACAACCACCCCATTAACTTCCAATGTCAACAACACACCCCCATCCACATCAGAAGTCTTCTCCACAACACCCT
>NW_008342423.1:1446860-1456254 GCF_000622305.1 Nannospalax galili
CATGGAGACCACCAGCCAACCTGAAACCAGCAAGCTCACAGAGGTGACCCCATCAACTCTTTCCTCCTCCACAACTGGACCCATGTTGACTCAGACAGTTTCTTGGGGCACTTCACATCCAGGTGAAACCACCACCTTCTTCCCTTCCAGTGTCAGCAACATTATGTCCCCAGCCACATCAGAAGTGGTCATTCCAACAACCTCCACAGACTCCTATCTAGGGAATACACTGCACACATCCCCAACGGTTACTCAAAGGTTTACACCTGTTACCACTGGAGTCTCCATGACAATGTTACCAAATGATCTGTCAGCAATGCCAACATTCAGCACCTCTACTCAGGAATCATCAGCATTTCCCCAGAACCAACACACCACAAGCCTGGAGACCACCAGCCAACATGAAACCAGCACACTCACAGCGGTAACCACGTCAACTCTTTCCTCTACCACAACTGGACCCACTCTGACACATACAGTTTCTCAACGGACTTCATCTCCCGATGGAACAACCACCCCACCTGATTCCAGTGTCAGCAGCACACCCCCACCCACATTAGAGGTGCTCATTTCAACACCCTCCACAGACTCCACTCAGGGTAACACAGGGAACACAATTTCCATGATTACTGAAAGATCCACACTATTCACTACAGGAGTCCCAATGACAGCTTCACCAGATGAACTCTCAAAGGTGACAACACCCAGCACCAGCACGTATACTCAAGAATCACCATCATTTTCTCAGAATCAACACACCACAAACATGGAGACCACCAGCCAACCTGAAACCAGCAAGCTCACAGAAGTGACCACATCCATTCTTTCCTCTTCTACAACTGGACCCATGTTGACTCAGACAGTTTCTCAGGGCACTTCACATCCAGGTGAAACCACCACCTTCTTCCCTTCCAGTGTCAGCAACATTATGTCCCCAGCCACATCAGAAGTGGTCATTCCAACAACCTCCACAGACTCCTATCTAGGGATTACACTGCACACATCTCCAATGGTTACTCAAAGGTCTACACCAGTTACTGCTGGCGAATTCATGACAACTTCACCAAATGATCTGTCAGCAGTGTCAACACTCAGCACCTCTGCTCAGGAATCATTACTGTTTCCCCAGAACGCACACACCAGAAGCATGGAGACCACCAGCCAAAGTGAATCCAGGACGCTCACAGAGGTCACCATGTCAAGTATTTCATCCTCCTCAGATAGACCCACTTTGGCTCAAACAGTTTCTCAGGAGACATCCTCTCCAGGTGAAATCACTACCTCAACACCTTCTGTCAGCAGTACACTCACAACCACTTCCGAAGTGCACCTAACTTCTCTCTCCACAGACTCATCTCCAGGGGACTTTGGGCACACATCACCACTGGTGACTCAAAGTTTAACTCCCATTACCTCAACAGTTTCAATGACAACTGTACCTAGACAATCAACAGTACTCTTAGCTAGTACCTCTACTCAGCAATCAATAACGTTTTCTCAGAGTCAACGTACAGCAAACACGGAGATTAGCAGCAATGCTCAAACCAGCATGCTTACAGAGGTGACCACAGCAAGTCATTCATCTGCCCCCATCGGACCCACTCTGACTAAGACCTTTTCTCACGGGACGTCCTCTCCAGGTGAAACAGCTACCTAACATTACAGGCAAGGGCTGAGGTGAGGTTCACCAGAGTACAAGGTGTGTGGTGCAATGGGTGACTAGCTCTCCATGTCTTCTGCCCTGGCTGAAGATTGCTTATATATGGAGATGTTTGTGCTGATCAGTATATAGACAAGAAAAAATATTAGCTGCTTCTCTTAGCTCCTGATTTTCTGAGTCTCTATGACTCTCATATTCTCTGAACGTAGAACCCAAGCCTTTCTTCTCTCCCTGTATGTCCAGGAATGATCACAAGCTCTCTGAAGACAGACAGCTGGAGAAACACTACATCACTCTCTACAACCTCCTTAACCCTTACCTCCTCCAGCACTCCCAGAGGTTCCAGCTCAACAGCTTCCCCACTCCCTATCTTACCAGGGCAAGGTAAGTGATACCAATGAGGTAGAATTTCTCTATCTTGTAACAGAGCTAGATATAGAAATTGTAGTTGTGGTTGCTAGACTGGATTTGTCAGTTTAGATCCTTGTATGTAGCTGACGGATTCAGTCCTATAGCTGAATGTCTAGGGTACTAGGTGTACATGCTGGAAATCTTGTAATGGATGTGGGAACAGGGAGAGCACCCCAGATAGGGAGGATGATCAAAGCAGCTGGAATAAAGCCACAGAAGTGAAAAAAGTAGTCCGTGAATACAGCAGCATAGGGTAGGGATCCCCAAACATGTGACATTGCTGGGAGTAAGGTGAAGAGTGGTGAGAAGGAGGCGGGGTGTACAGTCTTGTGGAGAGGGAGAGCCAGGGAAAACACAGATTTGTACCATGGTGGCTAGTATGGATAGATCTGGTCAGTGACGAGGCCAAGAGCTGTATAGAGACATATGCTGAGCCAAGCAAGACCAGGCCCAGGCCCTAATGAGTCAGTGCTACCATATGGAGTGAGACCTATTTGGAAAATACTTAGGGTGAGGTTTCCTAAACTGGAATTTAAGGACATAGGGTGGCCTAGGACAAATTCTAGGGGATCCTCAAATTTATCTGGAGAAATACCGTTTTAGGAAACAAGTCCCATTGCAAGTATGAATCTTCACTGTATTCAAATTTTGTCTTTAAAACCATAAAATAATTATGATTAAGGAAATAGATACAGAATAGCTTGTTGATATTCTAACAGCAGTGTTTACTTTTCTCCAGCCCTGGGAATGAGGGTACCATCGAAGAAGTAAATTGATGTGTTAAATATGTGGAGAGACAGAAGAATTGTAATGGCTCGTAGTCAGGGCCCACTAGGGCCCCTTCATGAAGAGGGGACAGGGTGAGACACAGCTTAGAGGAAGCTCTCTCAGGATCCTTCTGTAGTTGAAAGAAGGGAGAGGCCCACAGGACTTTGTTTTCTTCTCTGTCCTGGCCCAGGCATTCCCCTGTTCCCGTACGGGTCAAGTCCTGCAGTTCGAGACCTGCAGTTATTTGCCAGGGCTGTGGATTTTACCTCACCACTCTTCAAGATCCAGATTGGTTTCCCCCTCGGCTCTTCTCTGCGGGATTCCTTCTACGTGAGTTTCTGACTGAAGCCCAAGTGTCAGGTCTGTGGCCTGTGTTCTCTGGGCCCCGCTTCTCTGTCCAGCTTGGAGACGGCCCATGACTGGGCAGAAGGGAGAGTGGAAGTCATCTTTGGTGGGTAGTATCTTTACTGCCTTCTTTTATGTCAGAGGTCTAGCTGTGGAAAACAGAATGAGGCTCCTTCCCTGATGGGACAAGAATATCCTTATCCTAGTAAAAAGAGATTGCTGCTATTTTCACGGAGCCTTTTTATGAAGCACAAGCTATACTTGGGAAACTTGACTAGTTCACATTGTTTCCATTTCCTGTGATTACTTTCAATTCTTTGGTCCATGTCTCCCAGAGTAAACTTGGAATGTGATCCTGGCTCCTGTGACCAGGAAGGGGACTTAGGACACATGATGAGAAAGCAACACAGTAATGGGAGTGAGAGCATTGATTCCTTTGCCCCATCTAATATGTCACAGGCTTCAAGACAGGGTGAGGGGCTTCACCAAGAAGGCTTCACTCTGTGAAAGGCTGGGTTACCAGCAGAGTTCTGCCACTGGGGCAGGACACAGGTCACTATTTTGGACTGACATGAAGAATGTCCTGATAGTGAAGAATATTTTTAAGGTTACTAGGTCAAGGCCTCTCCTAGAAGGCAAGAAATGGACAAGGTGATCATCAAGGTTGACACCTCTAAGCTCCTGCCCATATGGGCTTTTAGGGGACCAGCTTCTGAGGAGATGGAGAGATAATCCTTCCTTCATCTGTCCCTGAATATTAACCAAGAACCCTGTGCTCAGTTCACAGATAATGGCCAGATCATTTTCCCAGAGTCAGACTACCATATTTTCTCCTACCCCAACCCACCTCTGAGAGGATTCACAGGATGGGATCGTGTGGCCATGGTGGCTCCATTCTGGGATGATGCTGATTTCTCAAGCTACAGAGGAACCATATTTTACCAGGTGAGTCTTTCAAAGCCTGACAGTAGGGCGCTCCCAGCATCCTGGCAGGAGAGACCAAGAGCAGCTCTTGTAGGGCATTGTATCCCAACCTAGGCTTGTGTGGGCAGGGATTGAGGTTTAAATACAGGGTAGGGAGAAATCCAATAAAGAATGCACCAAGCATGGTGGCGCACATCTTTAATCCCAGCACTTGGGAGGCACAGGCAGGCAGATTTCTCTGAGATTGAGACCAACCTGGTCTACATAGGGAGTTCCAGGCCAGTTGGAGTTATAGGAGACCCTGTCTCAAAGCAAAACAAAACAAAACCCAAATAAAAACAAAAACAAAGAATATTGAATAGACTCAGGAATACTCTATCCCAACCATGAGAAGACCTGAGAGTGATGGAGATGGAGTTTACAATTTAACATTTGATTTTAAAATAAAGGTGTAGAGGGTCTGTCTTAACAAGTTTCAGTCAAAGAGTGCTCCCACATGCATCAGGATTAGATTAAAAATACTAACCAGTGAAACCATGCAATAAAAGCTGTCACAGCAAATGTGTTTTGTGCCCCTGCCATTGACAAGGCCCTACAGAGGCTCCAAAGATGGAGAGATACGAACCCGCTCTTAAGGAGCTACAAGCAAGACATGGGAATGTGAAAATGGACTCACGTGGTCATACTGTCTAAGCCAGTTTGAGCTAAGAGATGTATCAGTTCAAATCCAGAAACCTTGGATTTCTGAGCTGGGACTCTCTAGTTCACATGCCCCAGATTTTCCTGCAGCCCAAATTTAAATTGATCTTAAGGTCAAAAGGGCTCATTGTAAAAATTCAGGCCTGAGATAAAGAACTACAGGCAGCATGTGGGCACTGAAGTGAGCAGGATCCCCAAGCAGAAAGCAAGGATCCCTCAGGGGTGTTGAGAGGGACTCTCATTTCCTTGATCTCATGGACTTTCCTTTTCTAGGAATATGAGACACTCTATGGTGAAAGCAGCCCATTAATCCGGGAGGTAGAGACTTTGATTAACAAGTTCACAGATGACTGGAGCTACAAAGCCAAGTGGACCCTGAAGGTCACATGGGTCAATGTCCCTGCTTATCCTGCCCAGTGGAACTTCGGGGTGAGTAGACAGTGAATGGACAGCTCCCTATGCGTCAGCAGAGAGTCAGATATCCTATAACCCTAGATAGGAGCTACCCTTCTGGGATACTCTCTGAATGGAGGAAAGGTGACTAATTATATCAATTCCCTGGGAGCATGGTCTGCTGAGTACTTGCAGTGGGCCAGACCTGCCTCAAGTCAAAAACATAAGAACAGTATTTACAGGCAAGAATGTCTGGCTGGCTATTGGCAGTTTCAGATGGCTTATATGAGTCAGCTTTTTTTTTTCTTTATTTTCTTTTCCTCCTCTTCCTCCTCCTCCTCTTATTCTTATTCTTATTCTTCCTTTGTCTTTTTGAGACAGGGTCTCCCTGTTCTCCCAGCTGGCCTGGCCTGGAACTCACTACGTAGACCAGGCCGGCCTTGAACTCACAGAGAACCTGCCTCTGTCTCCCAAATGCTGGGATTAAAGGCATATGCCACCACACCTGGCTGAATCAACTTTTCTTTGTTGTAGTTAAATATCAGGTACAGGCCACTTGTGAAGAAAAAAGACTTACTTGGCTCACAGTTAGGGGGCGCTGACAGTCCAAACAGCATAGCGTAGGCTTCTCAGGGGCTGCCTTTGGTTGCATCCCCTCATAACACAGAAATCAATGGTTGGCATATGTGCAAGAATAGGCAAATTACTGCATCTCAAACCGAAGATAGAGGCTGGCTGGCACCAGGCTGCTCCTTTTATAATAGTACTCTGGAGAGAATGCAAGGGGCCTCACAAGAATGACCTGTGACCTAGGAGCCCAAGGCATCTCAGTAGGCCATTTTCAAAAGTCCTGTCACTTTTCTTTTTTTAAAAAAAATTGAATTCATTATACTTTGATCATATTTAGACCCCTGTCCCCATCTGTACCCCCTCTCAGTACCTGCCGCCTGATTTCATGTACTTACGTTGTGTATATATATTAAGTCCTATCAAGTCAATCTTGTGCCTCCAAGTGCCTTTCAGTGTGGGTCCATTCATTGCAGCCTTGTCAACCTACCCAGCATCACACCCTTAAAAAAAAACACGACTGTCCCTCTCTCAGCAGCCACTAGTTGTCAATAGTTCATTGGCTAGGCTGGAACTTTCTACCCACCTCCCCACTTCCATGTGCTCCATTTTCAATAGCACCAGCCTGAGGACCAAGCCTCTAAAACCTTTGAATGGAGGAGACACGCACTCAAGTCCTAATCAAACATAACACAGCTTAACTTCATATTATCATCCACACTTTCAAAATGAGAAGATAATGCTTAGATAGGTTAACCATTTTTCTCAAAGTCACCCCATCTAGTAAATGACAACACCAGACCTGGACCAGAGAGTTTTCCAAGTACTGGTTCTTAGACCCAGTGTCATCCAGTGGAAATGGCACCACATAATCTCCAAAGCCCACATTTTTCCCTCTGAGGACTCACAGCTCCTATGGTCTCAATGTTCCTCATGTCTGATCTAAAGTCACTTGTGTGTATGGCCATGAACATGCCTGATTTTGTCCAAAGTCACTTGTTTCTTCACTCAACAAAATGCTCACTGACTACCTACTTGGGACAGAGCATGTGTAGGTCACACACGCCATGTAAGTGAAAGGGATACTTGGACAATGTCCGTACAGATCCCATGGAGCTAAGGAGGCCTCTCTCAGCTCTGTCTTGCCTAATCTCTTGGGTAACTATCTCTTCAAACCCTCTTCTAAATGTAACGTAACCTAGGACCCTTTGTTTCCTCTCCCTGGAAAAGTTGCAAAGAAGGCAAATTCAACATGGTAAGTGCTTTGACACCCAAGGTTAAATGTCCTAGCCATTGCCAGCATTTCAAGCCCGGATAGACTAGGAACAGGTGAGGTATATGTCTGGGCTAGAGTGTGGGTCAGGTGTGGGGACACCAGGAAGGAAACAGCAGATCTCTCATAGACATCTGTTTTTCTCTCACCAACCCCAGACCAATACCTACCAAGCCATCCTCTCCACAGACGGCAGCAAGTCCTATGCCCTGTTTCTCTACCAGAGTGGTGGGATGAGGTGGGATGTGACCCAGAGTCCACGCAACTCAGTCCTCATGGGCTTTTCCAGGTAGGACAGGATCATCCAGCCATCAGCGCTGAATTGTAAGAGATAAAGGTTGCAGAGCACAATTTACTACACACATACTCCTGTTCCTGGGATGAAGTGTGACTCCTCAATAATGTAACTGTTCCAGTGAATCAGCCATCTTGCTGTTTCCATTGAAAGATCTCTCATTTGTATTGTCCATCCATCTTTCCTACCCCAGCACCTGTGAATTGGGATCACTTCAAGTTTGACCACCTTGGTTTCCACTGACATTAGTTGACTTCTCAAATTCCATAATAACAGCCAACATTTATTACACTTAGTATTTCATATACATTATTTTGTTGGTGATCACAGTCACCCATGTGGTAAATACTATTGATGATCACTATCCTATAGATGAGGAATTGAGATATAAATAGATGAGCACTTTGCTGGAAATCATGATTTAAAAGTGGCAATGCAGACATCTGCGATTGGAATCTGCCTTCCTGATTCCCAGTACCCTGCAGCTTAGATGGACAGGGAAAGGGGGAGAAGGGTTGTAGCTGATTACAGTGTGGGCTCCTGTGCATGAAGGTGCCACAGTCTCCGAGACAACAGCTCCCAGCCACGGTGAAGCAATCGGTTGTGAAGGTCATGCATCATTTGTTACTGGGAATTGCCTCAAATGGCTTTCTCTTACATTAGGGTGTGTTCAGGCTGCCCTATAATTACAGGATTTTGACTTGCTTTTTAATGTGTAGTGAGGCGAATACGTGTAGCTAAGAATTTTACACTATCCTCCATGTACTCAACAGAGGCGTCATACATGCATGTGTCCTCTAGCCCATGTGACAGAGGAGCAAAGAGTAGGAATCATGTGTGAGCAATGCACCAGCAGTGAGTCTGGGGCTGCTACTACAGACGTTTTCTCTGTCCTGGACCCACACTGTGATGGAGATGGCAGTACCTCCAATCTGGTCTCCACTCAGATCGGAAGGATTTGCATCAAATCCTCACAAAGCTGTGAGGTAGATACTACTGAAATCTCTTTTGCCCAGATAGTAAAACTCCAAAATCAGGGATGTCAAATAACCATTATCACCAAGCTATTAAGTGCTGGACTCATCACTTGAAAGTGACTGCCTGACTCCAGAAACAGGCTCTGAACTATCCTTACTGTATGTCCTCTCTATCCCTAATACAAGGGAAACAAATGGGAAGGAAGCCTGAGCTCTGTTGTGTTCACACCTCTGTCTCATGACTAAGTGGGACTATAAGTTTCTTGCCACCACTGATCAAATGGTTAGCTGGAGTGAGTGCTGGTTGACTGACAAGCTAAATTAATACCTTTTTTCTTTCTTTTTGGTCTTTTTGAGACAGGGTCTCCCTATAGCCTCAGCCGGCCTCCAGGCTGGCCTTAAACTCACAGAGATCCGCCTGCCTCTGGCTCCCAAGTGCTGGGATTAAAGCCATGCACCACCACGCCTGGCTTAAATGAGTCACTTTTAACTGAGAGTAAAGAGCCCATGTGTGACACAGACCTAAAAGTCTTTCCTTTGCCTGCAGTGGAGATGGGTATTTTGAAAACAGCCCGCTGACATATCGGCCAGCGATGGAGAAGTACCATCCAGATCAATTCCTGAACTCCAAATTAGGTAAAAGTGCCACCTGTCATGTGTGAGCTGGCCTCAGTCTTTTCTTGCTTTCTGCCCCCTGTGCCATGATAGTCTTAGACAGTTCTAACCATTCTACTACCCTAAAGAGCATTCTGCACAGGCTGACTGCCTACAGGTACACTTTGTACCTAGCACTACCCAGGAAACAACTCGTCCCTTCCACATGCTCAGACCCTGTAAAATCTCCTTCCTTAGAGGAGCCAAGTGTAAGATGTCTGTCAGCCAGCACCCAAATCCTGGTGTGAGGACATGGGAGGTGGGAAAGTACATGGTGGGTAGTTAGATCAATCACCCAAGTGTCCTGTTCAGAACTGGAATGGTAGTCTACATGAGACCCCCTAAGGAGATCTACCCAGAGGAGTTCCAGAAGGCTGACATTTATTCAGTCAACATTTATTGAGTACCTACTAAATGCTAGTTAATAG
>NW_008342423.1:1456613-1477997 GCF_000622305.1 Nannospalax galili
AAAAAAGATGCATCTGAGCTGGGCATGGTGGAGCATGCCTGTAGTCCCAGCACTTGGGAGGTAAAGGACAGCCGGGGCTACAGGGAGACCCTGCTTCAAAAAGACCAAAAAAAAACTGTGTATGTGTGCACACACATGTGTGTTTGTGTGTACAGCTGTTATAGAAAAGGTATATACAGATCATCATACATGCTGATTAGTCTTAACAAATTGTACTTATCTTGAACCTTAACAAACTGCAGTTACCTTGAAGTTTCTTTGGGAGGGTATAGGGTTGAAAATCTCATACACTGCATCATATCATGTCTTTTGGGCTCTAGAGCCCCCTTTGTTCTCTGCAGTTATGTGAGCAGTATGTAGCTTCCAATGAATTAAAGACCCAAAGTTCACAACCATACCAGGATTTTTTTTACCTCTCTCTTCCCAAGATGGCATCTGGACCCAGAGGAGGGGTCAGCCTCGTGGCGTTGGAGCTAGCTCTCTCTTAGCAGGCCAGCTTCTTTGTGCTTCCAGCTGGTCTCTGGACATGGGCTTCTGTCCTGGTCACTTTGGCCACTGAAGAGGAAAGGAAGAGTAAAGCAGGGAGGCTGAGTGTCTGATGGCACGACTGTGTGTGTGGTTTGTTTCTGGATAAAATGCTGGGTGTATGAGGGGGATTACAAGGGATGGCACTTAGAGAGAAAGTAGGAGCAAGTGGAAGGTGGGTGAGTCAAGCCAGAGATTGGATCACGATGAGACTCTCTGCTAGACACTGGCCCCAGAATTTTGCCCTAAAATCCAAGCTTTGGAATGTTTGGAGGTCACGTTCAAGGTAGTTTGGAGAAGAATCATTATCTGTCTTTATAAACTGTGTCCCCTCCTAGGAAGAGCTGTCCAGACAGGCAGGAGGTTGTACTCATGAGTTTGGGTTGAGCCTAAAGCTGAAACAGAGCCTGCAGTCACAGGTCCTGGGATAACCACTGCCTCCCTTGCTTCTCCAGGCATCCGGGGACTGCAGATCTATAAGCTACACAGAGAGGAGAGACCCAACTACCGACTCAAGTGCCTGTGGTGGTTAAACAGCCAGCCTCAGTGGCCCCAGTGGAGCCAGATCTCCTGCCCTTGCTCCTGGCAGCAGGGACGATGGGACTTACGGTTCCAGCCCGTGTACACAGGTGACACTTTCTTCCTGTCCTTCGCAAGGCCACCCATCATCCCCTCTGCTCACACCTGGACTGCTCTTTCCCAGACACTGTGTGCCTATGACCTCAACACCCCACATCCATCCCCACCCATCATAAGCTCCTTGGCCTGGGCCTGAGACATCTGGTCTCATTGCAGGCTGGTGGGACCGCAGGAGCAGGCAGCTGTGCAGCTTCTCCTCCCAGCAGAGGGGTGTGTGTTGCAGCTATGGGCGCTGGGGAGAGTTCCGAGAAGGCTGGAGCGTGGAAAGTCCTTGGCTATTTGGTATGTGTATCCACAGAGATCTCAACCCCACCTGCTCTGGAGCCTACTGCTCTTCCCAGACAAGCTATGAGATCCTCTGAAAACAGCATCTTGTTCCCATTCCTTCCTAGCTCCTTCCTCTCTGACTCTAATTCTCTGATCTTGGAAAATTAGGAAGCTCCCACCCTTCTAGCCTGCTGACATTCTTGAGAATTACGACAGAGTGCATCTTGTTCCATCTCCACTTGGCTTTGTGGCCCCAGCTTAGAGTGGAAAATCTTTCTAGACAAGACAGATGACCTATTTTGACTTTTTCCTCTAGACCTAGTACACAGAGGCAGGGATAAGGCAGGGTAGCCTGACTATGCCCACCTTCTGGCCTGCTCTAGTCTCTCTATCTCTCTACACCATCATCTCTGAATTCTCTACCCCTGGCTCTTTGAGAACTTCTACCATGTGTCCTGCTATGTAATGACCCCAACATGCCTTCAAGAGGGACATATAGGGCCAATCCACCACTAATCACTGACAGTCATTGAACGTCGCAGAATATGAATTGTGTCTTGCCTCATTCTAAAGCCATGCTCTTGCCACCAATGCCACCTGGCTCTGCCAAACCTACCCACTGGTTCCAGGGCCCTGACCCCCTGACATGCTTTCTTCTTCACAGATCAGAAGCTGGAGGTGCAGAACTGGTGTTGCCACTGGAATGACAAGCCCCACTTCTGTGTCCTGTACCAGCTAAGGCATCCCCCTGTGAGCTGTGCTGGGTACAGACCCCCACGGCTTGGTGAGCATCAGGGCTGAGATGGAGCATCCAAGAAGGGAGACTCTTGGCTTCTGGGACATGGAGCCTGGACTGGCAGAGGACCAGCTTCCTAGGGAAGAACTGTGTCCACAAGGGAAGATGGGGACAATTCTTGTGTAAGAGTAACAGCAAACCGAGGAGCTTTGTACATGGCATTGGCAAAGAGGGGAGAAATGACATCAGGAATAACAAGTGGAGAAGGTTGGGGCAGATTCTGTACCCTGGGCGTATTTGCCCAGGCTCTAGTCTACCGGGACAGATGCTTCACCTGCTGGGCAGAAGGAATCTCTGACCGCAGCCCTGATTTTCTTTCTTCTAGCCTGGGCATTTGGGGACCCCCACATCATCACTTTGGATAATGTCAGTTACACCTTCAATGGGTTGGGGGACTTCCTGCTGGTCCAAGCCAGGGACAGAAACTCGTCCTTCCAGCTGCAGGGCCGCACTGCTCAGACCGGCTCAGCCAGTGCCACCAACTTCATTGCCTTTGCTGCTCAGTACAACACCAGTAGCCTGGGCTCTATCACAGTGAGTGAGGGGCTGTCCATGCTGTTCCTGCTTCCCTTCTCCCAAAGCCCTCAGAGACCTTCAACTGGACACTGGAAGAGGAAGAGAATAAAGAAGGGAAGGGAGATTTGTTAGCTACTTTTCTGATTGCTGTGACCAAGCACCCGACAAGCGACTTACAGAAGGAAGGGTTTTGTTTCTTATTGCTTTTTGACACAGGGTCTTACTATGTAGCCCTGGCTGGCCTGGAACTCACTATGTAGACCAGGGGAGCCTTGAACTCTCACAGATTCACCTGCCTCTGCCTCCGAGTGCTGGAATTAAAAGACATGTGCCACCATGCCTGGGGGAAGGAAAGATCTATTTTGGTTCACAGTTTGAGGGTACAGTTAGGGAAGGCCTGGCAGCAGGAGTGTGAGGCGGCTGGTCACATTTTGTCTCCAGTCGGAAGCAGAGAGCAGTGAATGCTGGTGTTCAGTTCACTCCTTTTTATTGAGTCTGGGCTCCCAGCACATGGGATAGTAATGCCCACATTCAGGGTGGGATTGCCTTCCTCAGTTAAATCTTTCTGAAAACACCCTCAAGCAGAGGTCTGTTTCCACGGTAATTCTAAATTCTGTCCAGTTGACAATGAAGATCAACTGTTACAGGGAACAAAGGAGAGTGGACACACCCTATAATGATGTGGAGAGTAAACTCTAGAGATGGCAGGATCAGGGCACACTCTGCCTCTTAATCGCCATTTGATCTTGGAAAAACTCCCGAACTTCCAGTGTCACACTTTCCTTATAGCAAAATGGGGACAATGCTTCTACCTGCCTCACAAGACTGCTGTGAGATAGCCTGGGCCCTGCTGAGCTCTCCCCAGGTGTCAGCTAGTGGAACCATTGCTGCCCTCTCCATCACCTTCCTCTTCCACTGGCCCAGACCTTGGCCTTGCATTACCCTCTAGAGCTTCATTTCCAGGACTCTACCCTGCTGTTGATTGGGCTTAGACCTCCTCCAATTACCTTCCAGGTTCAGTGGCACCTTGAAGCCAATGACACAATCCATGTTCTACACAATAACCAGACTGTGAGCTTCAATGCCAGCCACACAGATGCAGAAGGTAGCCTCTATAGCTGTCAGCCACCCCTCCTACCCACCCCACATCTCTAGGGTTCAGGTCCCAGGGAGAAGTGGACTGGGGCATTACTGTTCCTTCAGCTGCTGCTCTGAAACCTAGCCCAGGAGTCAAACTTTTTCCTCGTTTCAGTCCCAGGGAGGAAGGGTCTCTAGGTTGCTCTAAGTGGTGTGGGACCTTTACTAAAGGCCTGGTCAGGACACCTCAGTGCTGCCCTCAGTCTCCTCTGTGCCATGGGCCTTCACTACTGCTGAGTTGTGACACCCAGTGGTCTTGCCTGGCCAGCATCACTTGCCTCTCCATCTTCTAGGCCTGGAAATATTCAACACCACTGGCATTCTACTGACCCGCAATGGCTCTGAGGTCTCAGCCAACTTTGATGGGACAGTAACCATCTCAGTGATCGCTCTCTCCAACATCCTCCATGCCTCCTCTGGCCTCCCTGAGGAGTACTGGACCCACACAGAGGGACTCCTGGGTAAGAAGAGGGAGCTCAAACCACACAAGAACAGCTGTCCCTACCTACCATGGGCCTCCCTGGCCCGTTCTTTCTCAGCTCCCTAGGGCACAGAGACGGGCTGCTTTCTCCCTGTGCACCTCCCATCTTTGTGAGGGAGCATGAAGATGGAGCTATGAGGAGCCTGGGGGCCCAGCCGCCCTCTCCTCTCTCCAGCCCCACCTTTCCTCTTTTCCCCTTGCCTCCCACCTCCCTTCACATCCTCCTTGGTTTTCTCTTCCCTCTGTGAAGCATCAGGATGGGGTGTGAGTACACGGTCCTCTCCCTTCCTCCTGGGGCCCTGGACCAGGACAAATGGAGCTGAGCTGTTACATGCTCCCTGGGGAAGGGAAGCACCTTCCTGTGGGGGTATCCTCCTGCTCTGTCCCTCAGGGGTCTGGAACGGCAATCCAGAAGATGACTTCAGGATGCCGAATGGTACCACCATCCCAGGAAACAGCTCTGAGGAGGAACTTTTTCACTACGGAATGACCTGTGAGTCTGGGTCTCAGGACCCTTGGGCTATTGGGGCAGGTGCTGAGGGTAGCTGCCATGTTGCCTCCCTCATGGCAATAGAGACCAGATCTCCCTCTTTGGTAAGGGTCACCCCAAGTTTGTCTCCTGCTTTCATCTCACCTGTATGTCTCTACCAGGAAGTGGGGGGTTAGGTGGCCCTCATTCACTAAAGTGGGGATTGTCAGACTCAGAAGCCAGAGCCATTCCAGTCCTCCCTTTGTGTTACCCCTCCCCCACCAAGCCATGCACAGTGAGGGTTAGGGGTGAACACAGCTAGAATATGGCTTTTTCACTCTGGACTCACACAACCATCACATCTTCTGTGTTACAGGGCATATCAATGGGACAGGCCTCCTTGGAACAAGGACTGACAATCTGCCTCCCAATTTCATCCCTGACTTCTTCTCCCAACTTTTGGAAAAGAATGACTTAGATACACACCATAAATTGACATCAGTGTGTAACGGCGGCTTACAATGCATCCAGGACGCTCTGGCCACAGGAAATGTGAACATTGGACTCATTACCGGAAAAATCTCTCAAAGATACCAGGAGATGAACGCCACCCTCAGTAAGTGGTGTGAGGCCCAGGGAGACCTTTCCAGAGCTAGGAAGCAGATGAAGACCTCCATTCCATGATGGTCCTTCAAGCCCCGCATTTTTATCCCTTTAACAGAGCATACCTTCTACTCAGAACACTCCAACAGCTCCTCGGCTCACTTGGGCCCTGCGCTGGACAACAGCCTTCACAGCCCTGTACAGTCTGCCTTGGCCTTTCAGAACTGTTTTCCTGGTCCTCTCTTCTCCCTCCAGTGCTTCTTTGCACTCATGCTTAACTTGGCATATGCTCATCTCTTACCTTCAAGGCCCTTTCCACAGACAGGCTTGCTCTCGCCCGTCCTTCCACAGCACTGTCTCAGTGAGGCCCTTCTCAATGGCCCTGTCTCAGTTCTCATGGTTACCCACACCCCTGACTCACCTTCCCTTCTTAATTTTTTTATTTGGTGTTTATAACTACTGAGCCTATTTTATGATTTTTGCAGGCCTTTTTTTTCATTGCTTGCTCATTGCTATGTCCTAGAGAACAGTACCGTCCATATATCACATGCTCAAGAAAGCTATCATCTGTTGTTTTTTTTTTTTTGTTTTTTGGGGTTTTTTTTTTTGAGACGGGGTCTCCTTGTAGCCCCAGCTGGCCTGGAACTCACTATGTAGACCAGGCTGGCCTCGAACTCACAGAGATCTGCCTGCCTCTTCCTCCCGAGTGCTGGGATTAAAGGCGTGCGCCACCACGCCCAGCACCATCTGAATGAATGTATGAACAATGAAATGCAAATGATAGGGTTCCAAGAAACTGACCATTGAAAGACCTTGAGTGTTTCTTTCTGGAGAATTTCAGTGTCCATCTAGATACCCCCCTCATGGCTTTCAGGCCTTCCCCAGAGATAAAACTGGCCATCTGTTCTTGGTATGGTATGGTATTCTGTTCCAGGAAGGACTAATTCCTGTTTGAGGAGGAGATTGAAAAAGAGAAGCTAACAATTTGGGCAGGTGGGCAGTATGAGCCCAACCTGTGCGGCACAGGTCTGAAAGCAGGAACACAAACTTGCTCCCAGGCTTGAGAAGGGCTCATAGGAAGTTGTGGGGAAAGAGAGCAGAAAGGGAAGCCTGGGGAGTACCCTGCGTCACAGCCAGTCCCCTGTGTGTTTCTCTGTTCAGATCGGAACCCACCCTCTGTCAACTGCTGCAGTGAGATTCAAGCCTACAAGGGGCAGACACAGAGGATTCAGGTCACTAGCGACTCTGAGAATGTCACCTTCACCCTCAGCAACCACTGCACTGACTTTGTGCTCCTTGGTAAGAACCTTTGCCTGGTAGCAGTGTTGGGTTAGGAAGAAAGAGAGGCCAGAGTCAACCTGTGTCTTCTTGCCTTTCTTTACCCTGTATAGTACCCCATCACTTTCTTTTTTAAGGTTTCTTTTTGTAAAGGTTTCTTTTTTAATGTTTTATTTGTTATATATATGGGGGGGGGGAAGTGTATTGCCTATAAGTGCACCCATGTTGTGCAATGCCTGAGGAGGTCCAAAGAGGGTGTCAGATCCCCTGGAACTGGAGTTATGAATGGTTGTTAGCTGCCATATGGGTGCTGGGCCTTGAATCTGGGTCCTCTGCCAGAAGAGCCAGTGTTCTTAACCACTGAGCCATCTCTTCAGTCTCCACTTTCTCATTTGAATACCGAAGACCAATATTTCTCCTTCCTATCTATCTTATCTGTCTGTCTGTCTGTCTATCGATCATCTATCTATCATCTATCGATCTTTAATCCTTCCTCCCTCCCTTCCTTCCTTTCTTCCTTTTTACTTTCTTTCCTTCCCCCTGACACCCCCATCTCAAGACAGGGTCTTACTATATAGCCCAAGCTGACCTGGAACTCCCTATGTAACCCAGGTGACAGCCAACTCATAAGTCTCCTGCCTGGGCCTCTCAAATGCTGGTGTTACAAGTGGGATGGTCAGCGAATGAGGTGGAAAGACCCACTCTGTGGGTGGCACCATTTCACAGGCTAGACTCTGAACTGTATAGAAGGCAAGTCGGGCATGGTGGCACACGCCTTTAATCCCAGCACTCAGGAGGCAGAGGCCAGTGGATCTCTATGAGATTGAGACCAGCCTGGTCTGTATAGTGAGTTCCAGGCTAGTCAGGGCTACAGGGAGCTCTTGTCTCAAATAAACCAAAAAAAAAAAAAAAAAAAAAAAAGAAGAAAGCTAGCTGAGTCGAGGCAACAAACAAAGCAAGCAGCAAGAAGAAGCAGGCGGCTTGGGTGCAGCCATTTTTCCTGCTCCTGACTATGGGTGGATGTGATTAGTTGCTTGGAGTCCTCTCAGTGATAGACTGTAACCTGGAATTGAAGATTTGCGGGGAGACCTGAGGCAGGAAAGGAAATGCCGCTTCTGCAGTTGGGTATCAGATGTCAGAATGCATTGACCACAAGGGCAGAGGATTTCCCTGTTCCTCAATCGCTCATCTTTCCTGGACAGAGAACGGGAGTTTGCTATGGACACCGACAGTGCCAGAACCATGTACTCTGGAGATTGTAGCAAGTCATGCTATGGACGGCTTGTTTTCTATAGTCCAGCCCAAGACTGTGGCCTGCTTCTGCAGACACCAGAGCCAGTGTTTGTACAATGAGACCAGAAGGGCAGGCAATTCCTCTCTTGAAGTAAGTGTTAGAAGGGGGTGGGAAGGTTTCTGTGTTGAGGGGGCAGGAAGTGGAAATGGAAGGGATGTTGTGAGGGCTCTCTCCTGGGCAAGGTGCATGAGGGGAAGTGAGTGGAGTTGTGTTGGGTGAGTAGGGCCATCCTGGGCTACAGGCTCATGTGTGAAGCAGTAGAACTTCACTGTTTGAAGCTCAGGAGAATTTTTATGGCACACTTTCCATTCTACCAGGCTGTGGAAACTTCGATCTCAGCCTTCCTCCACAGTTCCCCAGCATGACACTGAGGCTGAGGGATGGGAAGACATCCCTGTGCTTTCAGGGTCCACATCTTCCAGCACAGCTCTGTCCTGTCTCCTGTCAGGCCCAGGGAGACCTGTGCCTGCTGTGCTCAGTCACAGCAAACGCTTACAGGACACCGTAGAAAACAGCATATAACTTCTTACCAAGAACTCATCTTGATGGTGCTGGGAAGAGAAGAGCAGGTCTCTGTCCTGCTGCCCACCGCGCCCCTTTGTTTGCTCTGCACTCTCCCTCCTGCTGATGAAGCAGCTCTTTTTCAGTTTGGAGGAATTCCTTTCCATCCAAGTTTATAAACAAGCTATTTGACCTAAATTCACAAATCTTGACCCATTTTTTTTTTTTTTTGAGACAGGGTCTCCCTGTAGTCCCAACTGGCCTAGAACTCACTATGTAGACCAGGCTGGCCTTAAACTAACAGAAATCCACCTGCTTCTACCTCTTGAGTGCAGGGATTAAAGGCATGAGCCACCATGCCAGGACATCTTGTCCCATTTTTGCTTTATGTCTTTTTCTTTCCTTACTGCCTCTTCCCTGTCTTACTCTATCAAGGATTCTAGGGAATGCGATACAGTGTGAGAGGAATGAGGCTGAGAGCCTGTTACATGGCCAGGTAGGGGGGTGGTGTGGGTTGGGCAGTCCTGGCCTGCTCAAGAAGGTACTGGAAGAACTAAGACAAGTACTCAGAGCCCCAGACTCTCAACAGTAGAATGGTCAGTGCAGAGACACTAGAAGCCCTTCAACCTCTGCTACGCTGTGACCAGCAAGCCTGTTCTTGTTCCAGTTGACCAGCTGCAAGTGTGATGGGGATACCTTTGGCCAATACTGCGAACACTCTAAGAACCTCTGTGAAGAGCAGTGCTTCCCAAATGTGCCTTGCATTCCTGGGAAGGGCTGTGAGGCCTGCCCTCCAAACATGACCGGAGATGGACGTCACTGTGCAGGTGAGCCAGGAATAGGGCCCTGGCAAGAGGCGGTTCTGGGGGTGGGGCCATCTCAAGAGCCTTCGGTCAGTCAAAGACAAGTTGTGTGTCTCCTGTTTGCAGCAGGCTTTCAGATCGCTCACAATAGGCAGCTGTGACAAAGAGGGCTTAGAAAGGAGCGGTGTGGGGCTGAAGGAGAGGGTGTACAAACAGAGGGTGGGACTTGGGCAACCCAGGGAGACTGAAATGGTCTAGAGAAGGCCAAGCTGGGGCCATCAGGTGCCTCAATGTCTTCAGAGTCATGAGGCTCAAGGGCTCTACTTCTCACAGGTCAGAATTTTTAGAGGAGCTACATGGGAACCTTTCGGCAAAGGGTCCTTGCTTCTCCTCTGAGTTCTCTTCCACCCATATGCCTCTCCACCTCTCAGCCTCTGTAGTAGCCGTGCAGGACATGGCAGGGAGGCCATCCTCAGTCCCCTGAAGGCAGCCAAATAAAATCAGGAGACTGTGTCTTCTGGGAAGAGGCCAGAATGGGCAAAACCAGGAGATGAAAATGAGGAAGGGAGAGAGGAAAATAGACTAGAACCCTTCTTCTACCAGTTTTCTGAGTCGTTCCCTGATATGGATAGTTTGATAAACACACCGCTCCTATAGAAATGAAAGAATACTTACTTAGCAAAGAGGGAAAAGTTGCCTTACAGTAAAATGTCTGGAAGAGAGGATAGCTTGGGGTGCAGGGTGACCCACATGCAGAACCCTGAGCAGACAAGAGGAAAAGAAACTAAGATGTCCTTAGGGTCGGTTCCAGTGGACCACCTGCTCCCGCCAGCTGCCCAGTTGTGGTGTCTGACATTCCTGCTCCTTCTGCAGCTCTGGAGGACTCCTTACTTTGCCAGAACCATTCCTGTCCTGTGAATTATTGCTACAACGGTGGCCACTGCTACATCTCTGGGGCTCCGGACTGCCAGCCCACTTGCACCTGCCCCCCAGCCTTCACCGATGCTCGCTGTCTCTTGGCTGGGAACAATTTCACTCCAACCATCCTCCGAGGTATGACTAAATGTTCCTGCCATTCCTACCCCATACTTCTCTCATGTCTGGGGAAGATGGGAAAACTGGGACCCAGGGCGAAGTTTCTCAAACTCACAGATGAGAACTTTAACACACTTCCCTACTGCATGGTGAACTGC
The DNA here is from genome assembly GCF_000622305.1 of Nannospalax galili. NCBI lineage: Eukaryota > Metazoa > Chordata > Mammalia > Rodentia > Spalacidae > Nannospalax > Nannospalax galili. Next base: position 1,467,116 of record NW_008342423.1, read on the forward strand.
GGACTGTAGGAGCTGGTGAAGGCAGCTGTCCCAGTGTGAATCACGGGCCTCAGTCATCTGAAGAAATCATGAATGAAACAGAAGGCTTCTGGCTCTTTGAGATGAGAGCTTCAGAAGCCCTGGACAGCACAGCAGCATTGGGGTGAGGGCCAGAGGCCTACAGTGATCTTCTATCCCGGTGGATGGAGCTGTATCCCCAAGCTGGCCCAGCAGATGTCTTAGATAAATCCAGTAAACCTGTTGGGTGGCGCTAAATCTGTCTCTTTCCTCTCCAGAGATTCCCTTAAGGACCATCCGGCTCTCACTGAGGGAAAATAGAAACGCCTCCAAAGCTGATGTCAACGCCTCGGTCAGTGCTCTTGCTGGGCTCTGGGTAGGGTGTGGAAGGTTCAGGCAAGAGCCAGGCCTTGACTTATGCATCCTTCATCTAGTTTCATTTGCCAAAGGAGGCTGGAGCCTCCTGTGGGGGAGGGGTGGCTGAAGGGGTTAGGACACCAGGAAACCTCAGGATTAGAGAATGTGTTAGAATTACCATTTTCCCATGAACAGAATCAAGGGTCAACTCAGGCACTCCCTCTGAGCTCATAACCCATACTTTCTGGTTATTATGTGGAAGAAGCACAAGGGAACATTTCACTTCCACCTGACTTCCCAGAGGGACCAGGGGACTCCCTCCTCTGACACCCTGTCCTCCTTTGACACCCTGTCCTTATATATGCTTCCATCAAGGAAAGCAGCCAGATTGCTGAGTGGCTGAGCTCTAGACTCCTATACACGTGAACTCAAATCCTTGCCCTGCTACAGACTAGAGTAGGTATATAAGTAGTTCATCTATTTATAGTGGCTTTGAATATAAAAATGGATGATAGCAACTAAGTAGTGCCTGTGTCACTAGGTTGTGTCAAGGTTTAAATGATAATGTGTTTAAAGTGCTTAGCATAGTGCCCAAAACACAACAGGCATTCAGAATTATTACTATTACTACTACCCTTACTGCTAGAGCTCTCCACACCCTGACTAGTCAGATAGATCTATTGATATTTGTTGACTGCACCTGACTACAGGCTCTTGGAGCATGAATGATTCCTGAGTCACCTTGACATCCCTGGCACCTGGCCATCCCCAGGTCTAGCTAAACAATTTGTGTTCGGTACCTATGAGGGGAGGGGAGGGGCTGGGATCAGAGCCAATGCAGAGGTTATTCACTTCAGATACTCCCCTGCAGTGTGAGGCAGAAGCAGGGCAAAGAATGTAAAGTCCCTCACTCCCCAGTAAGTACTTATTAAGCAGGGACTCGGGCCAGCCACTGGCCTAGGCAGGAGTGTGGAGATTCAGAGATGGGCCCTGAGATGCTCCAGGAGTCCTGGGCTCACATTCAAAGGTGAAACCAAACAAGGATGAATGAATTATCACAGTGGGAAGGGACTCCTCTCTGATCTGGGCCTCACCACCAGCCTAGCCTCCCATTCCCCCACCCTCCACCACTGCAGGTGGCATACAGACTGGGGACACTGGCAGTGCGGGCTTTTCTACGGAACAGCATGGTGGGACTGATACGAATGTAAGTGAGACTAGTGGAATGAACTTAAGTGAGACCGTCCCTGCCTGGTCGCCCAGCCTTCCCCTATTCACCAAACCCTTACTGTCCCCCTCCTGTACAGCTCTCCCCCAGCACTGGGCTCAAAAATCTCCATTCAGCACTGGACAGTCATCTCACACTTCCAGTATCGCCCGGCGGGCCCAGTCATCCACTTCCTGAACAACCAGCTGCTGGATGCTGTGGTGGAGGCCTTCCTCCTCCAGGCTCCGAGAGAGACGCAGACAAGTATCCAGGGCAAGAACAACGTGGCCTTCTTCCCCATCTCAAGGGCAGATGTGCATAATGAGATGGCTTGTGAGTCACTCTATCTTGAGGACACTACAGGGACAGTTGGGGAAGGGGCGACAAGGGGCCTATCACAGATCTGCAGGGCACACCAATCTCTGGTAGAAAGTATTCTGTGCCTGCTAATGGTTTCCATTTATTTACTCATAGGTCTGTTTTTTTGAGACAAGGTCTCACTATGTATCTCAGGCTAGCCTCAAACTCTAGATCCTCTTGCCCTTAGCCTCCCAAGTGCTAGGATTACTACGCCACTGCATTCAGCTGGTTTCTTTCCTTTAATAAAACTGCTCAGTTTTCTTAAACTATCATTGCACTTAACACACAAGGACCTCCCTGTCAGCTCTGCCCTCCAGCTGCAGGATCTTAATTTGAGGTTGGAGACTGGCCAGGGCAGAGAGGCACCACCTAACAGGGTGTGGCCCTGCTCAAACACTACCCTGACCCCCAACTCTGCAGTCCCATTGAGGAAAAGAAAGGGAATTTCTGACAGGCTCTAGTTCTTCTGGACTAGAAGCGAGGGAGGACAAAGAAGAGCCCTTCCTGTTTCCTGGAACAAGGTAGCACATGGAATGATGACCGTGTCCAGCACAGGAAAACTGATGCTATGCTGGGAAAGAGCTGCTTCCAGAATCTGGTTTATGCTTCCTGCTCCTCTGGGCCAAAGGTGAAACCCCTCCAAACTATTGCATGGTGCATAGTCGTAGGGGGTGGGCTGGGGGAAAAGGGCAGCAGTAGCTGTGCTGTGATCCCAGCCCTGACTCTATGTTCATTAAAGAAAACTCAGAGCTAGGAGTGGTGGCGCATGCCTGTAATCACAGCATTTGAAAAGTGGAGGCAGGAGGACCCAGAGCTCAGGGATAGCCTTGGCTGCATAGTAAGTTACATGACAGCCTGGGCTACATGAGATCCTGTCTCACTTGGGAGGCAGAGGCAAGTGGATCTCTGTGCAATTGAGGCCAGCCTGGTCAACATAGCAACTTCCAGCCCAGCTGGGGTTATAGGGAGACCCTGCCTCAAAAACAAAAACAAAAACAAAACGAAAAAAAACAAAGAAAAAAGACAAAGCCCACAATTTTTAATATATATGCATAATATGTTTATTACAGAAAGTGTAGAAATCAAAACTTAAAAGAAGAAAAGAACGTCCAGTCCTAATTCCCGGAGACAATACTACATTGTTTGCACCTTTCCAAATGTTTTCTGTTATGCTTTAAGGAGTTTCACATATTACTTTTTTGAATCTGTGTCTTGCCCTCAGTGAACCTGAGCACACTGGAGACTTACTTCACATGTGATGGCTACCAGGGCTACCACCTGGTCTACAGCCCCCAGAATGGCCTCACTTGCGTGTCCCCCTGTAGAGAGGGTTACTGTCAGAATGGAGCCCAGTGCCAGCACCTGCCCGATGGGCCCCGCTGCAGGTGGGTAAAGTCTGGAGCAGGATGGGGAGGACAGTGCTGGGGAATCCAATCTGGACAAGACACCACAAGGGACCCAGGAAGGCAATGGTCCCTCCCAACATGTGACTCCCTTTTGAGTAGGGAAACAGGAAGTAAAGGAAAAAGGTACCTGGAGAAGAGTGTATGTCATTTCTCTGAGTGGGGAGTAAAGATGTGTATCACCTCTGAGACTCAAACTAGCCACCAGTGGGTATCCAACCATTCAGGAGATGAGAGAATCGCAGTGTAGAATGATAAAGGGCCAGCCTGGCTGGGGGAAGTATGGTAGCACAGTTCACACCCACCTGTTCAAACTTCTTAACAATGGACAGTCCACTGGCCCTGTGTGGACAGGAACCCTCTATCTTGGGTCTAGTGCCAGCCCTGCCCCTTGTGTAAGAGTGCTCAATCAGGAAAGGCCCCTGAAACTGGCACCTTAGGCCTCTTCCATACATGGACAAACTAAGTGGCTCCCCTGAGGAAAGCACAGTAAGGCTGCAGCAACATCCAGGCTTATCACCTGGTGTCCTCCATCTACCCTTGCCTCAGGACAGGTCAAAGGAAATGGGTCGAGTCAAGGGGCGATCCCAACCTTTGGGGGAATAAGGGGATAAGGTTGTGACTGTGCAGGCACACATACCTGTGTCCCCTACTCTTTTGGTCCATCTAGGTGGTATGGACTGTGCTAATCACACCTGGTTCTTAAGCCCATGCCTCCCTCTTTTGGCTAGTGCCCTCACTTAGGCAGGACCTCGGGGCTGGCTAGATCCTTCCCTTGAGGGCAGGGAGCTGCCTGTCCTGGACAATAAACGACCCCTGGCCTGCCTCCCCACTGACCATGCTTGCTCTCTGTCCCCAGCTGTGTGTCCTTCACCATCTATGTGTCCTGGGGCGAGCACTGTGAGCATCTGAGTGTGAAACTCGGGGCATTCTTCGGAATCCTCTTTGGAGCCTTGGGCGCCCTCTTGCTGCTTGTGGCATCTGTGGTCTTTTGCTTCTGGGGCTACTTGGCAAACAGGTCCTCCTACCCTCTGACCTCAGAATTCTGAGGCATCACTTCAGACTGTCAGCAACACCTAGGATACCTCAGGACCCATCCATCAACCTGCCACTGCTCTGAGGAGACTGGACAGGGAGCGAAGGTGATTTGGGATTCTTCAAGAATGAATAGAGTGAATAAGACCAGACTACACCTTGTCAGTAGATCAGGGGTACAGGAAAGGACCATGAAGACCAAAGATATAAATGGATGGGTTCCCACACTGATATAACCTCAAGGAGAACAGTAGCCTATATGTAAGTGCAACCTACACACACACACACACACACACACACACACACACACACACCAGAGGTAGTGGGGTAATTGTCTCTACATTAACCAAAATGTTTTTACACATAAAACTCTGATAAAAACTATTTAAATAAAGTGTCTCTGATTTTTTTGTGTCTCTAAACCTTGGACTCCATTCCAGATTTTCTTCTGGTGGCTGAAGATCTAGGCACAGAGCCTTCTCCCAACCATCATAAGGCAAAGACAGAGGTTAAGTGTTAGGCAGGTGGTGGAGGAACAGGGTGGCTGGACCCAGCTTACTGTAGCTCCCTGCAGCTCCATGTTAGTCCCCTCAGTGGCCACTGCTTTGACATGGTCCTTGCTTCCTCCTCCATCTCATCCCACCCCTATATAGATCCATTGCTTTGGGTGTGGTTGATCCTCAAAGATTGGTGTCTTGGAGGCTTGGTCCTTGGTACAGCCATGTTGAGGTGGTGATCCTTCGATGGGCAGGGCCTAGTACAAGGTGGTCGGGTCATGGAAGTCACCCTCAGAAGAGACTGATGTATTTCTCAAAGGACCCCAGTTCCTTTGGGAGTTTTTACCTCATGAGGCTACCCAGTACCTTTGGCCTCTTCTGCATGTAGCTTATCGCCTTTCTGTTTCTCTGCCATTTGTGACCTAGCCGGGGAGGACCTCACCAAAGGCGAAACAGATTAGGCCACCCAGTCTTGGACTTTCAACTTCTAAAACACCTGCCTCCTGAGTGCTGGAATTAAAAGCATACACCACCACACCCAGCTAACATTAAATTTTTGACAAACCACTGCCACAAATAATTATTTCAAATATGGATGTTCTATGAAATATTTGGGACATCCTTCTATTTTTAAGAGTATTTGTTGTTTATCTGAAGCTGTAACGTAACTGATATCCTGTATTTTATCTAGTAGGCCAGGTCGTAATTGCTGAGGCACTGAGAACACAGAAGGAGGAGGCGGCAGGGAAAGGAAGGTGTCCAGGGGACACACTTCTCTGGCTGACAGAGAGCTACCTTTCTGAATGGCATAGCTAGATCTAGGACACAATGCAAATTTTCATCAGCTCACTTCTGGCTTTGTGGCTTTGTGATTTGGATTCTGTCACTTCGACATCTGAGATAAACAATGTACTGGTCCTTCTTCAGGGTGAAGGCTTAGTCAAGAGAAGGGGGCAGACACACGCTCTAGCTCAGAAGGTAACAGACAGCTAAGACACTCTCAGGGCCACTGGAAAACAAAGGGAATGGGCTGGAGCCAAAATATAAGTGTCATCCGGCATGGTAGCCCACACCTTTGATCCCAGCAGTTGGGGAGATCTCTGTGAATCCAAGGCCAGTCTGGCCCACATAGCAAGTTCCAGGACAGCCAGGGCTATCTAGTGAGAGCTTGTCTCAAAAATAAACAACAAAAATGCCAATACCCTTGCTAATTCTCCCCTGCTGTCAAAAGAGCCTTCCAGAACCTTCCTTTGGGCCTAAAGCAAGAGTTGAATGACCAAGATGACAGGGAGAGGCTAATGGACACACTGTACCACTTCTAACTTTACTGATGCTAGGAAGTCATGTGGTGCCTACTCATTTACAGGCGGGGCACACCATGGGATTGGTTACCAGTCACTGCTTTGCACAGGTTTGTGGAGGGCCCTCTCGGAAGGAAGAACTAGTGGGAATGGAAGCTTCTGGTGGTCTTGTCTGAAAAGCATCTCATTAACGGTGTCTTTTTTTTCTTTTTCTTTCTTTCTTTTTTTTTTTCTGGTCTTTTTGAGACAGGGTCTCCCTGTAGCTTCAGCTGACCTGGAACTCACTATGTAGAACAAGCTGGCCTCAAATTAACAGAGATCTACCTGCCTCTGCCTCCCAAGTGCTGGCATTAGAGGCTTATGGCCCCATGTTGTCCTCTTGATGGATTTGGGGTTTACTTTCTTGGAATTCATCCTGAGTTACCAATGACAAGATGGGTTGTCTTATTTAGGTCAACACCTACCTTTGTCTTTATGAAATATGTGGTTGGTGTGTGTGTATATGTGTGTGTGTGTGTACATTTGTGCCCATGCACATGAGTTCAGAGGCCAGAGGATTTCAGGTGTCCTGCCTTATTCCTCTGAGACAGGGTCTCTCACTGAACCTGGGGATCACCATTTTATCTAGATTGGCTGGCCAGGAAGCTCCAGTGATCCTCCCATCTTCATCTCACTGCCTGTAGTGCTGGAGTTACAGGCTTGTGCGTGGACACATCTGGCTTTTTATGTGAGAGTTGGGAATCTGAACTCAAGTGTCTGTGCTTGTGCAGGAAGCACTCTTACTCCCTGAGCCATCTCCCCAGCCCCAGTAAACACCTCATATACATACACTGTTAGAATCTTAGATAGCTAGAAAATTTTCTCCAGGTCCTGTGCTTCCTGCTGATTTGGTGACATTATTTCCATTAATCTCAGTCCTCACCCCCCATTATAGTGCATAATAATTCCCAAATTCTTCTAATTGATGGATCCCATATTATAAATTTTCTGACTTACAGTAATAACGATCATCAGCATTGTATGTGCATGTCCTTACGTGTATGTAATTAAGATTAAATTAACCTCTGGATTAGGTGTTACCAGTTTAAGAAAGTACGGAATAAGAGAAGAAAAACGACTTGGAACTGGGTTCCTACAACAGTGGCCTTGATGCCGTCTGGCTGGCTGCTCTCCCCTCATGCCTCTTCACAGCACAGCTTCATAATTATGTCAGTAAACTGATCTTTTGTTTGACTTCTGTGATGGATAATCTTGGTTATCCACTTGACACACCTGGGAAGAGGGAACCTCCACTGAGGAATTGTCTCCATCAGATTGGCCTGTGGGCATGTTGGTGGGGCATTTTCATGATTGTTAATTAATGTAGGATGGTCCAGCCCATTGTGGGTAATACTATCCCTAGGCAGGTAGATCTAGGTTATATAAGAAAGGTAGCTGGGGACTGGAGAGATAAGATGGCCCAGCAGTTAAAAGCACTGGCTACTCTTGCAGAGGACCTGGGTTCAGTTTTTAGCACTCACATGGTGGCTAACAACCATTTGTAATTCCAGTTCCAGTGGATCTGATGCCTTCTTCTGGCCTCCACAGGTATTGCACAACTTGGGTACATGGGTGCTTTTTTTGGACCAGGTCTCCCTAGCCTCAGTGCCTCTGTAGGGAATCTGACAGTCATGAGGAGGTCCCATCTGAACTGGGCTTCTAAGAATGAATAGGGGTTTTCCAGGTGAAGGACCCTGGGTGTGAGAGTATTCCGGCAGGAAGGAATCACAAGGCCAAAGGCTCAAATCAAAGCAGGTGTAATGGGGAAGCATCAGGAGCTCCCATAGAAGGAAGATAGGATACAGGAGATGGGGCTCTAGGATCAGGGGTGAGAAAGTGGGTGGAGGCCACACCATGAAGACCCTTGTACATCAAGCAGGCTGCTTGTCTTGGAGGCAGCAACAGGAATGGCTTTGGTATTAGAAAAGAAAGTGCTAGAGATCATGTGAAAAATAGTTTGGAGGAAAAAACTGGTTCCATTTTAATAAGAGCAAAAAATATTTCATGCACTTCTTCCATGTTAATAAATACACATCTCAATGGCATTTCTATAGGTTGGGTTTTTTTTTTTAAAGATTTATTTTGAGGCAGAAGCAGGCAGATCTCTGTGAGTTCAAGGCCAGCCTGATCTATATAATAAGTTCCAGGCCAGCTGGGGCTACAAAGAGACCCTGTCTCGAAAAAAAATGTATTTTATTTTTAAGTTTTTGTGTGTGGATATGGGTGCATGAGTATGTGTGCCCTCCAAGGCCAGAAGAGGGCTTTAGATCCCCTGGAGCTGGAGTTACAGTCCTGACGTGGGTGTGGGAACTGAATTTGGGTCCTCTGGAAGAACAGCAAGTGCTCTTAACTGCTGAACCACATTTCTGTAAATTGTCCAAGATAACATTATATTTAGCCAAGCCACTAAATTTAACTAAACTTGCAAATTGGGATATCATAACTTATTTGTGGGTTTTTTTTTTTTTAGTTAACTGTTATAACCTATTCTGTATAGAAATTCTTCAATTTTCTTAAGATTGCTGTGTTAGCCGGGCGTGGTGGCACACACCTTTGATCCCAGCACTAGGGAGGCAGAGACAGGCAGATCTCTGTGAGTTCAAGACCTGCCTGGTCTACATAGTGAGTTGAAGGCCAGCTGGGGCTACAGGGGAGACCCTGTCTCAAAAAGACCAAAAAAAAAAAAAAAAAAAAATCACTGGTTGACTTAAAGGTATGCACATTTTAAAAGCTTTAAATCATCAAATAGTCAAATTGTCCTCCAAAAGTCTGTACCAACTTCATTTATGCTAGAAATGTTCAAGAATGTCTACTCACGCTTCAGTATAGATTTTTTTGTTTTGTTTTTCATCTTGTTTTGAGACAGGGTCTCACTATGTAGCCCTGGTTGGCCTGAACTTGCTATGTAGACCAGGCTGGCCTTGAACACACAAATATCTGCGTGCCTCTGTCTCCCAAGTGAGTTCTTGGCTTACATTTACATTACTACCATGCCTGGCCAAAGTACAGACACTAAAGCTTTTATAAATCTTTACCCACTTGACACATAGTAAATGATGTCTAGCTATATTATTTTCCCCATTTTTATGAGGGAAGTCAAATTTTCTGTTTCATGGAAAAGGCATCCACATTCCTTTTTCAATATGTCACCTCTCTGCCATAATTTTGTTTTTCAGATGGTATGCTTTTTGTTTTTTTTTTTTAATTGCTCTGTAAGAGTTCTCTATAGAGGGTCTAGGGAAATGGTTCAGCAGTTAAAAGCACTGGCTGCTCTTGCAGAGGTCCTGGGTTAGGTTCCCAAAACCTATCTGGTGGCTAACGACAGTCCATAACTCCAGTTCCAGGGGATCCAACACCCTCTTCTGACCTCCATACATGAGTGCACTTACATACATGCAGGCAATATACTCATACACACAAAATAAAAAAATAATAAATAAAATATTTTTAAAATTAAAAAGGGTTCTCTGTAGAGTGAGGGAGCTCTGTTTTCATCATATGTATACAAATAGTTTTTAGTCTGCTACTCCCTGTGGAAAGAGACATCTTTGAATGCGCCACAGCAATGACACGTCTCTCCAATGCTGTAAGTACTCAACTAACATGTCAGGGTAAGTGTTTGAGTTATTTTCATCCACTTAACTTTATGAAACTCAGTCTTGCCCCACTGTGAAAATACAAGGCATCAGTTGAATATATATGTTTTCTTTATTCAGAGCAACATTAAGTTGGCTTGTTGTTTTCATCATTCATTTAATAAGTTTATGAAGCAACTTCTTTTGGTTTTAATTCTGTGCTGGGGATTGAACCTGGGACTTTGCTCATTGATAAGAACATGTTTTACAACTGAGCCACATCCCCAGCACATGAAACACTTCTTATGTGCACCAGGGACACCACAAGGGGTAAAAGATTTCATCCTAGTTGGAGGACACAGACAATAAACAAGACAAGTAAACGAAATACATACATTAGGTTGTACTAAAACAGAAGAGCAGTTGGTTTGTAAAGAGGGTGGGCAGGGACCATGGGTAGAGCACACTGAAATGGGGTGGAGGGAAGTGTGGGTGGAGGGGGTAACTGAGTGGGTGTCTGGAGGACAGGCCTTGTAAGCAGACTGAGCAATGCATACAAAGGCCTCAAGACAAGAGCAGGTCTGTGCATCCAGGGAACAGCAAATCATATACTGCTTTGCAGGCTATTGCCCAAATTAAGCCTTTCATCTGAATGAAATGGAAGAGTTAGGAGCACAGGACTGTCACATGTTATAAAAAGACATCTCTGGCTGATGTCTGGGGTCTGAGTTATAAAAATATGGGCTTGGGGTGGGCACAGGTACACACAGGAATCCCTGTAGTAATCCAAGGAGATTGGAGTCATGTAGGTAAGAGATAGCACCTCAGACCACCTAGGAGAAGGCAGAGGAGGTAAGTGTATTGTGAAGGGGGGATAGGTGTAAAGTATTGTTTGAGGCAGAGGAGCCAACAGAATTTCCTGGTATAAAATGTGATAAAGAATGGTTCCAAGGATTTGGACTTGAGCAACTGAAGGATGCCAGCGGTGTTAACTGAGAGGAAGACGCAGCAGAGCAGGTTTAAAGAAAACAGAGCTTCAGAACTGGAAGTGGTAATGTGAGGCATCTCTTTGACATCCATGTGGTCAGGTTGAGTAAACAATTGGATATAT
>NW_008342423.1:1478008-1526625 GCF_000622305.1 Nannospalax galili
ATATATATATATATATGTGTGTGTAAACAGGTGTATGGAAAAAGTGATATTTCATTTTGTTCCTTTGCTTTTACTCCTACTTCTATTTTTGCTGCTTGGTTTTGAATTTTTTTCAAAAATTTAAAATCATTAGCAAGTTATGTTTTGGGTTGTTTGAGACAGGTTGTATAGCCCCAGCTGGCCTGGAACTCACTATGTAGACCAGGCTGGCCTCGATCTCACAGAGATTCGCCTGCCTCTGCCTCCCAAGTGCCGGGACTAAATGTGTGTGCCACCACACCCAGCTGCAAGTTATGTTTTCATAATAGAAAAAAAAATCAATAAACTATATTTATTTAAAAAATAATAGCAGGTGTTGGGTATGATGATGCACACCTTGAATCCCAGCACTTGGGAGACAGAGGCAGACAGAGCTCTGTGAGTTTGAGGCCAGCCTGGTCTATATAACAAGATCCAGGCCAGTCAGGGCTGCATAGTAAGACCCTGTCTCAAAAAACAAAACAAGCAAGCAAGTAAACAAACAAACAAACAAACAAAAAGGCAGGTGTGTTCTGAGCCATGGGAGAAATTAATTGTGTATTACAGACTTTCTTTTAAATCTGCTTGAGTCGGGAACTTAAAATTTAAATCAGTTTGACATTCTTTGTGATTCTCCCTCAGGCCAGGTTCTCCCAATTCATGGGATCAAAAATGAACAAATATGGTCCCTGCTCAGAAGGACATTGCTAGGATATGTCTCCTGAGGGTCCCTGCATTAAAAGCTTGGTCTTCAGGGCGGCTCTGTGAGGAAGTGGTAGAACTCTGAGGAGGTGGGGCAGTGGGAAATCCTTAGGTCACTGAAACATGCCCTGGAAGGGCATTGTGGCACCCCAGCTCCTTCCTCTTCCTTTCTTTTGCTTTTTGGGCACAAGACTAGCAGTTTGCTCTGCCATTCGCTCCTGTCGTTGCCACCTGGTACCCCCACCTGAGGCTCAAAGCAATGAGTTGACTCTAATTTTGGTCTGGAACCTCCACAACTGTGAGCAAAATTAGTCTTTTCTCATTATAAGTTAACTGTCTCATATTTTGATATAGTGACAGAAAGCTGACTAATACAGATCACAAGGTTCGACAGGCTTCAGGGCTAGCCTTGGTAAATGCCAAACCAAACCACAAACTGGGGAACATAAAAGGTAGAGAATAGTGAGGATGCCCCAAATTCCTACATAGTAAAATGTCAAAAGCATAAGGCTCAAATAGACGATCTCTGGGTCACACTGAGCGTCATTTCAGTACAGAATGAAAGCACATGGGTACGTGGTCAGGCCTCTCTTTACTGAAACACAACATAGGGGTTAGGGGAAGCAAAGGACTCCCCTGGAAACAGGGTAGGTCCTCCACACCCACATGAGGGCACAAGTGGGCCAGGGCCCGTGACCATGTCTGGGGTAAGGCCAGTTGACCTTCATGGGAACATTCTGGGTCCATAGCACAGTACAGTGGCTCCAATCTGTTGGTGGGGGCCCAGGCCACAGGCAGCACTATTCTTCCAGCAGAGGAGACATGTCTGGCTGCAGCTAACATTCTTCAGCGCCTCCTGACACGCAGTAGGGAGACTTGGGCAAGTGGCATGTGGGTGTGCAATTCACAGCGGAGCTGGAGAACAGAAGGATAGGTGGGGTGGCCACGAGCCCAACACAGGCCAAGGACAGGAAGGAACAGTGGGAGACCATCAACAATGCTTCCTGAGCCCTCACCCCTGAGGTAATGAGGGCCATGCCACGCTGTTTAAACTTCACAGCAGCCTTACAAAGCAGGGCTATTATCCTAATTCTATAAACAACAGACCTACCTGAGTTAACACAGTTAACTAGAACTCACACACAGATTTATCTCCTGAGCCTCACATCATTGACCAGGCCCCAGTAAGAATCAACAACACTTAGCATATTTCATAAAACAAGAGCGAAACGAATTAATAATAACAAATCAACAGGAACCCCACATGACTTGGCTCCTGCACCTCAGTTGCCTGAACTGCTCCAGATCTCTCAGGTTTCTTTCTGACCCCTAAAATAGTTTTCAGTTCAGGAGTTAGGTCTGCACTTGACTGTGGCTTCCCTCCTCCACAAGGGTTCGTGCTTGCTATTTTGATGTCCATAACAGAGGCTTTTGTCATCTGTCTTCCTGTCCTATATCAAACCTGAATGTCTTATGGAGAGAAATCCTCACAGGGATGGGGTCATCCTAATGGGCATCCTTGGCACTAAGAGAATTCAGGGACCCAGATACTCCCTCTTAATGTACCATGGGGCATTCTGGGCACAAAAGTTAAGCTTAGCTGACTGGGTGCTCCTGCTCAAGACGTTGACTGTAATAAGCAACCCAGAGACAAATGCCAGTGTGAGCCCACTTGTGGCAGTGCATGCAGGCAGCTTGAGGTCCACTGGTAATGGGCAGCAAGGGGGACTGGTTCCTGGGTAGCGTGTGTCTTGTGTTTGTTTTTCTAACCTGCTTCTCTGTTGCTCCTTTGATTCCTGAGAGTCCCCAACAAGTTCCTCCTATTTGCTAAGACAGATGGTGGGGTTCTCTTGCCTCCAACAAGGGATTCTACTGGCATGGGATAACAGTTACTTCACCCGGTCATCCTGACTGTAGGACTCCACATCTGGCATAAGACCCTCAGGCACCTCCTCTTCTGGATCTACCTCTCCAAGAGACAGCATCGAGCCTGAACTGATAGGCTGACTATGATAGGTGCTAACCGCACGTCTGAGGTGTTGGTGGGGCACTGTGGAAGGGGCAATCTACTTCAGGTGGTACACTAAGTCTATTCTCACTGTTCACACTCTGGGCAGAGCTTGGACATGCCTCACCTCTTCCTGCTCCATCTTCTACTATGTGAAACCTACACTGAACTAGGCCAATGACATCTACACTGAACTGACCCAGTCTAACCTTCCAATGATTCACACCATCCCCACCCAACAGCCCTGACTCCAGAACTTCACCATTGGGGACGCTATCCAATGGCCTTGGCTTAAGAGAATTTCCCCCCAACTGGTAAACAAATAAATCATAATCTTGCTCCCATATAGAACATATCTCTATAGGGTTTTCCTACCTAGCGCCCTGTTTCATGTCCTTTTCCTGCTTTGTGCTATTTATTGCACTGTCAGTTGTGATAACTGTTGCAGGCCAATAAGACCAGTCCTTCTATGAATGACATGCAGACCTGGGGATAAGGAAGTGCTCTGTGAGTTTTAAGCTGGGTTAGCCAGCCTTCTATACATATGGAGAAAACTATGAAGAACGAAAGGACCAGAGTTGGGGCGATCGTGATTGTGTTTGAGCAGCTATAACTTAGTTCCTACCTCTTGAACCAAGAACCTTGTTTATTTTCCCACCAGTATCATTGGCCTTCTCCACAAAGGCCAGAAGCCTGCACTTTTAGGACCTGGAAAAAATTGGAGTTGCGGGGTGAGGGAATTTATTTGCATTACCAAAAAGGGACAGAAGAATTCAAAGAAGCCAGTCAAGATCGGTAGTTCAGCTCCTAACGCTCTAGAAGAAACTAGATCCCTTTAGTGTAGTGGTTGCTCTTCTGCAACTGCAGATGCTCCCAGCAGTCCTTGAGAGCCTCTCACTTTATACCCACCCCCACCCCTGGCTGGGGAAGAGCCCACTCACCTGCTGCATCAGCCTCTCCACTACTCTGGTCTCAGTGAGGTCCTCTGGGGAGGCCATACTCAGACGCACAAGGAGGAAGCCTCCATCTCCACCTGAAAGTTGAGAACAGGAAGATGATGAGCAATCAAGTCAGTTCCAGCCTCGGCCACCTCTGCCTATGTATCTGCACTCCCGCCTATAAATGTGTGTATGTGTTCACACAGGATCTAACATCTGCTCGTCACAAGCAGAGACAAGGACTTCCTTTCTGGAATCACTAGACCTACTGCAGTGTCCTCCCAGCCAACTAGGGAAAGACACAATGTCTTAGGGTACTTCCCATATTTGGAAAAGTAAAAGAGAAGAGTGAGGAAGGGAAATGGAAGCAGATCTAGAAGTTTCTTGAGGCCCAGAGGCCCTACACAGGTCTGTTGGGGAAGAACCCAACCAGAAAAAGTGCTAGAGAGAGGCTGGCTCTCTGAGGGAATGCCCACAGCCAACTGTTTCAACTTTAAATTGGTGATGAATAAAGGGGTCTTCTAACAGCCTTTCTGGCTTTAGTAGCACTACAAGGAAGTTCTACCTTGTATTTAGGGGAAAATATAAATGAACTCTCTGGCTTCATTTGCTTTAAAAATAAAGCTGACGTTAAAAATCACTAATTTTGGAGGTCATGTAGCTGAGTGATACTCTATTAGTCTCTCTGCTAAGAGATAACTCTGCTGTAGACACCTCTGACGTTGGGATTCTGATGATAGCAACTGAGGTGGTTGTGGGTGCTAGGAACCAAATGTAGGTCCTCTGCAGGAGCAGCTGGTGCCCTTAACCACTGAGCAATCCCTCCTAACATTGACTTTTTACTTAAATCTGTAAATGTCTGATAAGCACCTAAAACAAGATGAAAATGCTTGACATCTCTGCCTCCATATTGTATGTTTCCTTTGCTACCGTAACCTTCAGTTCAGATTTCTGCTCAAGTTTAAGCTATGAAATTATTATCTATTAAACATTTAAGGAGTGTTTTGTCTGCAACCATAATACAAGGTTGATTTACCTAATTTCTTTTCTCTCCTTCAAGGCTAAAGATACCCAGATAAGAGTAACTAAGACAAAGGCTGCAGGAACAGTTTCTAGAAGCCTCCAGAAACCAAATCTGTCTTTCCCATCACACCCTTACTCCTTCTTTCTCTCCCTATAAAGTCTTTCAGTACACTCGAGTTTCCTAAGATGCCCTTTATTTTCTGACTTTCCAAATAAATGGTTTCCTTGTCTCAACAACTTGTCCTTATGTCACTGGCTCTTTGGAGTGGTATAAGAAAACTTGGTCTCTAATAAACTTTGATAAGCTATCGAGGAGGCTCTTTGCTCATAGCTAGTATCTGTTTCCTGTGGGTTAGACATGACCATTGAGGTCTTGAGCAGAGTAGCTGTGATCACTTGCACAAGGTCCTCACAAGATCAGTCCTGTTAGTCTTCACTCATGGGGGAGTAGGGAGGCTCACAGAACTCTCAGTTCTTCATGAGGCCCTCTTCTCCCCAAGGTGGGATGTCTCAGTGGTGTGGCTGCCTCTGGGTCACCCACATTCCTGCAGGTAGCATCAATAAGCTCACTGCTTTATGAAGTGGGACTGGATAGAGTCTTTCAGTACCCTCTCTACCTGGGTTGAATAAAAATAGGCATTTGTCTCTTGAGAAAGAGTCTTAGAACAGCCCTGGGTCCCAGATTCTCTGGGTTAGTCCCCAGCAGCCTACAAAGCCATTTATTGCCCCCAGAGAACTTTCCCCTAGATTTCTTAACCCCACACTAACTGCTTTTGTGCCCGATGGTTAGATCAAGGAAATTGATGATCTGTGAGTTCACGGGTTTGTCATTTAAGAAGATTAAGTCTTGAGATGTGTGCTCAGAGCTCCCTTCCGAGTCTGTGAGGTAGCTAGTTCAGTAGGTAAAGGGGCTGCCATGCAAGCCTGGTGATCTGAGTTGGATCCCTGGAACCCATGTAAAGCAGGAAGAAGAGAATAATAACAATGGTAAAAAATTAAAACTTAAAAAATTACTCCCCTTCCACTCTGGGGTCTTTCCTCTTTCTGAAGTTAAGCCATCTAGGGTCCACTCTCTATGTAACATAGACTCATTTTGTTAACAGAGTGCTCTGTAGGAGTGAGAATTGCTGAAAGACTTGTACCCAGAATCTGGTCACCAGTTCGTGTGTGTGAATTCACTTTCAGTTCTCAAAATGTGAAGCACGCCCACAGCCCCCAAGGGAAAATTCCACTAAGGAAAGTTTTGAGTCTAACTATGGATATGAACCTATGAAAGGAAAAAGGGCAGTTTTCTGTGGTAACACTGCCTGGGCCGAGTAATCACTGGAACCAAGAAGAATAGATGCTCTGAGAATGGATCCTGGAGATAGGTTGGATCCTGAGCCGGTTTCAACTCCAGCCCCCCAGGTAAACTGCCCTGGAGAATCCTGGAAATAATCTGGCTGATGTGTCTGCCCATTTGGGGCAGAGGTTTCTCTTGCACCTTTTAAACACTGAGCTCATGACGTCGTCTGGGGTTCGTTCTTGTGTAAAGTAGACTCATTCACCCTCCTCCTTTGGGTTCTGCCTACTGACTGTGAAATATTTTTTTTAGTATTTCTTCCTAGAATAAAAAAGATATTGAAGAAAGCAGTTATAGTTAACTATTTTTTCTTTATTTTCTTTTAGTTTGTTTTTGCTTGTGTTTTTGAATTTATTTTTATTTTATGTGTGATATTTAAATTTATTTTTATTTTATATATTTTGCTTGCATGTATGTAAATGCACCCATGCATGCATTGCCTACAGAGGCCAGAAGAGGAATCAAATATCCTGTAACTGGTGTTATGGATCATTATTAGCTGTCATGTGAGTGCTGGGAGCCAAAGCTGGGTCCTCTACAAAAATCAGTGCTCTTAACCATAGAGCCATCTCTCTACCCCCTTGTTTTTGTTTTTGTTTGACAAGGTCTTATTATATAGCTAGAGCTGGCCTCAAAGTTACAAACCTCCTTTTTCTGCCTCCCAAGTACTGAATTATAGGCCTTTGATAGCATGCCTAAAGATAGATGTTAGATAGAGACAGAGATGAGATGACAGAGATAGAGATAGAATGATAGAGATTATAGAGATAGAGATTACAGATGTTACATCAGAGATCATGGAGACAGAGACAGAGATATAGGTAGATAAAGATGATAAAGATGGAGGGATTTTTTTTTTCAGTGCTAGGGATCAAATCTAGGGTCTCAAGCACACTAGACAAGTGTCACATGCTCTGTCACTGAGCTTTATCCCCAACTCATGATTGATATTTTTATTTCCCTTGATCAAAAAGGTGGGACAAGGTCAAGGTACTCAGGAATGAACCACAAGGACAGAATACCAAGAGGTGGTGTAGACACTTTGGACTGTTCAGGGGTTGCCTTTACCAAGCAGTTTCTGACATTAGCTATCTCTGAGAAGATTCAGTTATTTCCAAAGACGAACCTTCAAACTCCCCAAATGTTGTTTTGTTTGTTTAAAGTTTCTCTCTATGTTATATAACCCAGAAAATATGTCCACCAAGCCCCACTTTCATAGGGCCCCATATCCCAAATGGCAGCAGTTTGGATCGGGTGCCTATATTTCATCCTTCTGTGTGGGCTTGGTTGGACTAGAGCTTCCCAGGCTTGAGAGTCATATCTTTCTAATAACATTTCAAAACTCACCTGATGTGCAGTAGTTGCTCAACAGTTAACTTCTTAGAGGTTAGTGCTGGAAAATTTCCAGTTGTAATTTCCCTTCAGCTACACATAAGGAAACTGAGAGGGAGAGGGAGAGGGAGGGGTCCAAGATCTCAACTACTTCTTGAAACTTCCAATTTCAAGACTTTCCATATACAACCTAACTTCTTATTACCAATTTGACCAAGAGTCACAGATCATGAATCATCAGTGAGAGGACTCAACATAGGTCTTAGCTCCCACCTTCTTCTCAGCTCCTTAAGGATGCAAACATCCTGGAGACTCCAAACCCCAAGTCCCCAAAGGTCACACATGGAGGCCCCAAAGGACACACATGAAGGTGTCACTTACTTGCAGTAGCTTTTGTGGTCTTCTTTGTCCAAGCAATGGTGGGTGTAGATGTTGGGGGGCTCATTGGGGTCTTTGGTGAGGCTCTGGTGTTTGTTTTTTTTCTGGTGCTAGCTGTAGTCAAATAGACAAAAGGAGAAAGGCTGCTACCTACAGGGAAGGAGCTGTTGGTTTTATTACCTATGGTAAAAATTTCTGAGGGGATAAAGTTCTTGGTGGCCGCTACTGCTGAGGAGCTGTTGACTGAAACTGAGGAAGCAGTGAAGGAAGTGACTTCACCCACTGTTGACCCAGCAGCTGTGGGGATTGTAATTGTCCCTAAGACCTCAGTGTGACTTTGTGTCTCAATAGAGAAGGCTGGGTTTCTGCTAATTGTCACCAAACTTTCAGTGGGGATTGGGGTCTTAGGTACTGTTGTTTCTCTTTCTTTGTTGCTACTAGTAGGGAGTTTGGTTTCCAGGGTGGTGTCAAGGATGACTGACTTGGAGGTGCTTGTTGTTGATAAGGTCTCAGTTGAAGTTGTGGTCTTGGGGACGTTTGATTCTCCCTCGATGGAGTTGAACAAAGCTGATGTCTCAGAGGTGGACAAGGCTACTCCTGTAGGGCTATGGTCTGTGTCTGAGGTCCCAGAGATTATGTCAGATGTTCTTATTTCTGTGATGCAGCTGGAAAGTTCAATATGGGTGATGCTGAAGGTAACCAAGTCCTTAGCCAGGGTTGCAATGTCAGGTTCCTGGGCCTGTGAGCTGGTGAGGACATCTACTGAGCTGTCAGAAGAGGAGCTGCTCTCTGAGGACAGGCTCTTAGCTTCTGTGGAGGTGTGTGCCAATGTCAAGAGGTCAGTTGTGATCTTTCTGGCCTCTTCAGAGCTGTCATCAGTACAAAGAGTATCAAAGATAGCTTCTGTGGGAACACTGACTACATCAGTCTCAACTGTGGTTACTCCAGTTCGCCCAAGGCTGCCACTTGTTGCATAAGTCTCCATAGGGGTGGTGTGCAGAACCTCTAAATTAGAAGGTATTGTCTTCGGGAGGGTTCTGGTCTTTGTTGCAGAAGTGCTCTGGAGCTTCAGGGCTGAAGCTAGAGAGAAAGTGGTCTGACTCTCCAGGGTTGATATTGCAGAGGAAGTAATCTGGGTATCTAGGGTTGATACTACAGAGAAAGGGGTTCGAGTATCCATGGTGGATGCTACCGGGGAAGTGGTCTGGATCTCCACGGTCAATGCTGAAGGGCAAGTGGTCTGTGTCTCCATGGTTGACGCTTCAGGGGAAGTGGTATGTGTCTCCAGGATTGATGCTGCAGAGAAAGAGGTCTGAGTATCCATGGTTGATGCTTTAGGGGAAGTAGTGTGTGTCTTCAGGCTTGATGCTTCAGGTAAAGTGGTCTGGAGCTCCATGGTTGATGATGCAAGGGAAGAGGTCTGAAACTTCTGGATTGATGCTGCAGAGAAAGGGGTTTGATTATCCATGGTGGATGCTTCAGGGGAAGTGATCTGGATCTCTATGGTCAATGCTTCAGGGGAAATGGTCTGTGTCTCCAGGGTTGATGTTGCAGAGGGAGTAGTCTGGGTACCCGGGGTTGATGCTGCAGAGAAAGTGGTTCGAGTATCCACGGTCAGTGCTTCAGGGGAAGTGGTCTGGATCTCCATGGTTGATGCTTCAAGGGATGTAGTCTGTGTTTCCAGGGTTGATGCTGCAGGTGAAGTGGTCTGGAGTTTCAAGATTGATGCTGAAGAGGAAGTGGTCTGGGGGTCCAGGGTTGATGCTGCAGGAGAAGTGGTCTCCGTTGCAGGAAAAGTAATCTGGGTCTTTTCAGTCTCTATTGCAGCCAAAGTGCTCTGTGGCTCCATGGTTACTGCTGCCAGGAAAGTGGTCTGGGTCTCCAGGGTCGATGCTGAAGGGCAAGTGGTCTGGGTCTTCTTGGTCTCTGTTACAGGAGAAGTGGTCCAGGTGTCCCTGGAATCTACTTCTGAAATGGTGCTAGTTAGGATTAAGGTCTTAGAAGTGGCCTTGGGGTTCAGGGTTTGAGTTTCCAGAGGATCATGTCTTAATGCTGAATACCCAGCAGGGTCCATGGTCTGGAAGGTTCCCTCTGAGCTCAGCCTGACCCTTTGAGTCAAGGCAGTTACTTCCGTGTTGTTTGTTGTCACCAAAGGAATCGATCTGCTGGTGCTGAGGCCTGTGTTGCATAAGAACAACTTGGTGAGTCCCAGTGAACTGAGCACATGGGCTCTTACTTTTATGCCTTGGCACTACTAGAGAGAAAGGAGAGGTCACTGCGAGCCAGCTTCACAACTATGTAAACAAAGAAGAAGTAGGCAGCATGGGTAAGCTGCATTGCTATGGAGCTGGACTGCTCTGACTGGTGCCCTCTGAAGTCCTGACCCCACTTGAGACCAGCCAGTCCCAGGTTCCCAGCTGACTGTTGATCTGCGTCAGTCAGTCAGTGTGGCCAGCACTGGTTCTGGGGATAAATTACTCAGTCTCCATAAGTTGCAGTCTCCTTGCCCTTAGAGAGGTGGCAGTGGCTGGGAGGTGAGTACCCATTCCTTAGGGCTATTGTGAATATTTAAATGGGCTGGTAAGATGGCTCAGTGGGTAAAGGTACTTGCCACTAAATCTGGTGACCTGAGTTCAATCCTGGAACCTACATAGCAAAAGAAGCAAACGAATTCCCATAAGATCTCCTCTGACCTCCACATATGCACCATGGCAGACTGGAGCCCACACAGGTGTGTGTGCACATACACACTAAATAAATAAATATAAATACTAATGATAGGGCTGGGGAAATGGCTCAGTGACCTGACCCTTTGAGTCAAGTGCTATGCAAGTGCTGGAGTTGGATCTCCAGAAACCCATGTAAATGCCAGTGGGTGTGGCGGCTGGTCGGTAATTCCAGGCTCAGAAGGCAGAGACAAGATCCCCAGAATAAGCTCCTAACAAGACCAGCCATACTGGCAAGTTTGAGTTTGACTTAGAGACTCTACCTCAATGAATGAAGTAGAAAAACCATTGAGGGTGATTCTTGACATTAACCTTGAGTCTCCACATGTACATGCACACAGGTGCACACGTACCCACATACATGTAAGACCACACATATATACATGCACACCACATACAGAGAACATGGAAATAGCTACATAAGAAGGTGATGTCTGGAGTGGGGTCATCACTGTAGCAAAGGAACTCTCTATATACTCTGCTTGATTTCTATGAACCTAGAATTCAACTTGTAATAGTTTTTAAGTGTTTGTGATGAGTTTGGCACAGTGTTTGTTAGTGACGAATCAGGTTGTTAGCTCCCTTTTTTAGAAAAGCTTCCTTTTCTCAGAATCTCCCTGGCTGAGTAGTTTGTGACAAACTTTTCATCCAAAAGTCATATTTTGAAGAAAATCTGTGCTAGGTAACAAACTCAAAGGAAACAGAGCCTGATTAAACCATATTCTTCTGCTTTAGGTGAAATTATCTACCAGCTGGTCCTCCCCACCCAGCTTACATTGTCACTCACCTAAAGACAAACTCCCAGAGCCCCTTACAGTGTCACTGTACTTAAGCTGACACAGCTTCCATCTGCATGCTCATCAACAGTCACTGTACTTTACATATGACACACTCTTAACTACAGTTAACGAAAGAACTAACCTTTCCCACAAAGACTTACATTTGTCAAAACAGACCCAGAGCCTTGCCAGGAAGAAGCCCCAAGGCCCATCTTGCCCCCTTACCTGTAGAATTCACAGAGACCCCAGCCTCCCAGCAGAAAAAAAGTAGGGCCAGAGCCAGATCCCAGACAGAACTCATCTTAGCTGGGCACTGGCCACCACCACCTGCCAAGCCTACCAGCTACTTCTCCCCACTGCCTTTTCCTGCTTCCTCAACCCAAGGAGGAGGGGCAGCCGCCTGCCCAAGCATGACTGGGTTGGTTCCAGGATGCAGCCAGGTGAACACAAATGTGCAGTGAGGGCTGACAGCAGGCTCACCTTCCCACTCTCCTTGCCCAGTGACCTCACCTCTCAAAGGTTGATTTGAAGATATAGAATCATTTCCATGCTGGTAGGCTACCTTGCAGTCAGGCAGGCCATAGAAGATGGTACTTACCTCCCTTGACCATATTTGTGGACTAAGTTTCATGGACAGACAGGAGTTTCATTGTTGATCCTAGACCTTATTAGTTCTAGGGATCTGGACTCTTTCTGAAACTCAACTTCTTAATTTGTAAAATGTGCCTACTGCTGTATTGGAAGGAACACAAGACACTAAACTTCTTACAGAGCATCTCCTACACATTGTTGGTGCTCATTAAAAATATACACATCCTTGCTGGGCATGGTGACACATGCTTTAAGCCCAGCACTCAGGAGGCAGAGGCAGGCAGATCTCTGTGAGTTCAAGGCCAGCCTGATCTACATAGTAAGTTTCAGGCCAGCTGGGGCTACAGGGAGACCTTCTCTCAAAAAGACCAAAACAAACAAACAAACAAACATACATACATCCTAGGTGCTCTTGAAATAAGTAGGAGCCCTCAGCTTCAAGCAATGACTGTTCCCTGAGGTCTCAAGGGGATAGTTCCCAATGTGGGTCAGGACTCTAATCTCTGATAGTTTCCTTCCTTCAATAATCTGTGATTCTGCAGCCACTCAAAGCCAGGATCGTGTCCCCAGTCAGGTTTCAGGTACCAGGATGGTACCAGGGTAGCAGGCTCCTGGAGTCCCAGCACATAGGAGGGAGGGCCAATGTGAAGAGGATGACTTAGGGAGAGTTAGGGGAGTAGCTTATGAGAGATTGCACTATTAACTGTATTTCCAGCTCTTCCGTCCAGAAGAATCTTATCCCTCAAGGACCAAGGAAATGAGCTTTTATGGTCACAACTAGTGGTTAGAAAAGGTTCCTTAGGAATTTTAGGTAAGAGCTTCTGGATGAAGCAGCTCTGGGGGAGAGGACACATTGGATGAGTATCATAGAATCATAAAACCTAGGGCTAGAAAAAAAATTAAGCATAGATCAAAATGTCCAGGTTCGGCTTCTAGCTCTGTCTTTAATGGTGGCCCAGGAGCTATTGGACAAATTATTTGACTTCTCTGGGCCTCAGTCGAGAAGAGCTCTAAGGTCTTCTTGACCCTACAGTCTGCAATTCTGTGCTGGTTGTGAGACACTGTCTTCTAGAATAGTACTCCATACTGAGCTGTGCTGCCTGGGGGAGGAGTTGTCATCCTGGGATATGTCAGCATGATCTTCAGAAGAAGCTGGTACAGCCTATAGAGGGACAGCCTACCACTTGGAGTTCCAAGGGTACAATTACCTGTAGGCCAAGCTGCACCCCTTTCCCCCACTGAAGCCCAGCTCTTCACTCTTTAAACAGGTGAATGGACTCCCCTGGAGGTTTCAGATGGGAGAGGAGGTGGGTCACTGCAGTGTGCTGGATTTTGGGAGACCCTATCAAGTAGCCAAGGCCCAGTACAAAACTCACCCTGCAAAAGGCTGGAGGGCAATGGCAGCAGGAGCTCAGCCCCTCTGGGAACTCTCCCTCCCTTCTCCTCTTACACCCCAAATGGGCCAGGGCTTCCTCATTCCAGGAGCAGGTGGGTCTCCACCCCTAGGCTTAATCTACTGATAGGCATTCAACTGCCTTTTCCACCTCAGCCAGGGACTCCCCATCCCACTTCCTTTTTCCCTTTCCCTCTAAAGTGGTCAACAGCTCTGGCCCCTTATGCACCAGAAACCAAGAAACACTGAGAATGAAGTCTATGAACACTTCTCTGAGTTTGCTGAGCTTTATCTGGGCCATCCTCTGTATTCAGGGGCATTGCTAAGCTTGGGCTGGTGGCTGCTGGGTCTGAGGGCTGTCACAAACTTATGAGTTCTTGGGCCATTTTTTCCCTCCATTGTAACTTCTGGTTTGACAGAATAAAAGAAGCCCATGAAACAAATCCTTTATTACCTCTCCCCACCATGCTGCCGGCTCCACTCCTATCTCTTACCCTCCTATGACTCCGGCCTCAGTAACTGTTTGGTGCTCACTGAACCTGTTCTTGTCTTGTGCTTCTAAATCCTTCTTCCTCGCTATTTCGTACTCCCCAACCCCACACACACTAGCGCTCACAATTCCTCTTCCTAGTCTTTCTATCTCCATTAGTGCTCATTACATATTCATGTAGCTACTGTGTTGGCTGGTGGCCATCTCTTCAGGAAGAGTAGCTCCTTGACTGCCAAGGACCTGGATCAAACAACGTCAGGCACATAGTACGCATGTGCTTGTTGCAAACAAGTCTTGCCTATGCGGAGCGAGAGCTGAGCTTGTCTAATGGTGTTTAAAATGTTTAGGTGGCTTTAATTGTGTTTTTAGAGCCGGGTCTCATTCCATAAAACAGAATGAGTGTTCCTTCCAGTGAGCTGAGTTGAAGAGGTTGGGTTCATAGAGAAGAAAGCAGGAACAGAAAAGAACAAAAAAGAGCAGGGGCTGGGGTAGGGTTCACTACAGAATCCTTGGCCTGCAAAATAGTGGCAAGGTCACGTCAAAGTTGCTTTCCTTGTAAGATGGGAACAGGGAAACAATGAATTACTGCTTGGTTAATATCACATTACTTTTTAGGTAAGGATTAAAGCAGAAGGAATTTTATTTTAGTTTATTTTTTAAATGCTTTATTTTTTTTATTTTATGTATATGAGTGCATTGCCCTCATGTTCTGTAAGTGTACCCGAGTCATGCAATGCCCATGGAGGTCAGATTGGGTGTCCGATCCCCTGGAAGTGGTGTTATCAACAGTTGTTAGCCACCATGTTCGTGCTGGGAATCAAACCTGGGTCCTCTTCAAGAGCAGCCAGTGTGCTCTTAACCACTGAATCATCTCTCCAGCCCCCAGAAGGAATGTTATTATCATGTCAACAGAAGCTGGCCTGATTGGGAAATTTGACAGTTTCTTAGGTCAGATAACAAGTAGGTAAAGCAAAAGTGACTCCATTTGATCTATTATCCTGGCCAAGAACTTTACCCAACACAATGGCATTCTGTGATTTGATGAAACAACTGAGGTCAGAGGTGTGCCTGGAGACCTCTGAGCAGAGGAATTGACCCTAACTCAGGTTTTAGAAGGCCAGGCAGTAGGGCCCCTGACAACTGCTAGAGACTAGGAATTAAGTGGCTTTTGTCCCAGTGTGAGACATGAGGTGGCTATGACCCCAGTCAGATGGGATAATGAAGGAGATGGAGGCTGGGAAAGTGCTCTGATTCCTGCTGTATTTTAAAAGTAGAGTCAGAATCGATCCTTTTTGACTGATGTGAGCCTTCAGAGTGGAGTCAAGAAGGACTGCAAACTTTTCAGTCTGCACATAGCAAGGATCCTGGCATTGTCATCAGCACAGGTTAGGTCTGGCACCCCTACTGTCCATCCTCTGTGAAACCAGGGCATAGTGTAAGGGTGACTCTGACTTGGGATGAGAGTCTTCAGTACAGCCCAGAGTCCTGGTCTGCTAAGACTTGACTTGTAAAATGCCCTTGTAATACAAAGTCGTGGATGTGCTAGACCCTGAGCTGAATCCTAGCACTACAGGCCATAGCCATGCTGTTCTGGATTTCTTTCTTCCTTTCTTTCTTTTTAAAATTTGTTTATATTATATGAGTGTTTCCCCTCCATGCATGTAAGTGCACCATGTGCCTGGAATGCCCAGAGACCAGAAGAGTGTCGGATCCCCTGGAACTGGAGTTACAGACAGTTGTTAGCCACTGTGTGGGTGCTGGAAACCCAACCTGGGTCCTCTGCCCAGAGCAGCCAGTGCTCCTAACCACTGAGCCATCTCTCTAGCCCTGTTGTGGGTTTCTTGGGCAGAAAACCTTTTTATTTTCCCAATTTGAGTCTAGGAGTTGAGGCTTGCAAATTTAACTGAGAAAAGACTAACTTTATTTACAAATGCACTTTTTTATTATAAAGAACTCACTAGACAACCAGAAAGAAATATTTGTACATAAAATTTAACAAAGGGGGTGGGACTCTGGGAAAGTATAGATGTGTCTACTGGGTTTTTTGATGCTAATAGGATAAACAGTCTGTCTCCAACACAGCCAGACTGGCAGGAAACTGTGTTCACCCTGTTTTTAGGAGGCTCTGTTTTAGCTAAGTAAATGAGGACCTGATATTGTCCTGTACCTAATATTTTCACTTTAAAAAATCTTCATGCAGGGCTGAGGATATAGATCAGTTGGTAAAAAGCTTGCCTCACAAGCATAAGCAGGTGTGGTGGCACATGATTGTAATCCCAAAGCAGGGCGGTGGGGGGTGTGTGTGCAGAAATAAGAGGCTCACTGGGGCCAGCTGCCCAGTGAGTCTAATTAATGAGCTCTAAGCCAATGAGAGCCCCTGACACAAAAGTGGTGGATGACGCTCCTAAGAATGACACTGAACTTGTCCTCTGGCCTCCACAGGCATGCACATACATGTGCATGCTTTAAAAAAAAAATCTTCATGAAGGGTTCTGAGAGGATCCCACAAGTACCCCACATTAGGCAGGCACAGAGGTGTGGATGAGACTCTGTAGGGAGGGTGACTTCACGGAAATGGAGGGAATCATCTAGATTCTCCAGGCCATGAGAACAGCCCCTCTCCACACCAATCCTTACTGCTTTGGCCAAGGAGGCTGCTGTCAATTTGTTCTTTTGCTTCTTCCATTATGGTGACATTATTAAGTAAACGTACCAACCTTAAGTAACATCCAGCTTGATGAATTCTACATGTGAATGCACTCTGGATTTATCTGCCCCTCAGCTCAAGATGCAGAACACTTTCAGTACCTCAACAGGCTCCCTAACTGGACATGGTAGCACATGACTGCAATCTCAGAACTTGGGAGACTGGAGCAGAACAATCATGAGTTGGAGGTCAGCCTAAGCTATATATAGAGACCTTAGCAACCCCCCAAAAAACAAACAAACAAAACAAAAAGCAAATAGCAGAGCCTGGTGCATGAGCCTGCCACTCCAGCCTCTCTGGACGGTGAGACAGGAAGACCACAAATTCAAGACTGGCCTGGGCTAGAATGAATTCAAGGTCTGCTTGTGAACTTAGTAAGATCCTGTCTCAAAATGAAAAATGAAATAGGGCTGCAGGTATAGCTTAGTGGTAGAGTGCTTGCCTAGCATGCATGAGGCCTTAGGCGCATCCTCAGTACTACACATAAAAATAATATGCAGGCTGCCTTGTGTCTCCATCAGTCAATAGTCCCCTTCTAGATGTGTCTATCTTTCTTATTTCTGCCATTGCAATTAAGTTCTATTTATGAACCTCATATAAATGAAACCATAATATATATATTGAGGTATTTTGGCTTCTTTTTTTAACATTATGCCTGTGAGGCTCCCCCGAACTGTTGTACATAACAGAATTGTATCTGTTTGATGTTCGATAGGCTTCCATGGTATGAATCAACCACAAATTCTTTGACTATTTTCTTATTGATGGACATTTGGGTTTGGGTTGATTCCAGTTTTTCACTAATCTGAATAAAATTGTCATACATTTGCTTACATACGTTTTGGATATGTATTTCCAGGACCTGATGGGCCTACTTGCAACCCATGGGAATGGGAACAGAGAGGCAGATTTGGCCCTGGACAGATGCCTTTCAGGCTATTTTTGAAGGCTTCTTAGAAGATCCCACAGGGTCAAGAAACCAGTCAGCCTTAGCAAGAACCAACAGGACAGCATATCTTTGTACTGGCCCTCCCTTCAGCCCTGTCTCCCTTCCCTTTCCTTATGCCTTGGAATTATGTTTCTAAATAAATTCGGAGAAACTAAACCAACACAAACCATTAGCCAAGAGCTGGGCTTTGTGCCAAAAGGGCTCCTTGATGTAATCATTTACTCAGAAACCTGTGTTCAGATTAGCAAAGGCCTAGAGCGACGCTTAGGTAGGGAGAACGGGTCGTTCGGTTCAGCTGCAACCCAAGAGTGGGTGGAAGGGATTAGCAGGAGATAAAGCCAGAAATGTGTACTGGGCTGGTTGTGGAGGCCCCAGCAGGCCAGGTCCAGGAGTTCAGCCTTTGTTCTACAGAGGATGGGAAGCCAGGGATGGCTTCGGAGAGGGAGCTGACCACATACGAGAGCTCTGGCAGTGCAGTCTGGGCAGAAGCCAGGCAGAGAGTGGTGCCAGACAAGAGAACGAGGAAGAAACTTGTGACCTAGGACTAGCACTAGGACTGTAATGAAAATGATGGAATGATGTGAAGTGGCACTAGAAAGACTCACAATTTGGATAAAAGGTCAGTGGCAGAGAGAAGATGACTGCAGTTTGGAGTCAGAACCACACTCATGGCCTAGGAAGGAATGGAGAACAGGGTGGATGGATTACTTAAAAGGGTACTAGGTTCTTGTTTTCTGATTTGTTTGTTTGGAATTTTTGTTTGTTTTTGTTTTTTGAGACAGGGTCTCCCTGTAGCTCCAGCTGGCTTGGAACTCGCTCTGTAGACCAGGCTGGCTTCAACTTCACAGAGATCTGCCTGCCTCAGCATCCTAATTGCTAGAATGTCCCAGCTGCCTCTGAGACTGCTGCTGACCTTATGGATCAATCACACCCAAATTGGCCACTCCAGGAATTCAGAGGGAACTGTTTGAGATAGGCTGTTGCTCAAGATAGCCTGTCTTGCTTGAACAAGTGGCTCCAGGAGAATAAGACACATAGATCCCTAAAGCTGCATCTGCTTCCTCATGTCCTAGCCCCTATATGGTCTCTAACTCTCCCCATTCACAGTACAATTGCTTCCATCCTGTGGGAAGGCTGCTGTCACTGCTGTCACTCACTGTGCTTGAATAAACAGTCTTGTTCTGTTGACGGCACTGGTCTATTTTGCCTACTCCGCTTTCCTTCCTGCTCTCTAAATTCTTACACTGAGTTCTGGGATTAAAGGCAAGTACCACCATGTCTGGCTCTTGTTTTATTTCTCTTTTAAAGACAGGGTCTCATGTAGCCCAGGCTGACCTTGAGTTCACTATATAGCAGGGATGACCTTGAACTTCTGATCCTCCTGCCTCTACCTCCTCTACCTCCAGAGTGCTAGGATTACAGACATGTGCCACTATACTTAATTTATGTGGTACTGGGGACTGAATCCAGGGTTTCACACATGCTGGGTAAGCACTCTGTCAACTGAGATACATCCCCAGCCCTCTTATTTTCTAATTTCAAGACATTGCTATATTTACTGTAATCATCACAATGCAATGATACCATGAGCCAAGTGTATTTTCATAATTTTTAATGGATAATTCTACACATTTAAATGTGCTTACAACAATTTCAGGTTTCAGTTTTACGCTGTCTAGGCCAACATGGGCACTCACAGATGGCATCTGGGAGACAGACATGCCTGGGCCTGGCCAGCCATACTGGCCCCCATAGACCAAGGTGGTAACAGGTGACCTTCGTCCCCAATCCTGCTGGCATGGGCTGGATGAGTAGTCTCTAGGAGGAGTAGGAGTCAGGCTCTCTTCCTGATTCCCTTCACAGTTATGGAGAATGGCCCTCCAGAGAGGCTGGTCTGGAAGAGCTCCTGAACCTAAGTGAGAGGTAAGCAAATCCTGTTGTTCTCTCTCTTGCTGAGATTCCCACATTGTGGCTGTAACTTGGACCCAGCAAGAGCCATGCCCTTCCATATTTGCACCTGGTGAATTCTCGTCAAATCGCTACCAGGCATCTAGAACATGGAAGAGGAAACAGGCTGAGCTTAGGGTCCCCCAGGTAGCAAGAGGAAGAGCTAGGTCTATGTGGTGATCCTCGTACCCCTGTCTCTTGTAAAATGTGGCAGGATGGAGACCAAGGCCTGTCCTCCAGTGTTGGACTGAGGACTTAGGGGCCTATACACACAGCAAAGAAGAGAACAGAGGAGACTTCAAGCACAAGTCAGCAAATTTGGCCCACTGCCTGTTAATACAGCTCACAAACTAAAAATGGTGATAGGCGAAAGAAAAGTAACAGGCACATGAAAAATAAAACGAAATTCAGATGTCTGTGTACAGAAGCAAAAGTCCTGGCTCCTGCTCCTAGAGCTATTATTAAAATGGAGCTCTACCCTAGCTCAGAGGACCTTTTCCCCACTTTGGGAGCTAGAAGGTCAGAGAGGCAGGAGCAGGTTGCCACCCAGCCCTGATGTGGGGACCATCCAGGCACTCACCATGCTTTGCACCCAATCTTGATTGCTTCTGGCCGGGCCAAGTGGGCTTTCCTTCCTCAGCACCATCTGCAGCACCATCTTGGGAGTGTGAGAGGCTGAAATTCAGAGTGAAAGTCCCATCCTCATGCCTGCCTACCACCTCATGGCCGTTCATCCCCAGTGCCTCCCTGCAGACTACTGTCTGCTCTCAAGTCTCCATGCAGGCCAAGAGGCAAGAGAAGGTGGACAGTTAAGTGGAAACCAACCACCACATTCCCCCGTTCTGGTCCCCCCTACCAGCTCAGCCTCTCCCTGTGGGTCCCAAAAGAGACTTTAAAGAGTGTGGTGGGCAGCAAGCATTGGGAGAAGCCAAGCTGGGAGGAACATCAAGGCATTTTTGACATGAAATGGATAGAATGCAAGGATTACAGGAATGTCAGGGATGTGAGGTGCTGCCCAGACCACATCCTGGTCATGACCTAAAGCACAGGCTTGCCTCTGTCAGTTATAGCATCCAGCTGTGCCACCTGTGGAGGTGAACCTTCAGGCAAGTCAGCAGGGTTGCAGACAGCACCGTGGTCTCCACAGCAGTCTGGTACCACGTGGCAGAATTTATCACAGAAGCAGCTTCCCCTCTTGCAATGATGATTCATTCCAAGGCAGCAGAGAGGCTGTGGGTGGGAACAACTGCCTGGTGAACCGGGCATTAAAAGGAGATTAATCAAATGGTCCCAGGACAACTGGATATGCACATGCAAAAGAATGGCTGTGGACCCCAACCTCACACCATACACAAAAAGTAGCTCAAAATGGATCACACACCTAACTGTAAGACCTAAAAATGGAACTTCAGAGAGAAAAGTGTGTAAAAGAAGAGAAAACTTAAAAGTGAGGGGAAGATCCATGGTCCCTATTCACAAGTAAGTTTTGTCAACTCTCTGTCCCTGACCATTTCCCCAAGTTGCTCAACTCAATGGTTAGCCAGTTTTTAACCCATCCAGCACAAATGGGCAAATGCATCTTCTTTAAGAGATAGGAAAAGCAAAACAGGCAGGCAGGGGGAACCAGTTACTGGAGAGTCTAGTTTGTGGGAACAGGCCCTGGGTATCTTAATGCTGTTCTCCCTCCCTTTCTTCCTAATTGCTTCCTGTTAGCTTAGCACCTGCCCAGAGCCTTGTTCAAGGATAAACTTGAGGACTTTTGAAGTTGATAGGATCAACAGGAAGCAGGCCTCTGAAAGGATGCATGGTTGGATGGAGTTAATCCAGTCTGTTGTGAAAACAGGTGTCTGGTGAAAGGACATTAGCTGGAAAATGGGTGATGCTGGAAATAATGTTAAGCAAAGTAGCCCAGACTCAGAAATATCAATACCATTACCACATTTTCTCTCATACGTGGATCCTAGATTTTAATTTTTTAAAATATTTTATTTATTATTTTTATTTTATGTGTATGTGTGTATTGCCTGCGTGTAGGTAAGTGCACCTGTGTCGTGCACTGCTCACGGAGGACAGAAGAGGCTGTTGGATCCCCGGGAACTGGAGTTACGGACAGTTGTTAGCTGCCCTGTGGGTGCTGGGATTCGAACCTGGGTCCTCTGCAAGAAGTGTTCTTAACCACTGAGCCATCTCTCCAGCCCCCTAGATTTTAATTTGTATGTGTGTGTGTGTGTGTGTGTGTGTGTGTGTGTGTGTGTATAGTATGTGGGTGCTAGTCAAAACTAGAGAGGACTGTGAGAGGGGAAAAGAGGTCTTAAGGAAGGGTTGAGTAAGAGGGAAGGAAAGAAGGGAAAGCAGGGTAATAGGACACAGGTGACATGAAATCAAAAGAGGGATAGTTGGGGGAGGAAGGGGCTCAGCAGGAAGGGTTGGGGGACGCAGCATGAGAAGAGTAAACAAAAACAAAGTTCATATGAAAATGTCACAATGAAGCCCATTACTTTGTATACTTATTTTAAAAACAAAAAAAATAAATAAACCCAGCTTCTCCAGGGTTTCTAAAGAACTAGCTCATTGTTGTGAAAATGTTCAAGGGCTAGAAATGTAGTTCACTGGGAGAGAGACTGTCAAACATGAACATGTAAGGTTTAGCCTGGCACGGTGGCACAGGCCTGTAAGCCCAGTGTCCAGGTAACTGAGGCAAAATGATCTGAGAGTTCAAGGCTGACTTGGACTACACAGGCATTCTAGGTCAGTTTAAGCTATAAAGTGAGACACTGTTTAAAAAGAGAGAGAGAGAGAGAGGAGGAGAAGGAAGAGGAGGAAGAGGAAGAGGAAGAGGAGGAGAGAAAAGGAGAAAAGTAAAGAAGAGAAGTTGGAGAGATAGCTCAGCAGTTGAGAGCGATTACTGCTCTTCCAGAGGACACCGGTTTGGTTCCCAGCACCCATATTGGGCGGCTCACATCCATTTCTCTATGTAACTCCAGCTCCAGGGAGATCTGATACCTCTAACCTCTATGTGATCCTGCACCCATGTGCACATACCCAAACACAGGCACACACACACGTGCACATGCACATAATTAAAAATAACAAAAAATAAAATCTGAAAGAGAGAGAGAAGCATTAAAAAAACAAATACTGTGTTGGTGGCACAGTCCAGTAATCCCAGCTACTTGGGAAGGAAGCTAAGGAAAGAGAATCTCAAACTCAAACCTGCCTGGGCTACAGAGTGAGTTCAAGGACAGCTTGGGTAACTTAGTGAGACCCTGGTTCAAAACAGAAAACAAAGTAAAAAGTGAAGAACCCAGGGGTAATAATTTGGCCCCCTCCAGAGCAAGGTTCTGTTTAATAGTCTTCTAAAGAAGGCGAGTGTGGTGTATGGTGGAACAGGGTACTAGGAAGGACCTTCCAATCCTTCAGCTCCCTCCCCCGAATCTGGCTTCAGCCCCAAACTCGGGGCCATGCTCAGCAGAACTGAAGCCCTGCCCTCGCCTAGAAGTTCTTTTCACAAAGTTATTTGATGGCATGGCTGCAGTTGCCTTATATGTCCCTTGAAGTATGCCTAGAATGCGCAAGAAGAATAATTACCAACATCTAGTTTTCATCCCCCACAGGTTCAGGCAAATATACCTAAATTGAATTTCGAATCGCATTCCCAGGTACATTTTATCAAACCTAATTAATTAGTATGTGGTGGGTAACCAGCAAGTCTGCTGTTAATCTGAGTTTCAGCTTGTCCCACTCACTGCCCCTCCTGCCCCCTCACCCCCTCCACCAAAGTGCACGTGCTAGAGCCCTGTATAGAGACACATCAGAACTACCGCTGAACACTCCACACCTCCCCAGGCAGACTCCAGACTAGCCCTGGAGATATGGTATAGACCTGAAGTGGGCACACAGAGAAGTCAGGTCAAACACACCCCGAGTTCTTGTAGTGTCTGAGTAAATGGATTATCTGATCAATGAATGAAGGAATGTTAGCCTTCAGGAGATGGTGTATCCCACCATCTCACCAGAAACAAAAGAATGAATGAGAATAAATGCAGGGTCTCTCTGTCCTCTAGTACAGGTGCCAGCCCAGTTCCTCACCTGTCTTTTGGTTTAGGGTCACAGGACCCAGCCACAGAAGAAGGAGAACAGCTGGCCTCATGGCTGCAGGCTAAACAGAGGCAGAAGCACCTTCAAGATCAAGGCCTAGCTTCAATATTCACCACTCCAGATGGCTCACCAAGTATCTGCACCTAGAGGAGGAGCCGGGTGACACCTGGTGATTGGCAAGGGGCATGGGTGTGGCCCCCAGGCAGTGGCACAGGTGTTCTAGCCACTTGGACTAGCTTACCTAAACAGAGGTGATTTTTACATCTTGTAGTGACTCTAAGCTCTGGGAAGAACCTGAAGTGGCAGGTTGGCAGGGCTGCCTCAGACCCTGGAGATTATCTAGTCTGACCCTCCCATTTTATAGATAAGGACCCTGAGGCTCAGGAAGACAAGGGACACTGTGTAAAGAACTGAGGTAACAACCCGGGTTCCCTGGATCCAGCTCCAGTGTGATCCTAATCAAAATGTAGGGGAGATAGTAAGATGGGTCCTAGCAGCCACAGCAATGACCATCTCTATTACCTTGCAGAAGTCCTCCACACCGCAAGGCTATTGGGGTGCTAACAGAACAGGAAAGGGTTAAAGGGGGTGAGATTTCAAGATTGAGGGGTAGAGATTTTTTTCCTTAGCTCCTGTAAACAAATGTGAAGAACTGACTCTGTTGGGATTGAAAAATGTCTAACGATGGTCTGGAATTGGTTACCCTCTTAGCCTAACCAGGTTCTTGATCAAATATTGCATGCAGCAGAGGATCTGCTTTAAAAGGTTAGGTCCCCAAGACAAACAGTAACCACTTCTAATTACAACCTGTCACCTTGTATAGAAATGCCAGTGGGCTTTCTATTTTGCTTCATAGGTCTATTTGTCTTTCTCTACACAAATGCAAACTATTTTAATTAGGATTATTTTAGAATATCTCCTGATATCTGGAAGGACAAGGTTATTTTCCTTAACCAGATGAGGTAGAGCATGCCTAATCCCAGCAACGCAGGAGGCTGAGACAGAAGGATTCCCATGAGTTCAAGGGCAGCCTGGGCTATACAGAAATTTCAGGCCGGCCAGAGATACTTAGCAAGATGCTATCTCAAAAAACAAAAGATAAGGCTGGCAAGATGGTTTAGTGGATAAAAGCACCTGAAGACCTGAGTTTGATCCCCAGGATTCACATAGTGGAAGGAGAGAGCTGACTATTGCAAATTGTCCTCTTACCTATACATACATATACACCGTGGCACATGCATGTACATGCACACACGCATTAAATAAATGTTAATAAATTAATTAATTTTAAAAAGTAAAACTTTTATAAAAACCAAAAACAATAACAACTACAAAAAGATTTTTTTTTTTTTGTCTTTTTGAGACAGGGTCTTCCTGTAGTCCCAGCTGACCTGAACTCACTATGTAGACCAGGCTGGTCTTGAACTCACAAAGATCCTCCTGCCTCTGCCTCCCAAGAGCTAGGACTAAAGGCATGCACCACTACGACTGGCCAAGATTATTTTTCTTTAAGGTTTCTTTGGTCTTTTTCAGTTTTTCATACTCCCACATATATTAACATATTTATTTTACATTATTTTAATTTTTAAAATTTATTTTATGTCTATGAGTGCTTTGCATGCATGTAAGTGCACCATGTGCATGCAATGCCTGTGAAGGTCAAAAGAAGGCATCAGATCCCCTGGAACTAGAGTTTAAGGACGGTTGTTAGCTACCATGTGGATGCTGGGAACCAAACCTGAGTCCTCTGGAAGGACAACTAGTGCTCTTAATCACTGAGCCATCTGTCCAACCCCTATTTTACATTCCTAACTGACATATAAAACTTATACATCTTTCTGGAGTTTCACATGCTATCTACATACATATGCAGATTATACAATGTTCAAATCAGGGTAAGCATAATTATCTCCTCAAATATTTAGCATTTATTTCTCTGTGGTCAAAATCCTTTCTCCTAGCACTGTTGGAGCACGCAGTTCATTTGTGTCATCTACAGTCAGTCGACTGTGCAGCTAGAGAATTAGGACTGTCCCCACCCCGCCACCTCCCCTGCCACTTCCAGCCTCTGGTGAGCACTCTTCTCTCCACTTTAAGGAGATAAACTTTTTCAGATTCCACATGTGTGAGATCGTGCAGCTCTGTCTTTCTGTTCCTGTTTTTTTTTGGGTCTTTAGACAGAGTCTCCCTGTAGCCTCAGATGGCCTGGAACTCACTATGTAGACCAGGCTGGCCTTGAACTCACAGAGATCTTCCTGCCTCTGCCTCCCAAGTGCTGGTATTAAAGGCATGTGCCACCACACCTAGCCCCCATTTACGTTGTTAAATGACAGAATATACATACATATATATGTGTTTATCTTATATCTTGTATTTTATATCTTATAGTTCCAGAAGATTTGTTTGCTTCTTTGAAGCAGATTCCTTGGGGTTTTCTACATAATCATGGCATCTGCAAATAAAGACCCAATTTATTTCCTTTTCTTACCTTATTAGACGGGCTAGAACTTGCACACTGGATAGATGGAATATTTTTGTTGTTTGTTTGTTTTTTGTTTTAGAGACAGGGTTTGACTATGCAGCCTGGAACTGACAGTCCTGCCTCAGCCTGGAGTGCTGGGATTACACAATGTGCCATCACACCCGGCTAGATGGCATAGTTTCAAAATTGTCATCTGTTCTTCCAAGACTATTCCAATACTGTCTTTTACAGGACATGGAGGGAATCTCATCTGTGTGATAAAGGCTACCATTTGTGAGGAAAAACAACAATCAGTGATGTGGGTTGAAGGGAAAGGTCTGGAATGTTCCCTGTTAAGAATGGGAACGTAAGCCTTGTAGAAACAGTATTACCTCATCAAGGGCTGAAACCTCCCGGAAGTGAAAGGTCATGACTTGACAGCTTGATCCATATCTGTGCGCACCTTTCCCCCAGCGGCCCTTGACCCTGAAAGGTTGGGAGATCCCAGTAGGGATAATGCAGGAAGGAGTAGAGAACGGCGTGTGGCTACCGGGTCAGTGTAGGAAGAACTGGACTGCAAAGCAGGAGGGGCTGACCTTTAGAGGACCCCACCTCCAAGTCCACCTCTGCTGGTGCTGCGGCAGGCTAGGCCGGCGGGAGCCGAGTGCCCCCCGGCGGCGCTGCTGGGTGCATCGGTGAAGGAAGCCGGGGCTGCCGGAGCATCACCCGGATGCCGGCCTTGGAACCGGAATGACTCCTTGCCCTGGC
The DNA here is from genome assembly GCF_000622305.1 of Nannospalax galili. Lineage (NCBI taxonomy): Eukaryota > Metazoa > Chordata > Mammalia > Rodentia > Spalacidae > Nannospalax > Nannospalax galili. The sequence goes on from NW_008342423.1 coordinate 1,504,659, forward strand.
CACCCAAGTCCCCAGCAGGTTCCCTCGCTACCCGGTTCCTCCCTCCAGGCAATCCGGAAAAGCAGATGCCTTGTGTAACCCCGGGAATGAAGCCGTTTTAGGTTGGAAAATCAAAGGGCGCAATGAACACGCCTCGGCGCACGTCAGAAAAAGTGCGTGAAAATCCAGGGACTCCAGCGCAGTTCCCAAGCACACACCACGCAAGGCTGTTAGTCAAGTCCATTCAGTGTGAAAGAAAGCTTTATGATAATATTATTATTGTCTATATAATAGGAAGCCCCGAACCCACATGGTGGAAGGACAGAACCAACACCCCCAGGTTGTTCCCTGGGCTGCACGAGACCCCAGCAGGCTCCGCCCCACCCCCCCAAATGTAATTTTAAAAATGTAAAAAAAAGCAAGCTGGCAGTTGGAAGAAGGCAGCCTTTCGTCTTTTAACTATCAGCTTACCCTCTGCAACAAGGGACAATCTTTTATACGATTTTCCAAGGAGGTATGTGAGTCCCAGACACTCTGCTGGGTGGTCCAGTGTTTCCAAAAGTAGCCTGTCCTGGAATATAGGGTGTGCACGCCTTATCTCGTTTACACGGGCATAGATCTAAAGAAGGTATAAAATGACAACGTTTCTATGTTCACCAAAGTGATTTATGCGTCAGAATTAGTGGCAAGCACCCTTGTACTGTGCGACCTTCTCATAACTGTACGACCTTCTCGGTAACTTGAGAAGAAGGAGTGCCCGGTCACCGCATTCCTAGCTAACTTTAGAGTGCAGTTAATCTATGAAAGATAGGCTTCACTTAGCAGCTAATCCTCAAGAGATAGAGCTGACAGGGCCCTGAGAGAGGATGCGAACTAGACTTGAGGGAGGGGGAGGATTGTGTGTCCTTCCAGTCCAGCTGCAGGGAAACATTGAAATGTGACCCCAGTGTCTTACATTTACTTATTGGCCACCACCCCCCATACGCCTATAGCAACAGTGTTGGAGGGGGGCAGGCACTCCAAATTCAATGTTTTCTTCCCTCTGTACTTGAAACTCTCTCCAGCTCCCCCACCTCCTCTCTCCTGTTTTATCCCTCACCTCTGCTTCTGTTTCTCTCACCTGTGGGTGTCACCCTAGACCTTCCCGAGCACAGTGCCCCACCACCCCTTCCCTACACACCTGCAATCGCTCAAGTTTTTGGACTTGATTTCCCCATTCTTTTCCCCAGTTTTCTCTGCCCCAAGTCAAGCCTGTGCTGGAGCATGCGCCTCCCCTTTCCTCTTTCCTTTGATTTATTTTCATTTGGTTTATCTTGTAAATCTATAAGATTTAGCTCAAGTGTCTCTTTAGAGAAGTGTTCTCTGAACCCAGGGTAAATCAAAGACCCATATTGCTTATCTAGTTCAATTATAGCAAAATTTTCAATCATTTGAAATCCTATTTGGGGAGGGGGCTGGAGAGATGGCGCAGTGGTTAAGAACACTGGTTGTTCTTGCAGAAGACCCAGGTTCGAATCCCAGCACCCACATGGCAGCTAACAACTGTCCGTAACTCCAGTCCCAGGGGATCCGACAGCCTCTTCTGACCTCCTCAGGCACTGCACAACATGGGTGCACTTACCTACATGCAGGCAATACATGCATACACATAAAAATAAAAATAAATAATTTTTTAAAAATCCTATTTGGAACAAATAGGGTAAAAGTAAATCAAAACACTGAACTAACCTCATAGGTACCTGTGTACATGTGCCACCTCATTCTTTTAAATATATATTTCAAGAAAAAAAGGCTGGCAAGATGGCTCAGTGGGTAAACACACTTGCAGCACAAGCCTGACAACCTCAGTTGGATTCCCCAAGACCCATGGTGGAAGAGGAGAACCCACACCTGAAAGTTGCCCTCTGACTTCCACAAGCTTGTGCCATAGCACATGTGTGCCTGTACTCACAGACGCACATCATACACACACATACATACAATAATAAATAAACAAAATTATAAAAAAGAAAAGAGATGGAGACATCAGCTAGTTAGAATGAATGGAACTTTTTCCTTCTTCTTAATTGCAGGGCCTCCTGAGTCCCCTCACCACTCATGAGAGAACGTTGTGAGAGTTCCAGGATGCAAATGCCTTATCACGCCTGGAAGACAGCACTCCACAACACTCCACCCCTTCCTCCAGCTCCTCGGTTTTTCCCATCCCCACTTCTGAAATGCTCCCTGAGCCTTGGTAGGGGTGATATAGATGTATATAGACCTCCTTACATGTTTTATAGGCACTGTAGAAAGAATTAGAGAAAATGGGTCAGGTGTGCCTATGATTTATTTCACACTCTGGAGGTGGAGACAGGAGGATCATGAGTTCGAGGCCAGCCTCAGATACAGAGTGTGAGACTGTCTCAAAGAAGCAAAGGTAGGGGTGTCATTCAGTGATAGAGTGCTTGACTAGCATGTGCAAGGCCCTGTGTTTGATCCTCTGCACTGGGGAAAAGACAAGTTTTTGTATGATAATAAAATTGTCTAGGAGTTGATAATTGCTGAAATTGTATAACAGGTGCCTGGAAGTTCGGTGCACTCTCAATGTCTCAATGTATCAGTATTCTCTCTCTCTCTCTCTTGCTCGCTTGCTTGCTCGCTCGCTCTGATTTTCTATAATAAAATTGTTCCCATTGTTAGTCTCGGTGGAAGCTGCAGGACCTCACTACAGGGCAAAGCCATGGTAGCTGGCCTAATACTCAAGGTCTCTGCAGGCTGATTTTACTCCCTAACCTGCCCATTGTTCCTCAGACACCATCCAGACCCCCTTCTAACATGTTTCATGGTTGACTAAGCATTATGCCCAGCTCCAGTTCTTTTTTCTCCTTCCCTCTCTGTCCTCAGAAGCACTTCCCCCTCCCCTCTGCCCATATGAACCCCAGAAAGCCTTAGGTGTCAACTCTAACACAAGACACTCTGGGGACCTCCCCTGATCCCTCTAGCCACACTGATCTCTGCTTTCTTCGTTCTTTCAGAACTCTGTCTTTTTATTCATAAAACACTGGGGAGAGGGAGGGTGGAGCTAAACTGTCTGTATTTGGACCCAGGCTCTACTGCTGCTAGCTGTTTCTTGGTCACTTCTATACAGTGGAAATATTGATTGCATCAACTCCAAAGAGTAGTTTGAAGGATCTATGAGGCATCGGTGTGAAAAACATTTACAGTAGAGTGGTGAGTCCTCCAGCACCAATACTTTCATTTATGTCCTATCTTATAACTAAATCATAAATCCCTAAAAGGCAGGGACTGGCTAAGCGCACACTTATAAACACAGGTGGAAAGAATCACACACCCTTGGCTTGGATTGGCTTAAGTCAGAGAAGCAAAGTCAATATTTGCATGATTTGTGGACAATCTCAGACATTGCCTTTGCCCTTGCCCTCTTGCTGTGGGTACCAGAGTGCCCCTGCCCACTCGCTGTGTGGGCTAGATGCTCTTGTCCTCTTCTTGTGAGTACTGGCTTCTTTGCCAGCTAATGTAAGCAGAAGTGAAAAGACGATTTGGAGGGAAAGCTCTAAGGTTACAAATTGGAGGGCAAGTCTAGAGGACAAGGCTCAGAACGGGATGGTACACTGTAGACCCAGAGTTCATGCAGCAGGAATGATGGTCTCATTGCCATCCCAGAATGACTATGCTCTAGCCCATCATTTGGGCCATTGCCTTTCTTGTTCCAAGTTCCAAGTCTACAAAATGAGATCAGAAAATCCAACTTGACCTATAACACCTCCTACACACACATACATGCACGCACGCACACATGCACATACTGCCCTTAAGGAGAGTTTTGTTATTGTTGTTGTCTTTTTATTTATTTATTTTTTGGTCTCCTTTTTGATACAGGGTCTCCCTGTAGCCCCAGCTTGTCTGGAGCTCACGATGGCCTCAAAATCACAGAGATCCACCAGCCTCTGCCTCCTGAGTGCTGGGATTAAAGGTGTGTGCCACCACACCCGACTATTATACCTGTTTCTTGTAGTTTTGAGAGGAAAGGTCCCAACTAAGAAGTAAAGAGAGTGTGGGGGGGGGGTTGTATGCACACCGGTATATGGGTATGCAAACCTGTGAAGCACCGTGTCTAGAGTGCATCAGGTGGCCTGCTCCTTCACTCCCCAGCTAATTACTGTCAGACAGGGTCTGTCATTGAATCTGGAGACAGAGTGGCAACCAGCAAACTCCAGGGATGCTCCTGTCTCTGTCCCCTGCAGTGCTCGGGTTACAGGAATGCACAGTCACAGTCAGCTTTTTATATGGGTATTGGGCTCTGAGCTTAGCTTGCTGAGTAAACGCTTTTACCCACAGAGCCATCTCCCTAGCTCTGGGAAGCTTTACTCTTTGTAACCCTTTTTTCTGGGACTCATAGCTACCCAGATACATTGTGAAGAGAATGCAGCTAGGTGGATGTTTCTGGCTGTCTCGTAAATTCTTTGCCTTTGGTAGTAAGACTTGGGTCTGAAGAAGACTTGTCTGATAATGGCAAGGACAGGGCAGTGCTAATGAGGACTGGTTTCTGCTCAGAGGTGCTGATGCATCTGAGGTATTCATTTGAGGCAGGATAGAAAGATAAGGAAAATTAAGAAGACATGGGAAGGGAGAGGAACTCCTCACCTAGAGTCTAGCTGAGGTCTCTCACCAGCTGAGAGTCAAGAATTCTAGCAACACTAGAATTTAGAATTCCTTTTGGGGCAGGATAGAAAGACAGGAAAGCATGAGAGAAAAGGTCTGGCTTGTCTGTGCTGCCAACTGAGTCAGAAAGCGGTGTCAGGCAGCATCCATAATGCCCAAACTGCTCACACAGACACTTCGCCAAAGACAGTAAATAAACTGTGCTGAGTCAGGGCCAAAATGATGTATAACCTTGAGTTTCTAGCACTCCCCTTTTCTTCCTAAATGTATTTGACACCCCCATTAGTCCACCTTACAACTTTGCTTACAAAAGAAAATTCTTTAACTTTGTTGTAAACTGTACTTTTTAAGCAATGTTAAAAAGGTGGGGGGAGGCACCAGGCTTGAGGGCACATGCCTTTAATTTCAGCACTGGGAGGTAGAGGTAGACAGATCTGTGAGTTTAAGTCCAGCCTAGTCTACATAGTGAGTTCCAGGCCAGCCAGGGCTATATAGTGAGACCCCTATCTTGGTAAAAAAAAAAAAAATAGTAGTGAACCATGCTTAAGGCCTAAGCGAATATGGCCCTTTTCCTTTCTCATCTCTAAGCATGCATTTTCTAGGACTCTCACAAGAAGCTCCATGTACAGTAAAAGTCATATGTTCTTCATGCAATGCTTACGGCTCATGAGTTTACCTTATTAGATTGAAATCCTAACCAATTTACCTCAAAAACCTACAATTTAATTTACTAAAGAAGGAGAAGATTAGGGGGGAGGGAGTTTCATAGCAATTCTTTTTTTCTTTTTTCTTTTCTTCTTTTTTTTTTGTCTTTTTTCAGACAGGGTCTCCCTGTAGCCCTTCAAACTTGCCTGTAGACCAGGCTGGCCTCAAACTCATAAGGATCCACCTGCCTCTGCCTCCCAAGTGCTGGAATAAAAGGCGTGTGCCACCACGTTCAGCTCATAGCAATTCTTTAAGCTGTAACTTGAGAATCATCAAAATCATGTATATGGTTATCACTATGACATTCACATACATCCATAACTGGATATGTCTTGTCTTTTATCCAAGTGTCTCTCTATTAACCTAGTCCTTAAATATGTGTTAAAATTTCTTCCTAAAAGACTCCAACTCTGCCTTATACTGACTCATCCTAAAATTGTTTTCTGTGGCAAAATCGATTATCTTCACCCCAGTTGAGGTCTCTGAAAAGAGCTCCTCAGGCTGCTGCAGGTGGCAGTGTGGAGCTGTATTTCCACCCCAGCGCTGCTGACACTCAGACACCACATACCCATGCACACCATGTAATGAAGTGGGGCATCACCCCCGTGGCACCCTAAAGCTGCTGTAGTGCATTTCACAAAATCAGGGAATTCCAAATAATATGTGTATGTTTTCTCTCCTCCAGGAGGTAGAACTTTCCCCATGAAGGTGGACTAGAATTAATGATTCACTTAAACAGTAAAGAAAAGGAGGGGGGGACCTTACAGGAATATAAAACACTCCAAATTAAGAGGCTTATGTATATGAGGGTAGGCGATCAGTTGAGTTGATTAAATGCTTGCCTCTATCACTCTCCACCTTATTTTTGAGACATGGTTTCTCACTGAGCCCAGTGCTCCCTGCTTCAGCTAGGCTAGTAAACCCCCAGGAACCTCCTGTCCCAGTCCATGCCCACAGTGCTGAGATGACAGGTGCATGCTGCCACATTGGGCTTTTATGTGGATTCTGGGGATCCAAACTCAGATCCTCATGCTTGTATAGCAAGCAGTTTACTCACTGAACTATCTCCCCAGCCCTTCAATTATTTCTTTATATTAGTATGGACTAATGCATATTTGACATATATTTTCCTCCCTTTTACCTAACATAGTTAGAAAATTTTCTCCATGTTACTGTCATAGTCTTCGTAACCACCTATCTTCCCCCTCTGTGTCCTATTTTTATTGAACTGTCTCACCCAGACCTGCAGTGATGTCATCAACCCCACCCTCTAGTAATTGATTTATGGAACAGAGATACCAATAGTCAAATTCATGATCACAATGAGTCTCTTTCTGAGTGTGTTCCCCAGTATCCCACAGATGTGATCTGGCTAGGACAAAAGCATTTAGAATTTTTTGAACGTTAGTAGTCCACAATAGTCTAAGTATTCTACATTATTCTTCTGGTTGCATCTATTTTGGGATTTTTTTCCCATTATCAACTTTTTACTCTCATAATGTTGTAATAACATCTCTTTAAACAAGGTTCTATGACTTTCTGGAGGGGTTGTAACCATGGTATGGTTTCTGAACACAGAAAATATCAATAGATATTTATGGTATCCAAACACAGAAATATCAGTAGATGTTTATATGGGATGGATGGCTAAGTGGATAAATGAATGCATGCCAGGCTGACACTGTAACCTGGTGGTACTTTTTCCTATTGAACAGTCTTTTCACCCTTAGCTTCTGAAGACTTAAACTCTAAGCTAAATGTGGGAAAGAGAAGCTTGGGAACTGGCTGGAAGTCAAACTTCAGCTTCCTGTGAATCACACATGGTTTGCAACAATAGACAAAGGGCCTTAGGACAAAGCAAAGATTTTGTATTGTGAGCTATTTTCCCACCCCTGGCTGGCAAACATTTGGACATTCCATCAGCCGTCTCTCATGGTACTGTGTCATTCTCCCAACTTACATGGTAGACATGAAATTTGGGGGCATCTAAATATGAGTGTGTCTCCTAGCTTAGCTCCTGGCAAGGAAAAAGCTGGCAAATTAATAGCACAGTGAGTGAAGGCCAGTTGGATTGTATCTCTCCTGATAATGACTGTTGAACAAACCACAGCAGAAACAGTTGCTGACACAACAGCTGAAAGAGGGAGACAGGGGGGATGAGGACGACACGTTCCTCAAGATTAGAGGAAGTAACCACTGGAAAGGCTTGATGGCAAGAGAAGAAAGGAATGCTGAGCCAACTAGGGGGGAGATCAGAACAAACCTGTCCCGTGGCCCGTAATGTTATTTCTCATCTTTTCTTGCTGCCACGGCAAGGCAGGGAGGGGAAAACATTGCAAGAACAGAATATTCCCTGAGTGGGTCACTTCCTCTCCAGGAAGTCACATCTATTTGTTTAGAAAGATGATCATGGATGATCCCACTTGGGCTCTGAGGGGGTGGGTATTCAGTTTGTCTACTGAGTCTCCAGTGGAACCCTGGTCTGAGGGAAAGCAGTAAGACATATCAAAGGATAGATTAACCAAGGCTAAAGAGCCCAGGATCAATTGACTTCATAGTCACCTCAAACTTGGGCAAATGCTCTCCCCAGGCTCTTTTGGTTGAAAGAGACCCACTCAAGCAGGTAGTGACATGATACTGGGAAGATACTGCGGAGATCTACATAGCAAGGGGGGGAAACTGGCAAATTCACCTGACAGGATCCCAGTAACCAATGGGAAAGGGAGAGAGCCAGGAAGAACGTGCATGGGCTCTATGTGCCTGGGCCTCCCATCTTAAGACAACATGGTCTTTTGACTTAATTGGGCAGGGCTTGTGCTGTGTCTTTGTGGGTATCACTGAGTTTTGGCAGAGGGAGGGTTGCTGAGCCTCAGTGATTAAAGAGGGCAAGTGTTTGGCCAACATTAGGCAGAGCGATTACTGCAGCAAAGGCATCTTTATCAGGGAGGGTCCCTGAAGAGCCATCTTTGCACTTGCCTCAAATGGAACAGGAAATTCCTCAGATTCAAATGAGCTCACAGCTTATCTATTCCTTGTGTTCTTTCACTTATTTGTTACCCTATTAGGGCACAAAATAAATAACAAGGCCGTGTGAGGAGTGCTCTAACAGGAGGCCTGGACCTAGTGCTGAGGGCTCACAGGCTATGGGTAGAAAGAATAACATGCTGCCAGGGAAAGGTGAGTCAGCTTTTGAGTGAGGAACGATCCAGGCATATTTGGGGAACTGCTAGAAGTTCAGGGACTAACAGGAGATGAGGCTAGATAGATAGAGTGACCACAGAATGAAGGTCCTTTATATACCAGGGGAGGGAGCCAAACTGCTTTACAGGTGAGGGAAGAGATAGTGACTTTTTATATCGTCTATCCTATAAACACACACATGCACCCATGTGGGATGATTTATAAGCAAGCTCTTCATCCCAGCTTTCACTGCATCAATTAAATTGGACAAGATCAGTGGGTGGCTATCAAATTATATACATTTCTACAATGGGAAATGTGCAGCTATTTTAAAAAGGAAACCATGAAATAATATAGAAAGGTCTCTAAGATCTATTTTCTTTTTTAACATTTTTTATTTCCTTTTATTTTATGTGTATGAGTGTTATGTCTGCCCGCATGTAAGTGTACCCATGTCACACAGTGCCCATGGAGGCCAGAAGAGGGCATCTGATCCCCTAAAACTGAAACGAGTTATAGATGGTTGTTTGTTGTCATATGGGTGTTGGGATTTGAACCAGGGTCTTCTGCAAGAGCAGCCAGTGCTCTTAACTGTTGAGCCATCTCTCCAGCCTCTCTAAGACCTATTTTCTAAGGGAGAGAAGTGCATATATAAGTAGAGTGAAGAATATATATTTATATATAATGTGTAAGTGCATATATAGCGTGGCAACTTTAAAAGAAGAGCATTATGTACAGCTACTAAGGGGGTAAGGACAAAAAACTGGCACATGGGCTACAGACACGGGAGTGTTGTGTACCTAAATTTTCATGGGTTTTAAGCATATAGATCTATTAGAAAATTGAGAGAGAGAGAGAGAGAGAGAGAGAGAGAAATCACTTTTCCTCTGCAGACCCCATTCCTGCTCTTCTTATCAGAACTTTTCTTAGGCAGACATATGGTTTCAGGGCTTCCAGTGGACAAGGGAGAAAATTCATCCTTTGTATAGAAAAAGCTGTTGTTAGCCTCTACTTCGAATTTTTTTTTAACAATGTATAATGTGTTACTTTGATATGTGTATACGCTGGGAAATGCTTAAACCAGCTAGTCAAGCATGCCCATTGCCAGTTTTAATTTCTCCCTTCAGATTCTCAGCAGAAAAGGGTTGGGAGGTAAGGCAGAGAAAAGGTGCTTTTTACTTTGTTTCCTGTAACCACTGCTAGAGGCCAAACAAGGTTCTGTGCTTACTGTGGAACTGGAGCTTGGGTAGAGCTGGGAGGCTGGCACTGCTCCTACAGTGACCCAGTGTGGGGGGAAAACACAGCTGGGTGCTACCCTCTGAAAGGAAAACAAGTTAGAAATGCCCGGGCTGAGGAGGAGAGACTTCCCTAGGGCCTGCTGCCTACTTATGCGTCCCACTGTGCCTACTGTGACCACCCCGCAGAGCTGCTCCCTAAAGCTCCACTGGGATGCTCAGGGTTTGCTGTAGCCCAGCAACTCTCACTTAGCCGGTGCTGGTGCTGGCATCAGGTACACCTCAGAAGCAAAAGGCAGAGCTGTGTGCTTCTTGTTCTTCAAAAGCTGGTGACAGGTAGAGGCAGCATGGGAGTATTTAGCACACCCTGGACTTCCCTACGCCCCTGAAGTGTAGGCAGATTCTTTCATTCCTTTCTAATCACACTCACCTTTGCTGGCAAGATCAAGTTCATGGGGGTAGGGGTTGGGCACGGGCAATGTGAAGTTTCTATCATTAAAATCTTCAAAGCAAGCAGTAAGATGTTGTAGATACGGGGTATGGGAGAGGACTGTAGTTGATCAGGTGGAAGAACTGATGGAATATAATGGGCTATGATCCGCCACCCATATTATAAACCAGAAGTTCAAAGGGAAAATGGGAGCAGGGTTAGGTCTTGCCTTAGGAAGGAGGCTAGAAAGATCACCTGCTCTCTTTGTCATTATTGGATACAATGTACCTCTACACAGTTGAGGTCACGGCAAAGGACTACTAGCACAGTGTCACAGTGGATGACTGCTCAGCTCAGTTCCCTTTCTTTGGGGGTGTCTCTGTTACTCAGGGGTGAGTCTCCAGCACATCTGTTACTGTATGGTCCGCCTTGCTGGCAGTAGGCTCTAGGGAAAGGCTGCAGTCCCACAGCCTGTGCTTCCCAGAGCCACCTTGAGACTTTGATTCCTCTTAGAGTCTGCATTTTGCTGCCTGTTTTTTTTTTTTTAATTTTATTTCTTTTTTTAAATTTTATGTGTATGCGTGTATTGCCTGTATGTAGATAAGTGCACCCGTGTCCAGCAATGCCCGCAGAGGTCAGAAGAGGCTGTCGGACCCCCTGGGACTGGAGTTACAGACAGTTGTTAGCTGCCATGTGGGTGCTGGGATTCAAACCCAGGTCTTCTGCAAGAACAACCAGTGTTCTTAACCACTGAGCCGTCTCTCCAGCCCCTGACTGCCTGTTTTGAAATATGCTGCCCCTGCCTTTTGTTCCCTGCTTAGACATGCCAAAACTGGCCAGGGCACTTGGACTTGGTTTTCTTAGACATTTTTGGATAGTGAGGTGACAATACACTAGTCCAGTTCAGCATAACCTCTCCTGAGCTACTAGAGCCATTTTCCCAGAAGAACATCCCACTGTTCTGCCCTTCATTTCCTGTAGAGGATGCTGAAATTTGAACCAGACCATTCACCCCTCTGATAAAACTCTTCAGTGGCTTTCCAGGTATCTTAGTTTGAACTGCTGCTGCAAAATACCATACATTGGATATGAAATATGTGACAAAGATTTCTTTCTCACAGTTCTGGGGACTGAAGTCCAAATCAAGGTACCAGCAGGGTTAGGGTCTTGATGAGGACTCTCTGGTCTCCAGTTGCCTTCTTGCTATGCCCTCACATGATAGACAGCTACCTAGCTGCCTGGCACCTATTTGTAAGGGCAATAATCCTGTCACAGGGCTCTACCCTAATGATCTAATTTGCCTCCCAAAGGCCCTATCTATCTCCATATACCATCAGACGGAATAAAGCCTTCAGCATAAATTTTGGGGTAACAAACATTTCTCCCATTGCACCTTTGTTCTCACGACATGGAGGCATACTCCAGTAATCCCAACACTGGGAGATGGAGGCAAGTGGATCAGGAGTCATTCTCAGCTACATAGCAAGTGTGAGACCAGCCTGAGGTACATGAAACCATAAGGACTAGGATGAGGATGAGGAAGAGGAGGAGGAGGAAGATGACGATGACAGCAACAGCAACAACAAGACAATGACCCAGAAAACAAAAAACAAAACCACAAAGAGCCAGAGAGATGGCTCAGCAGACAGAAGGGCCATATAAGCAGATGACCTCAGCTCAAATCCCCAGAATCCACATAAAAAGCTAGATACAGTGCACTGCACTTGTAATCCCAGCATTCCCACATTGAGATGGGAGGTGGAGACAGGAGGATCACCCAGCAGCTCAAGGGCCAGGTAACCTTGGAGAATGCAGCACAACGAACAAGACACCCTGAGTCAACAAGGTGGAAGGTGAGAACCAACTCCTGAAAGGTGTCCTCTGATTTCCACAAGCACGCTATGGCATAGGCCTCCCTGTATTCACACTCACATACAATTTTTTCTTAAACCTAAGATTATGTCTGGGTGTGGTGATGTACACTTGCAACCATAGTACTCTAGAGGTGAGCCAGGAGAACTGCTAGTCTGAGGCCAATCTGCCACACAGTCTCAAAGGAAAACACCAACCAAAAACAAACCGAAAATTATTAGTAAGTCCTTTCCGTGTCTTGTTCAAAGTCCTCTCGTGAGGACCACCACACACACCAGTGCCTTCCTGAAGACTGTTCTCCCTCTTCTGAGCCTTACTCTCAGGAATTAGTTGAAGAATCACTTTTAGGGATTTTCTCCTTCTCCAGTCTCAATTAGCTCCCCTTGTTTTGAACATTTTCTCTTTTCTTTTGTAGCTCTCAGCAGAGCTTGTAACTATTAGCTGTTCCTTATTATCTGCAGGGGATTGGTTCTAGAACTCACAGGATACCAAAACCTAATACTCGTCTCTCTTTTATTTTTATTTTTTAGAAGAGGCATTTCATTACAGCTTTAACATACTCAAAAGCAGTTTCCAGAGCAAAGATACATCTTTTTCTGTCGTATCGCTCTCCGAGAGGTACGGCACAGGGAGAGAGGCCAGGACCAGCCTGTGTTCCTCTCTTAGGGGCTGAGCGGGATGGTGAGTGTCTGTGACTCAAAAACCACACCGAGTTGGGAGTCTTGTCGAAGCAGGAACTCAATTTATTAAAGCAGACACGGATATTTAAAGGCAAGCTTGTAAGGCGGGAAGTTCCCACCCAGGATTGGCAGGTATCTCCTGAGTTGTCAACCTATTAATTAGGAGGTCACCCCTACTGCGCGCCAAGAATGAGGAAGGAGCAGGTAGAGCCAATCCTGTACTGATGATGGGTTTCTTTGTCCCTCCCCTCCTACCTGTGCCGGGCGCCATCTTGGCAAGAATCAAAAGTGACCAGACAGGTGGGCCGACTCTAGGTCAGGATGCAGAAGTGTCTCGGAACTCATAGGCCCAAGATGCTGCTATACCAAGCAGCCCCAACATCTCCCCCTTTGTTTTTTATATGTGAGCATCTGCCATGCCCTCTGTCTTAGGTTGTCTCCCTCTGGAGATCTTACCCGTCATTGAGTAACACGGGGCTCGGCTGAGAGATCAGTCCCGAGTCCTGCCTTAGGTTGTCCCTCCTCAGGATTTGAAGTTGCCCGTTATTGGGTAACCATGATTGTTTTTCATGGCCCCTGTCTTAGGTTCATCAGCCTGGGAGGGATCTTACCCGTCATTGGACTCGAGACTCTCGAGGGGTAGGGCATCCTGATAGAGTTCCTGGAGGGGAGACTCATGTGGCTCATCAGCAGAATGGGCCAATCTCTGATAATGTATCTTGACTTGGTTGACATGGAACGCTTCGATTCTCTCCCTAATGAATGAAGATAATTTGTTAAGGACACATGGGCCTAGGGTTAAAAGGTCATCAACTTTAGAAGAGGCTCCAATAATGGGAGAAGCCAGGTTCTCAGGGTGGGTCCTAATCTGGATAACATTTCCTGGGATTTAAATCAATCTTAGTTCTTTTTGGAGATCCTTTAAAGATTTGACGTTGGTCTCTACCAGATTAGACTCATTTACATAGAAGCAGCACTCCTCCCCCAACAAGAAACAGGTGCCCCCTGTTCAGCTGTCAATAAGTCCAACATCCTCCGATTCTGGAGGACCACCCCCGCCAGTGAGTTTATATGTCTTTGTAACGACTCAAGACTGGAGGTGGTGGAAGTCATTGCTCTCTCTAATTTGTCCGCAAAGTCTGTGGCGAGGTGAGAAGTTTGAACCATGGATGTGATTGAGGTCCCCCCAGCCACCGCGGAGAGGGCCAATCCTAGTCCCACAAGCAGGGGGATGAAGACCGCTCTCTGCTGGTGGGGTGCCAGGAGTGCGGCCACCTCGGGTCTCTCGTAGAGCTAGACCTGTGGGGTAACTATAACAGGAAGGCAAATGGAGGCAAGTGTCTGGTTAGCACAAGAGGTTAACTTTCTGTCGCACCAAAGTAGAAAAGGAGAAGGGGCACAAAGCAACCCGGAGAGGGTAATGTTGGTCGTGCATTTATCCATGTCTATTTTAGAGGGGGCAGAGAGACCCCCGATTGCTGGGGGAGTTTTGGTTGGGTTGAGGAGGCAGTTAGGGAAAGTCTCCACCTGTTGAAATAAGGGGATATCTTTGAGGGAAGATATAGCTGGCTTGGAGCTAGGTTTAGTTGTTAAACTTACGTTTATGGGGACGGCAGCTAGTAGGGAGCGGGCAGGAGATGCACAGAAAAAGCAGTCTGAAGCATTGGGGTGTGTGGTGAGGGGTAAAAGGTCAACCACATATTGGATATATTGGGGCCAAGTAAGGATCTCTCTGAAATTTTTTGTCTTTTTTTCCTGGGAGAGAATATCATGATCTACCACAATCTCTCTATCTGGGAGTGTCAGAGCCCGACTTATAAACCAGGTGTCTGAGGGAGTACTAGTGAGGAAGAGGCCGTTATGGGCATAGTATTTGCCTTGTACCCCTATATGCCATTTTTCATCCCAGGGATCGGGTATTTTATCATCTCTAGCTTTTAAGAAGAGATGAGTTTCCGAGGTGTCCGGGACCCAGCCTTCTTCCCGCCTGCATCCCCAGGTACGGCACCCTCCATATGTATCAGCCTCCACTAGGCAACTTGGGTTGGTGTTTCTATGGGGAAAACACATATAATCTGCATTGGCAAAGTGGAGATCAGGTAGATCAATGATCACTGTCATCTGGCAGCCCTTGGAGGGGCAGTCTCCCATCCCCAAAATCTTTCCAGCCTGATTCTTAACGATGAATCTCCAGAACATGATGCTGCTCCTGTCCCCCTCAGTCTCAATGATGGAGATAATGAGGGGGACACTCCAGGCTATCATCTCGAATAAGACTGGCTGCATGCTTTTATCTGCAGCGAGAGGAAAACAGGGCCTCCCTCAGGGGTTATGTACTCCTGGGAGAAGGATTATTTACGCCTTTTGGGGGCGAATCTTCTTCAGCCTCGCTGGTTTGAGGTATGTATTTAGTATCTCTCACCGGGACCCATAGAGGTCTCTTTTCATGAGGGAATACAAATCCAAACCCTCTGGTCTGGTCCTCTCCATGCTCCAGTGAGCAGGTCTCTCCATCTGACCAGAATGGAGCTGTAGCTGGTAGATGAGGACCAATGTTTTTGGAAGGGAGACAAATACTTGTCTTCTTTGGAAAAATTTAGAATATTTAAGGTAAATAAGGCCTTTTTTAGTTGATCATGAGGAGGCAGGGACTCCCCTTTTGTTTTTGTAATTGATATTTTAGAGTTTGGTTGGCTCTCTCCACAATGGCTTGTCCCTGAGGATTGTAGGGGTTGCCTGTGGAGTGTTGAATTTTCCATGTTTTGAGGAATTTAGCGAATGGCTTGCTTGTGAAGCAGGGGCCATTACCTGTCTTAATTTGATCAGGTAACCCAAGGGTGGTGAAGCATTGTAGTATATGACTAATTGTATGTTTAGATTTTTCTCCAGTATGGGCAGTTGCCCAGCAAGCATGGGAGAAAGAATCAACTGACAGGAAGATATATTTTAATTTTCCAAAGGGGGCATAATGTGTGACATCAGTCTGCCACAAATGGTTGGGTCTTAGGCCTTGAGGATTGACTCCCGTGCTCTGGAGTGGGGGAACTTGGAGGAAGGGTTGGCAGGATCGGCATGTGCAAACGATTTTCTTTAAGTCTTTAACCGCCACCTGAGGAAATTTTTGTTTGAGTCCCCTCCAGTTAACATGGGTCAACTGGTGGAATCAGGTAGCCTCAGAGACTGTGAAGCCCTGGCAAGAGGAGGCCAGTTGGTCAGCTATTTTATTTCCTTCAGAAAGGAATCCCGGCATGTTTTGATGACCCCTAAGATGTTGGAGGTATATTGGATTTATTCTAAGTTTAAGTAGAGTACGAGCCTGAATCATCAGAGGAGATATGGGGTTGGAGTCCAATCTAATATGAGCCTCCACTAGGTGGGGCAGAAAATTAACCACATATAGGCTATCTGAGAATAGGTTGAAAGGCTCAGATATGGAGTCCAATGCTAGGACAACAGCAAAGAGCTGTTTAAATTGTGGTGATCCCTCAACCTGGTGGGAGACTGATTTAATGGGTACAGGAGTTTGTCCCTGTTTTAGGGGAGATTAGACGACCAAGGAGGCTCCCAGACGCCCTCCATCAGTAAATACAGTTAGGAATTTAGGATTGGGTTGAGAAAGAAAAAGTCTAGAGGGCTCCCACTCCAACCTCGAGAAGGAGCTCATCCATTTATAAGGGCCATAGTGGCAGTCAATTTTGCCAAAAATTCTCCAGAGCCAGCGCGATTCTCTTGTTTCTTTGAAGCCATGTAAAATCTGTTAGTCTATAGGGGGTGATAATGGTATGAGGCTCAATGCCAAACAACCGGACTGCTGTGTCCCTTCCCTTGATAATGCAATCAGCAATTTGGTTGACCATGGAATATACTCGAGGAGTTCCACCCACGGATAAATGGATCCATTGTATGGGCTCGCCCTCTTGTGCCAGGAGAGCAGTGCACAATGTACTCCCAATGAAAAGATAAAGAGACATGGGGGTGTTAGGATTAAATCTTTTTAGAGTGGCCTTGTTTATGGATTGTTGGATTTTAGTTAGAATTTGTTGGCATTGGGGAGGTAGTTTTATCTTGGAAGTTAAGTCAAGGCTTTGTAAGAGGTCAAATAAGGGGATGAGTTCCTCAGTGGATATAGGTATCCAGGGTCTGAGCCAATTGATTTCCCCAAGCAGTTTTTGGAGCTGAGGGAGACTGAAGGTATCCTGAATGGAGAGTTGTGGCTTATTGGGTGACACTGCATCAAGTGAGAGAGAAGCCCCCAATATTTTTAGTGGCGGGACAGTTTGAATTTTGTCTGGATCCACGTTGAAGTTATGGTCTTGTAACAGGGCTATACACTCAGAAATTAGATCATGAAGGTCATTGGGATCTGGACTCCCCAAAATTATATCATCCATATAAATGTAAAATAGAATGTCTGACCTCTTAATTATAGAGGCAAAGATATGGCTCAGATAATACTGGCAGATGGCAGGGCTGTTAGCCATGCCTTGTGGTAAAACGGACCATTCAAACCTTAGGTCTGGCCCTCTATAATTTAATGAGGGCACTGAGAAGGCAAATTTTTTTGTATCTTTTGGATGTAGAGGTATTGAGAAGAAACAGTCCTTGTTATCTATGGTGGCCAAAGCAAAAGAAGCGGGAATTGTGGGGATCCAGGGCATCCCTCTCTGGGGGGTGCCCATGGGGGCCATTCTCTTACTGATCTCCCTTAAGTCCTGGAGGCTCTTTTTTTTAAGACAAAGACAGGGGAATTCCAGGGGCTGGTAGAGGGCTTAATGTGTCCAAGATCTATTTGACCCTGAACCAATTGATGGAGCTGCTGTAATTTATTAGAGGGAAGAGGCCACTGCTCAACCCATATAGGGTCTTCCGAGATCCATGTAATTGGGAATGACAGAGGCGGAGCAGTGGCCTTTAGGATTGGGGGTGCACCTGGGGGTGCCTTTGTCTGAGGTGTTCAAAATAAGGATCATCTCGGTAATTTGAATGGGCAGCTCGAGCATCCCCGAACTGTTGTTCGAATTCCTCAGTGTCGAGGAGGTCGTTGTAGAGGCTTTATGGTCAGTGGTAATAAAGGCCTCAGTTTCTCCCAGGATGTCCTGTCCTAAAAGGTTAACTGTCAATCCGGAGGCAACAAAGGGGACTACCTCCCCTCGGCACCCATTTGGGTCCTCCGACGGCAACCACGTGGCTGTCTCCCAAGAGGTGGACTGGCCTCCCACCCCCACTAAGGGGGGGCCAGGGACTAATTTCCAAGAGTGGGGGACTTCTTCCTTTCTAATCACAGTACGATCTGTCCCAGTGTCAATGAGGAATTTGAAGGTTTTATTTCCAATACTTAGGGTCATTTTGGGCCTCAATCCAGGTACAAGAGGAACTGTCCAGTGGGCCTGTACTTGCTTTCTCCCCTTATTTAACGGGGCTGGGGGTGCCCCTCGGGGAGTTTAAAGGCTCTCCTCGAATACCATATCTTGATCTGCAATCGTTGGCCCAATGGAAGCCTTTTTTACATCTAGGGCACGGGGTGCGAGGGGCATCCTGGGTAGGCCCGGGGTTGCTTTTGGGGTGCGGGTGAGGGCATTGCTGGCGGAAATGTCCTGCTTGGCCACAACCAAAGCAGCGTCCCTTTTCCTGTGGGTTACTGGACCCCTCCTTGAGAAAGACATCCTTTAGTGCCTGCATGAGGGCCTGTGTCTGAGCCTGAAGGACAGCTGACATGGCTTGGGTCTGCCCTACCTTTGTCCCTAAATCTTTAGAGGCGACTATTCATCAGCTGATGGAGCAGTCCTTAAGCCCAGCACATGCCATGCGGTGATCCGCATCCATGCCATCCCATATCAGCATCTTAGCAAACTGGTCCCGCAGCGGCCCAGGGGGAAACTTTCTCTTAAGGCTCTTCTCAACTATATCCACAAACTCATGAAGGGGCTCCCCCACCTTTTGGTGTATCCCACAAACAGTAGGCTCTGTGAGACCAGAGTCTATCTTTTGCCACGCCAGCAGGCCTAGAGCCCTAACTTGGTCAGGATATGGAGGGGGAATGGCAGACTGCTGGACCCCTGTGGCATAGGCATCAGTACTTCCTGTCAGCATGCTGAAGGTAATGGGTATTGGGGGATTGGCAGCCCAGTTGGTTTCTGCCTGCTGTCTGCATTCCTCCTTATATAAGACTGACCATTTGATAAAGAGAGGGCTAGGAAGGACAGCTTTGGCAAGGTCCACCCAATCCCGGGCGGTGCACAGCTGGTAAGTTAAGCCCTGCAACAGAGTCTCTACCCAAGGAGATCCAGGGTCATCCTCGGCAATGGCCTTCTTTAATTCCTTAAGATCGGAGGCCTCCCAGGGGTACCACATGGCTGGGCGATGCCCCCCGGAGTTGATGTTGATAGGATATAACTGAGGTTCCCCGAGCGGGCGTCCTCCCTCACTGTCATAGCCAGGTGGCACTGTCACCCTCAGGAGGGAGCTTTGGTCATTTTCCCCCTCCTTTCTGATAGGGGGTTTAGAGAGCCAGGGGGCCGCCTCAAAGGGGTCTAGGGAAGGGTAGAGGTTCCCCCTAGAAGTCGGCGGGCTCGCCTTCCTTTGTATGGCCTTTAGTGAATCTTCCTCCTTTTGTATGGTTTCCTTATTAGGGCAGAGTGTAGCTAACTTAGGAAGTTCAGAGCAGCCCCCTCTCTTATGGGGGGCCAAGGGGGAAAACAGCCTTTAAGGGCTGAGATCGTGGGGAGAGCCCCCAGGGGTGGGATCTCCCCTTTTTCTACCTGGGCCCATCTGACCAACTTTTCAACTCTATCCCAAGTATCCCAATCAAAGAGATTGCTCTCTGGAAGCCAGGGTGCGATCTTTAGCAAGCATCCCCATGCCTGGAGAGCCTAGCTGTCTGAGAGGTCAAGGCCCCTGCTTTTCAGCAGGACCCTGAGGGAATCTAAAGTGGGGTCAGGCTTAGAACTGGACTTCCCCATAATTTATGGGGGTACACTCACCCGCAGACCTATTGGCCCGTCAGCGAACTTCGTGGTAGGCAGCTCCTCACACGGGGCACCAATCTGTCGGGAGCTCTCCGACAGGTATGGCACAAGGGGAGAGGCCAGAACCAGCCTGTGTTCCTCTCTTAGGGGCTGAGCTGGATGGTGAGTGTTGGCGACTCAAAAACCACACCGAGTCGGGAGTCTTGTTGAGGCAGGAACTCAATTTATTAAAGCAGACACAGATATTTAAAGGCAAGCTCGTAAGGCGGGAAGTTCCCACCCAGGATTGGCAGGTATCTCCTGAGTTGTCAACCTATTAATTAAGAGGTCACTCCTACTGCGCGCCAAGAATGAGGAAGGAGCAGGTAGAGCCAATCCTGTACTGACGATGGGTTTCTTTGTCCCTCCCCTCCGACCTGGGCCGGGCGCCATCTTGGCAAGAATCGAAAGTGACCAGACAGGTGGGCCGACTCTAGGTCAGGATGCGGAAATGTCTTGGAACTCATAGGCCCAAGATGATGCTATTCCAAGCAGCCCCGACATTTTTCAAAAGTGGCTATAAAATTTTTAGGTTCGCTGTTGAATTAATACAGTTATACAATACTGAACCCAGTAGAAGCCCTGTAAGACATAACATTGAATTTTTTTTTTTTTGGTCTTTTTGAGACAGGGTCTGCCTGTAGCCCCAGCTGTCTCTGCCTCCCAGGTGCTGGAATTAAAGGCGTGTGCCACCACACCCAGTCTTGAATGAGTTTTTAACCTTTAACAAAGATCTCCATTTCATTTTAAAATATATGGTTTCTTACAGACTCATTGTTTTTGCTAATAACACTGAGATGTTGGCGCATGCATCTCTAATCTGTATATATCTGATTATTACTAGTCATAATCGTTGCACTCAGATCCTTGACGCCTGTGTATGTCTATAAAGTCATCGGGTAGATTTCAATGGTTATCGTTCATCACCTCTGGTGGTTTGAATGAAAATGTCCCCCATAGGTGCCAAGTGTTTGGACATTTTGTTCCCAGATGATGGCACTGTTTTGGGAGGTTTTAGAAGGTGTGGCTATCCTGGAGGAAGCACATCACTGGGGTTGGGCTTAGAGAGTTCTTAAGCCTTGCCAGATCTCCAGTCGCTTTCTTGCTTCCTGTGCCTGCGTGATGATGTGAGAGCTTCACTTCTGCTGCTCCTGCTCCAGCCACCTCCAGCCACCATGCCTCCCTGCCATAATGGACTGTAATTCCCCAGGAACCGTAAGCTCAAATAAACCCTTCCTTCTATTAATTGCATGGGTCAGTGTTTCTATCACAGCAACAGAAAAGAGACTAATACAAATGGTAATGTTTATCACCTCTACTAATTAACATGACATAAATTTTTATGCTTCCTCCTCAAATATAATTCATTTTTTAAAAAATTATTTGCGCACGTGCGCGCGTGTGTGTGTGTACATGTATGTCACAAAGAACATCCCAAACCATCTTATTCAATTATACACCCACTTCTCAGATGGCACCCTCCCATAGCCTCCCTCCCCCAACTAGAGCCCTTATACTCTGTTATCCCTGCTACAGTCCACTGTGTTGTCAGCACCCCCAGCCATTCCCCACTACTTGTCCATCTGGTGAATCTAGTCAGCCTATCTAGAGGTCTTTGTTTTAGGCGGGTCAGCTGTTCTCCCATCTGGTGAATCTAGTCAGCCTATCTAGAGGTCTTGGTTTTAGGCGGGTCAGCTGTTCTCATCTAGCAGCAATCAGTTGTCAATATTCCCTTAGATAAAATTGGGGTCTGCTGTTCATTTTCCCAGTTCTATGCTGTGTTACTATCTGGGAGTCCCTTGGGCCACCCTGGCCAACAATTCAAAGAAGGTATCTCCTATCTGGCATTTTTGCTTGTTATGTAGCCTTTAGCTATACATATGGAATCTTAAAAAATTATATTGGCCCCTTTAATCTTTGGTTATGCTTTTCTTTTGTGTGTTTAAGGCCATACAGTTGGCCCAGATAAACAAATTTATTTGTAATCTTAAGGCCGTTTGAGGATCTGTTCCTCAGGGGTCACATGGGTTTGGGAGGAGCCCCTGGCTCCTTTCTTTTACCAGTTCCACCGATGTGAAGATAAGTCAAAGGTCCTGCTCAACCATGGTTGGCTTCACTTGGAAGCATGGCAGAAGTGATTCCTCTGTGTTGACCCTCCTCTTTATAGACTGGACACTGGTTCAAGTCCATCTGGTGGGGTCTCCTTGGCCTCCTTGATCA
>NW_008342423.1:1527120-1527868 GCF_000622305.1 Nannospalax galili
GCTCATTCTTTCCCTTTATCCCATAGGTTCCTTGTATAACCTTCCCTCCCCCTTCCCCTTTAAATAACCCTATTTTTATCTATGTCTCCTTTATCAATGCCTGTTTTCTACTGTTCTTCTCTTTCAGATTCTTTCTTTTCCTTTACCTCCATGGTTCCTTTTCATTATCCTTGTTCCTGTAGTTATGTCTGGATACATACTCACTTGTAAATATTTGGTGCTAGGATCTACATATAAAGGAGAACATAAGTCTTTTGTTTTTTCTGAGCCTGTGTTAATACTTCACTTAGTGAACCACTTAATTCCATCCATTTACCTACAAATTTCGTGATTTCATCTTTCTTTACTGCTGAGTAAAATTCCATCTTATAAATGAACCACATTTCCATTATCCACTCATCAACTGAGGGACACTTAGGTTGCTTCCATCTCTTAGCTATTTGTGAAAAGAGAAGCAACAAACATGGATGTACAAGTGTCTCTGTGATAGGATGAGTTCTTTGGGTATATGCCAAGGAGTGGTATAACTGGGTCAAATGGTAGGTTCATTTGTAGTTTTTTAAGAGTTCTCCACACTGATTTCCATAGTGGTTTCACAAGTTTGAAACCCTACCAGCAGTGAATGAATGTTCCCCTTTCTCCACATCCTTACCAGCATTTGGTATCATTTGTTCTCTTGATCTTAGTCTGACTGGGGTAAGATGAAATCTAAAAGTGATTTTAATTTGCATTTCCATAATTATTAGTG
>NW_008342423.1:1529209-1529402 GCF_000622305.1 Nannospalax galili
AGGCTAGAGGTCTGTCAATCTTGTTGATCTTTTCAAAGAACCAGCTATTGGATTCGTTGATTCTTTGTATTGTTTTGTTTTTATTTCATTTATTTCTGCCCTGATTTTTGTGATTTCTTCTTGTCTGCTGGGTTTGGGTTTCATTTGTTGTTGCTTTTCAAGTGTCTTGAGTTGCAATGTTAAGTCCTGTATT
>NW_008342423.1:1530208-1530569 GCF_000622305.1 Nannospalax galili
AGGGCTTCTTCCAGTGTTGATTTTAAGCTTTATTGCATTGTGGTCTGATAGAATGCATGGAATTATTTCAATCTTTTGTATTTGTTGAGGTTTGTTTTGTACCCCAATATATGGGTGATTTTGGAGAAGGTCCATGGGGCGCTGAATAGAAAGTATGTCCTTTGTTGCTTGGGTGGAATACTCGATAGATGTGTTAGGTCCATTTGATATATGGTATTGTTTAATTCAGATGTCTCTCTGTTAACTCTGCCCTGTTGACCTATCTATCCTGGAGACAGTGGGGTATTGATGTTCCCTATTATTAATGAGTTGGGATTAATCTGGATCTTAAAGTCCTGTAGTATTGTTTTTATGAAGTTGG
>NW_008342423.1:1531173-1582550 GCF_000622305.1 Nannospalax galili
TGTGCCATGGAGAGTTTCTTTTCTGGTCCTGTCTGTTTGGTGTTCTATATGCTTCTTGTATTTGTATGAGCATATCTTTCTTTAATTTTGGGAATTTTCTTCTACGATTCTGTTGAAGATCTGGTCCATGCCATTAGCTTGGGATTCTTCTCCTTGTATGCCTATGATTCGTAAGTTTGGTCTTTTTATGGTGTTACACAATTCCTGCATATTCCATTCTTGTGCTTTCTTAAATTTTTCATTATCTTTGCTTGAGTGGTCTAGTTCATCCACTTTATCTTGCAGTCTTGATATTCTGTTTTCTATTTCATTCATCCTATTGGTGAGGCTTTCTCCTGTCATGTCTAATTGGCTTACTGAGCGTTTCACTTCCTTCTTCATTTCATCCTGAGTAGCTTCAATATTTCTAGGTCTTTTCTGAATTCATTCAGAAGTTTATCCTTATCCTCCTTCAGTTGTTTGTGTTCTTTAAATTCACTGAATTCTTTTATCATGTTTATAATTGTTCTTTTGAGGTCCATGTCCTGTGCTATCTCTAGGGGGTTCTCATTATACTCCTCTAGAGGACTATTGGTACTTGGTGGGGATATATTATTTTGGTTTTTCGTGTTATTGTTTTTTCTCTGTGATTTTGCCATGTGAATTTCTTTTGTAGTTTCTGATTCTTGTGTGAGACTCAAGCCATCAAGTTCAGTCTGCTTCTTTTCATAAACTTTATGTGCCTTTGTGGCTTACCTTTTGGGCATGAAAAGCTGGTTCCTCTAAGCTTCCAGTTCTCTCTTTTGATTTTATATTGGAGTGGCCAGATTGCTTTTGTCTTCAGGAGTTTCCACAGAGGCCCAAGTCAGATGAGGATCAGATGCTCTCACGCTTTCTCCTGAGGTCTGGATCCCTTCAGGAAAGATGTTGTCCTTAGGAATTTGGGGGTTGGACTGGCCTGGGAGGAGGGCTGAGGAAAGATGCTGGTCTCAGGCAGCTGGTGGCTGTGCCACCCAGAGATGCAAAGGGGGATGGGGGCTGGAAGAGGCCCCAAGGGCTCCTGGGGACTGCAGGGAGGAACTGAGTTGGTCTGAATTCAAAGGATCAGGAAGCCGAGAGGTCAGCCCCAGTGTCCAGGAAAGAAGCTGGTGGGTTGTGCAGCCCAGGAAGCAGAGGGAGGTGAGGGTGGGATGGGGCCCAGAGGGCTCCTGGGGACCGGGAGAAAGAGCTGGGTTGGTCTTGATGCAAATGATCAGGAAGGAGTGGTGGTTCCCCCCATGTCTGGGGTGCCAAGACAAGGAATGGGACAACAGTACCTAGGCTAGGAGGAGAGATGGGTGGAGGAGATGGGAGGGTGAATGAGGCTGGGGGAGTCAAGGCACAGACGGCGCAATGGACTTACCCAGGAGAGAGGCTGGCAGATTGTGCAGGCCCAGGGAAGCAGAGGGAGGAGAGGGCTGGACCTACTCAAGTCTCTTATATAAAGTGGCCTAGTATTTGGTAATCTATACACATCCTCCCATATACTTTGTCATCTCTACATAAGTCATAATATCTAATACAATGGAAATACTGTGGGAATAGTACAGTGTACTTTTAAATATGCAGTTTTTATTTCATTTTCTTATAAATATTTTTGTTTTTGGACACCTCCAGTGCTAGGGTTAGAGGTATGTGCTACCATGCCCAGCTTTACCAAATGCTTTCAAAACCTGCAGACACAGACAGCCGACCACACGTTCATTTTGGTGACTTTGGGCAATGTCTGTCTCCCATACAAGAGTTTCATTTCCTGCCAGGCATGGTGGCACATGCTTTTAATCCCAGCACTCAGGAGGCAACGAGTTTCATTTCCTAATGGTCAAGGATTGTCTCCATTTTGCTCTCTGCTGTAGCCCCCATCAGTCAACACAAAAACTGGTAAATGGGAACATCCAGGTATTGATAATGTGAAGGAACAGGAAGAAACTGATATGACCAGAGGTAATCAAGACAAGAACCTCAATTTGTAGGCAGTCATAGAAGTGAAACAAGATATAGTTACTTTAACAGAAAAAAACAATACAATGGGATGAAAGGTACTGGGAAGGAGATAACACTGGCCAGACATGTGGTCTGACACAGAGGGGAAGTCAAAGACAACTAAATCTTCAAATCTGGGTCACTAATGGCTAGGTTTGTGGAGATATATTTATGTTGGTTTAGACACAGTGGATGGAAACAATCAAAGAACATCTAAAGAGTCTACAGCACTGTGTGTGGTGGTGCCCACCTGTCATCCCTGCCTTGGGAAGCAGAGGCAGTAGGATTCCATGAGGCCATTCTTGGCTACATAGTGAGATCCTGTCTTGAAAAATCAGTAATAATAATAATAATAATAATAATACAAAAAGTCATACTGTTTTTTTGTGGACCATACTCCACAAAAATCACATTAATAATTTTCAGACATGCTTGCTTATAGAACATACTCAATACCATTCCCTAATCATTAAGACAAGTAAATAGAAGGCAAGATTTAGTTTCTTTAGTTTATTAAAGATGAACATGAACTGGTGATGTGCAAGAATCACAGCAAGTGGAAACCAGTTCAAAGCACAAGTTGTACAAATGGAACATCTCTACTTAGACTTGTGCTCCTTTTGTTAATTCAACAAAAGTGCTAAAACTTTGGCAGAGAAAGTCAGTAACAGCCTCATTAAGTGGAATATGTTTATTCTACTCTTTTGCAGAATCTCAAATCTTGTCTCCACCTTATAAGCAAACTTTTTTCCCTTTATGTACATAAAAGAATACTTCTCTCCCATTCACTTAGAAGGAACTCTCTCAGTGCATGCAGAAGTGTCTCCCTCAGCAGCACCAAATTCTCAGACACTAAGTTACAAAGTGCTTTCAACCACATCCTCTCCTTCTGCCCTCTCTCCCCCACTCCCAAATAAATAAATAAATGGTACTTGGACAGTAATGACAGCACAGTGTTGGGGGCACTGAACGTATGTGATCTAAAGGGATGGGATTGGGGAAGAGAAGAAAAACAGTGAAAATCCAGGAGCACAGGAACTTGCCTAGTTCAGCTTTGTTCCTGCATTGACAGGAAACAGGTGGGGACACAGGAAAGTCTCTCCTCCAGTGTGGTGACTTGGAGTAAGCAGCTGTATTCGAAATTCAGGCAGACACTGAAAATGGAGCTCACCATTCTTACTGATGTGTGAATCTGAGTACTAACCCTTAGTGACGCTTGAGTTTTAAGGGCTCATTACTAAAATTCTTGAAGGATGGGAGGATTTCTAATCAGCCTTTCAAGGCTGGGCTTGGCCTTGGCTTTCAGAGCTTTACCATGAACTGAGAGCATGGCCCTAGACTTCCAGCCCAGCAGCCGTTGGCCCCAAGTGTGAGGTAGAGGAACCAACACCACGGGCCAATTCCCACATGCGCCCTCCAGCCCTGGGAGAGCTCTACTTTAGCTGTTGCCTTAATTCCCCCTTCACTCTCTGGGAGAACCCTTGTTGCTTCCAACTCAGGTACGTGTCAGCTTCCACCAACCATGTGCAACTTTCTGTTTGGCTGCTTGGGGCAGTGCCCAAAGCAACTTTTTTCTAATAGCAACCAATTATGGGAAGACAGGAATACAGGAAGAAGTCAGTTCCAGAAGAAAACACTGCGGGCCTTAGCTTACAGAGCTGCTAGGCCCTTGGAAATGTGGCGCTGACCAGAACTTTACACAGAGAGTAGGAGCTACAGTGATTTAAAGAACACTACAAACAAACACCTCATCCAACCCAAGAACTTCCCTCATTAAAATGCACATTAAATTATGGAGGAAGAGTATACTAAAATTAGTAAATATGAAATGGTGATTCAACATTTATTACCTAGGCTAGATAAAGAGTTAAGTGCATAAATGGCAGAAAGGCTCTTGTTACCCAAGAAAACAGGAACATTCACATTCACATTCACAAATCAACAAGTTCTCTAGTGCTACTTAATAGCGGGAAGGCTTCTCCCTCACTCTGAGAAAAGAAACTAAGGCAAGAGATCAGCCAATAGGAAAGATCCCAGCTCTGCTGGAGGAAGGGGACAGAGAATGGAGTTGGATCATAGCTCTACTCAGAGCCACAATGGCCATCTTAAAAGGCAGTAAAGGACCCACTAAGATAGTGTGTGGGGTTTTTACCCTCACCTTAGGCTGGCACCAGGGACTTGTGTGAGCCTGAAGGAGCATACCTGCACTCAAGCAGCCAGGTTAACTAAGAGATGGAACACCAAGGGGAGACCATCAGCTCCTCTATCTGAATAAATGCTCCTCAAGCAACAGCTGAAGCCTCACTTAGCTTGTGGTACAGGCTACAAATGGGCCTGGCCTAAGTAAGCCCAGTTCTTTGCCCCAAGTCCACAACGGTATGTAAGCCAGTTTATGACATCATCTATGCTGAGAATACTCGAAACAGGGAAGCCATGGCTGCCTCCTTGAGGTCTCTGAGGATTCTAGGACAATAATGATTCTGTTCTTACAGCTCCCCAAATACCAAAGTTGACTGACTGCCCATGATGTGGCCCATTCTCTCCTTTCTTCGGGTTACAGTATGACTCTCTTTCAGGATGGAGGCAGAGAAACTCCATTCCCATTTCAGCAGCAAAGAAGAGCATGGACTGAGAGGCCTGGCTCAGAAGCTCTGGAACTAAAAAAAAAAGTGGAAATGACACTTGAGCTGTAGCTACAACCAGATCTGGTCCTAGTGGAACAGGCCATGATGTCAGGAGAATTGGGTCTCGTTATGCATTCCCCTGACAAGAGGCACAAGAAGCTTTCTTTAAGGACCCATGTGTCAGCTCTGATGGAACTACCTGGTGCCTACACCTGTCACAACAGACTGGACCCATCAACCAATTAAGGCTGACTATACCTGGACAGCAGACAAGTCATAACAAAATGACGATAATTTTTTTAAAAGGCCCCAGGTAGGGAAAGTCCTTGAAAGGGTGGCTCAGCTCTGCAACTTGTGTGACCCTTGCCCCTCAGACAAAGGGCTTAATGTGCATTGTTCAGGTGGCCTCCAGGACGGCAGCTTCCAGAACCAGGGCTTGAGTGGGTTCCTCCTCATAGTCTGACATGTACGACTCCAGGCTCTGCTTAGCCAGCAACTCCCGCCTGGCCTGTAGCCGCTCACAGCGGGGGCAGCTTCCAGACTTGAAGCAAGCTTTGTGGTAACACGCTTTACACTCTATTCAGATTGAGAAGGTGAGAGAGAAGAAAACAGTTTGTGTTAGTTCAGGCTGGAAGCAAGTCACCACCACAGCCCCTTCTCACCTCAGCTTGGTGCTCTGGTAGAATGGGGAGCCACCCAGTTAAGCCAAACTCTTGCTAATAGTTGGCTCTCAGGCAATAAATCAACTTAGTGTTCAGCCTTGATGGCCTCACTGCCAGTGCCCATCCTCACCTTCACAGGTTCGGCACTTATGTAGCTCAAAGGGAAAGATGATGTCATCCTCATTCTGGCAGAACTCACAGATGAAGCCTTTGGCCTGACACAGCTGGAGAGGAGAGAGAGGGTAGCAAAGTGAGGGACTGACACAGGAGGCGGCACTCCAGTAGGGGCAGGTACAACATCAATAAAACTGCACAGGATGGAGGGACCCACTGCCCACAGGGAAGAGACTAGGGCTGGACTTAGAAAAAGCCAAACTCAGGACAGCCCTAGACAATGCTAGACAAAGCTTAAGGGTAAGGAGGCAAGAGGCATAGGCTTGAGATGCCCTTACCCCTGGAGCAGCTCTCGAGGACAAGAAAAGGAGGAAGAAATGGTAGTGCTAAGGGCTTCCTAAATTCAATACTCTGATCTGGTAATAGCTTTATTTTGAAACAGAACTACTACTAATTAAGATAAAATGTGAAGACAAGGATGTTTCCTCAAAATAATACCTAGCCTCTACAGTCAAGTTACAGTGCAGTGGTATGCTCCCCTGACCCCTGGAGCACAAACTGGGCAGTTGTGATGGTAGCTCTCAAACTGTAATTTCTGAGTTTCTAGCATATTGATCATATCATAAAAGATAATAACTTGCATTTGCAGAACAGAGTTTACAAAATGCTACCAAATAAACCATTTCATCAGTCCTCAGAAATACAAGAAGAAAGTATGATGTATATAATTATTGTCTTCATTTCAGAAAGAAGAAAACAGGTTTACCTAGAGAGAGCAAGTTGTTTTTTTGGGTCACAGTGATTAAAATAATAAACTGTCTCTAGATTTCTAATCAAAGGTTTTCTTCCCAAGTGCAGTTTTTTGCAGGTTTTTTTTTTTTTTTTTGGTCTTTTTGAGACAGGGTCTCCCTGTAACCCTAGCTGGCCTGGAACTTGCCATATAGATGGGGCTGGCCTTGAACTCACAGAGATCCGCCTGCCTCTGCCTCCTGAGTCCTGGGATTAAAGGCATGTGTACCACCCCACCCAGCTAAATTAAAATCTATTCTCCCTCATTGTTTTTGTTTTTTGAGACAGGGTCTCCCTGCAAGTGCAGCTGGCCTGGAACTCTATGTAGACCAGGCTGGTCTCAATCCACAGAGATCTGCCTGTCTCTGGCTCCTGAGTGCTGGGATTAAAGGCATGTGCCACCATGCCTGGCCCACAGTTCTTTTTTTTTTTTTTAATATTTATTATTTTTATTTTATGTGTATGAGTGCTTGTCTACATGTATGTAGGTACACCTGTGTTGTGCAATACTCATGAAAGTCAGAAAAGGGTATGGGATCCCCTGGAACTGGAGTTATAGACAGTTGTTAGCTGCCGTGTGGGTGCTGGGTATTGAACCTGGGTCTTTTGCAAGAGCAGCCAATGCTCCTAACCACTGAGCCATCTCTACAGCCCCCAAGAGCAGTTTTTTAAATTATTTTTAATTGATGTGTGTGAGTGTTTTGTCCGCATGGAAGTGTACCATCTCATGCAATGCCTGCAGAGGTCAGAAGAGGGCACTGGATCCCCTGCAACTGGAGTTACAGATGGTCGTTAGCCACCGTGTGGGTGCTGGGATTGAACCTGGGTCCTCTGTAAGAGCAGTCAGTGCTCTTAACCACTGAGCCATCTCTCGAGCACCACAAGTGCAGTTCCTTTTTTGTATGTTTGTTCATTTTGAGACAGGGTCTCTGGGTAGCCCCAGCTGACCTGGAACTTACTACATAGACCAGGCAGGCCTTGAACTCACAAGGCTTCGATCCACCTGCCTCTGCCTCCCAAGTGCTGGGACTAAAGGCATGTGCCACCACGCCTGGCACAAGTGCAGTTCTTAAGTGAAGGCTACTCACTCTTGCCTGGGGACAATGCCAGCACCAACTCCTGTTTTAATTCTTTTTATACTTTTGTTTATTGAGACAAGAAGCCCAAGCTGATCTTGAACCATGAGCCTCCTGACTCTATTGTTCACTAACTTAGGGAACAGCATGCCTTCCCAGTTTCTCCAGTGTCAACTGGCTATTTCAACTTTCTGGAGCTAAATGGCAAGAACCCTGGGTCCACTACTCCTCTGCCCCTAAGCAAGGGCTCAGCTGCATGGTAGAAGACTTCCTTACCACACATCGCTCTACATGGGCAGCTCCTGCTCTGGTAAGCTCCACCAGCCGGGGTCCCAGCTCCCCCTTCTTGGTTGCAGTCAGGTCGTTCAGTGAGTACAGGTGGAGATCCTCTGTCAGATGGCCTGGAACTGTGTCAAAGGAATCTAAAAGCCTATGGGGAATTGAGAGAAAGTGCAACGGAGAGGAAATGAACATCTCATATGGCACATGATGGCACAAAAACCCTTACCCAGCAGGACAGAGAAGGCAATGGGGGTGGGCAACATTCAGCCGGCCCAGGAGTTCCAGGCCACCCCTACCTTCAACACTATCACGTGTCTGAATGACAGAAGTGCTTATCTATAAATCCTGCAGAGTGAACTTAAAAGGAGTGGGGTCGGGCTCTGGGAAAATAAGCACAGATATCCCCTCTAGAGAAGACGCACACATCACTGCCATGGCTTCTTGGTTACTAGTTCAGACACTGCTTCAAAATCCTCCTATTCTCCTTCCCATAAGAGCCAACTGCTGAAATATGCCCCTTTCAGAAGCAGCTCAGCCGATGACTCTGGCTTCCACATCAGACTTACTCTTTAGCCAGTCGGCATGTCTTGAACATGTTCTTCATGTGATACAGCTGAACCCGCAGCAGCTAAAGAGAAAGACATTGGGTGGAGAAGAGGAGAGAATGGGCTGTTGGCAGGGCTAGTCAGTGACTTCAAACCCCTGAGTCCCAGAAGCTTCTCCATAGCAGTAACTGACTGGCTGCCCTTTCATGGCTAACTCAACGACTCACTTCAAAGAGCTCTTTAGTCAGGGAGGGCCCTCTGTCAGATCAGTACACTCATTCAGACACACAGCCAGCAGCAGCTGAGAACTCTGGAATGCAAATTCCCAGCGCTATTCTCTCCTCAGTAATACTTTCAGTGAATGGAGAAATTGTTTTTGGCCCCAAGTGCTGTCTACAGCCTTAGAGCTCTGTTACCAGGTTTGAGATTTTGACTGGATGAGTACTTGGAAAACGTGGCAAGATCAAGAAAGTACCTATAACTGGGTGTGGTGGCAGATGCCTTTAATGCTAGTACTATGAAGGCAGAGACAGGAGGACCTCTGTGAGTTTGTTGCCAGCCTGGTCTAAATCACAAGTTCTAGGCCAGCCAAGGCTACATAGTGAGATTCTAGCTTAAAAAAATAAGTGAAGGCAACAAGAAAATTTGTAGGAGGCTAGGATGTAGCTAGCTTATTGGTAGAGTGCTTGCCTAGCATTTTGAGTTTAATTCTGGGTTTAATCCCCAGCTCTGGAAAAAACAAAAAGAAAGTCAAGAACATGAATGATTGTGATAGCAGGTGTGGTGATTCTAGGAAACTATGAACAGAGACGGGGCCTTGGGAGGAGAGGGTAAAAATCCGTGACATGGTTTTTCAGGGTCTTACCCGGACTTGATTGAGCAGCTTGACTTTCCTATAGAGGGCGCTATTGATGTCCTGCACATTAAAGAGAGGATCATTCCAGATTTTAATGAGCAGGTCTTTGGAAAAATTGCTGATGTAGTACTTGCTGAAGTCCCACTTGCGCAGAATCCGGCTGGGAATGACCATCTGGGCATTCTCGTGGCAGCACTGACAGAAGTATTTGCCCAAGTACTCACAGTACCTCAGTCGCTTGATATAATCTGGAAAACCCAGAAAACCAAAAAGGCCAGATATGACTTTCCCACCTATAACCTGGTCAAGTAGCTCTGCTGAGCCTTCAAAAGGTAGGAAGGGAGGGCCAAGTGGTTTTTAGCAACTTCCGGGAGGTCTCTAATGCCAGAGAACTCACATAATGGGGCCTATGGTGCCTACAGCCTATCATGGCTGCCGAAGAAACCAAACCTGCCAGAGCTGATGAGACCCCCGTCTCTAAGAACCTAGCTGCAAGGTGCCAGTTTTCTCTAGGACACAATCTGGTAATGTTCCTTGTCCTCCCCTTCTCCAGGCCCTTCTTTCTTCCCCCATGTCTGCGCTATCACCTTCTCTTACTACCTCTGACAGGTCGAGGAGAGGACAAAATTCCTGGAGTCAGTATGGTGCCAGGGGAACTTACCGGGCTCAGTCCGGATACCACATCCTGCACAGCGGTAATTCTGCTTGGCCACAGCGATCTTCCTCCTACAGAAAGGAGAAGCAGCTGCGTGGGGCCTTGTTAAGGATGGGAAGAGTTGGGAATTCAACTTCTTTTAAAGGTTGGACTAAATGAGAACCCAGTGGGAGAGCTCATTCAAACTGCGGATTCACAAGCTTAGGATTCACAAGGTTATGTCATGGCAGTGACTGTCCTCAATATAGATCACATTTTCTGTACAAAGGTAAGGAATGAGAAGTGGTAAAGAGGGAAGAATAGGAGAGCGTAGCATTCATCTTGAAAGGACAAAAACCTAGCTAGCCTATAAAGTATTGGGAGGAAGGCACCATGCTGATTTAGAAAAAGGATGGGGGGAGTTCTTTCCAGGTAGGTCTGGAAAGAACTGAAGGGTTAAAAGAATTTAAAGACAAAAGTGAACCATCACGTTCTCTGCCTTTAGATGCACAGAATCCTGTGGAAAACACGACTGGAAGCAGAGACAAGAGGGTGAGAAGACAGCTCTGACAATCCAGAGGACGCAACCACCTGCCAAAGGGCATAAGCACTGGCTACTCACGTTGGGGCTGGATGGACATTAAAGATTATCTGAGGCCGGGGTGGGGCCCACTCCAGGTTGCCGCGAACACGAATACGCAGCTTGTAGATGTCTGCGTGCTGCCCGTCATCTGGTGAGATGGGCAGTGAGTCGGGGATAGGCAGGAGCTGCAGCGGGAAAGCACAGGTGAGCTAAGATGGACAGTCTGGGGAGCACATGCACTTGGCTCTCCTGACCATGACAAGCAGAGCTGATGGAACGCATTTCAGAATTGCACAGGCTAAGGGCTTCAGGGAGCCCTGACCTCAAAACAAACTAGTTGCAAGGACCTTGAGTTCCAAGAAGCAAATGGAAACAGCATTCCATTGCTGTTGCTGCCCCAGCACACATCTCGGAACCTGTGGTATGCCAGCATGCTTCATGCCTTAAAGATTCAATTGTGGAGCAAAGGAAAGTTTCAACAATCCACTTTCACATAGTGTCTCAAAGCAGGCCACAAAACCCGAGTTCTTCCTCTGCATCTTATGTGATCATAAGCAGTTATGTGATCCTCTGCGTCTACTACTGAGCAGTTATGTGAAAGAGGGCAGTGACAAAGCATCATATTGTACTGTGGGAACTGCTAGGGAAAATCTAGGCAGTTAAGCATTCACTCAGCCATTCATTCACTCACTCACTCACTCACTCACTCACTCACTCAGCACATTTGTAATGAACAGCTTTCATTAATAAGGAAAGAAACAGGCTCGTTTCAGACTGTGGCCACACGGGAGACGGAAACAAGATGAGAAAGCTTCCCCCACTCCTGGAAGGGAAGCATACTGAAGAGCCTACCTTCTGCGGGGCATCATGCTCTGCGACTAGCCATTCTAGCTCCGAGGCAGCAGGAAGCTGCATCCCCTCGAACTGCTTCAGGAGCCCCATAGCCACTGCCTCAGCAGATGTGGAGTGCAGGAAGCAATGGGAGCTGGAAAGAAGAGAATCAAGAGAGCTGAGTGCCAGGAAAAGCCAGCAAGATCAGCCTCCCTTCAGGATCTGAGGTCACATGCAAGAACCAGGAACATGGCTGGGGAAACACTGTGGCACTAGTAGTGTGCTCTTATCATCAGAAACACATGCTCAGTGCAAAAAAACTGTTCTTATGGTCCTAAGACTTGGGTTCAAATCCCATTTACCAGTATTAAGTGGTACTGCAGTTTTATGGGCTCTGTAATTTCCTTTCTCTAAAGTTGTTTCTTTAATTGCAAAATGGAGACTATAATGCCTGTCTACAAAATAAAGTCAGTAAAACTGCTATCATACCTCTCAGAGAAGCTAGTTTAGACCAAAGATCTACCCTTTCTTCCCTTGAGTGGCCATCATTAGGCAAGCCCATCATGTGATGCCTCCTCTTCCTGAAATGGGATGGCTTCCCCTGGCCTTTCTAAACCATTGGTCAAGAAATGGATTTGTTTCTCCCTATATTCCAAGGTTATTAAAAAGAAGGAAAAAAATACTCACAAGTTTTGCGAGATGGACGATTTGCCATTTGACGTTGCACTCCTCCTGATGTCGGCATCTAAATGGAAACCAGAGATAAAGGGAGAAGGAAACAGCAAAGGCAGAAGGAAAGGAGACCATCAGGAGGTGTTGCCAGCTAAGCACTTAAGGTGGCAGCTAGGTGTAACATTCTACGTAGGCTAAGGAGGCGAAGCTCTCAACACCACAATCAGGCTCTAAGTCACAACCAGGCTGAATCAGTGATATTATGCAGAGTACTAAGAAGGTCAAAGCAGTTACAAATCCAGGGATAACACAAACTCAGAATTTGGTGTAAAACAGTGAATGAGAAAAGGATGCATCAGAAAGCACACGGGGGTGGGGGAGGGGCAACAGCACCACTGCAGGAGCAGACACACAGTAAGGACTTGGGGTTCTGCTTCATTCTCCAAATCTCAAGCTTCCTTAAATGAGTTCCTAGATCTGAGTGTGGTAGCTCACTCACACCTGTAATTCCAGCACTTGAGACTCTGAGGGAGAGCATTATATGTTAAGAGGGCAGCCCAGGCTATACAGACTGTGTCTCAAAAAAACAAAAAAACAACCCCCCCCTAAAAAAACTGTCTGGCTTTTAAAAATGATAGAATTATTACCTAAAAAAAAAAAAAAAAACTTAGATCACAGAAGTTACTTATTAAGTATCTGTGGAAATGGACATTTACTTCTAACTTGTCACCACTACCCCTGAATGCTAGAAATTTTTTGTATTCTAAGAATACTAAGTTTCATGGGAAGATTTTGTTCCTGTCTGGTAGTTCAAGAACTTCAGGATAGCCTGACCACTACCTAGAGATGCTTTGTAACCAGCTTTCCAGAGAGACTGTCAACAAAACCATCACTAAAGAAATCTCATGCGACAAGACTTTCCACAGCCTATTTCAACAGATAGGCCTGAACTTCCAGAGACCTTTAACCCAAATACTTTAGATGGGGCTGTGTGTGAAATACAGAAGTCATTCTAAAAAGGTAGGTAGGACCTAACCAAGTCATTGAAAGACTGTTTTGATCATATCATCTCTTCCTCTGATGTTCAGTGAAAGAACCTTTTCCCTTAATTAAGCCTATATAAGCGAGTCTCCTGTGACTGAGCTCCTCAAGAGAGCACTGTATGACATCATTCTGCACTTGGCTACAAGCAGCTCAATTGTTCATGTTTCCACCACATACAGATTTTTGTATACACAACTAGATTACAAAACATCTCTGTGAGGAAATGAAATGGTGTCTAATTCTTCTTTGGGACTTATAAAGTTTAATACAGAGTTCTAGATACAAGCATAAATTCAAACAATATCATCCTCAAACTAATGACTTCAAAGCTATATACAGTTTTCAATTTGTTTTCGTACGCTTTTTTGGCAGTGTGAGGGCTCAAACCCAGGGCTTGATGCATGCTAATCAGGTGCTCTACTACTGAGCTGCACATCCCCAGCCCTCATATACTTTTAAAGCTCATAGAAACAAAACACCAACCAATTTTTGCTGGTATTTACAAAAGACTATTTTATTTAACAGCAAAGCTGTTCATCTACATCGTATTTTCTGTCTGAACTTTGTGTCCCCTAAATCCAGTCCCAAGGTAGTGCCAGTTGCCAAGTTTCAACAGCACTAGTGCTGGAAAAAAGAATGAAAGTGTCTAGGCAGCAGTAGACCAGACTTTCATGTTCCATGTTTGCAATATTTATCTAGTGTCACAAATACTGCTTGGGATCAAACATAAATCTTGTCTAAATAGTACTCAGAATGTTCTGTACACAACAGGTTTTCAGAAAATATTTCCTAAGTGGACGATTAATTGGCTAAAATCAATTAAAAACTTTCTGCAAATTCCACCTTGTTTTGGAGAAATAGGGGAAAATGAAAGAAAACCTTAGACATCTTTGAAGGAGTTAACAATGTCAATACCAGGCTATTAGAGAAAGGGCAAAGTCAGGGTATTTGTGCACTACACGTTACAGAAGAGGTAGCTGATAGTAGTTAAGGAAACTATTGTTTTCATAAAATTATAATCGTTTCTGTCAGTAGAGGACCATATATATTCTAGTGATCCCCTAAGATTATATCATTTAAGTGGCACAGAAGCCATCTTAGTGAGTGCATTATATGATGCTCACACAGAAACACCTAAAAGCACATTTCTCAGGATATACCCTTGTATTTAAAATATTTCATTCTCACATGTCTTTCCCTTTGAGGAAAAGAAAAATATTCCCTTTTCTTTAGAACCTAAAATCAAGTCAGACTTTATCTTATTTATTGCTCTTTTTCACCAGAGGTACAGAAAGGTCAGAGGTCTGTGGCAGGAGCTTTTTGGCTAGTTGTGAATCTTGCTGAGAGTGTGGGGGACTGCGCAGGCTTGGGTCAGGATCCTGGGCAGAGGCTGAGGCAGCTGGCACCTGACACTCACAAACATCCTGACCTTACTGTATCTGTGTTGCATCCTGCTGACCCTCGTTAGTTCAAGCAGATGAGTAAACAGACATGGGTGGAACACTACCCGGATAAAAGTAGATCAATGTCTAAAACACATGAGGAAAGACAAAAGCAGGGGAAGAAATTCAACTGTCTGGATTGACCATAGCCCCGAATAAGAGCACTTGGGAAGGAAGTCCGAGACACTCACCTTCCAGTACAGTTTAACACAATTACGAAGTGTTTTATTGAGCTTCTGTATAAAAAGATGTATTTTTCAAACATATTTTTCTAAGAGAATTTGAAGTGCTTCCGTTGCTATACATAGAATAAAGCAATTGTTACCAACTGGGAAGAGTTAAAACTGGACTGATGAGATGGCAGAGTGGGTGAAGGTACCCGCTGCCAAGGCTGAGGACCTGACTCTGTGTCTGGGATCCACATAGCTGTCCTCAGACTTCCATGTGCGAGCCAGGGCATGTGTTCACCCACACGCATAGCTGCTAACTCAAAAACAGGTTGCTGGAGGGTTTTCCGCTGCAGTCAGTGTGCTCCTCTCTAAGTTGACTGCCTGCTGCACCTCATGCTCTCTAGGGACGTATGCTTGGGGCAATGCAGCAGCAGAGTGCCATTAGTGCTCCTCTCACAGATATTCCCCTCAGCACACCTTGGGAGAGTTTTACATAGTGAGTGCCAGAGGCCTCGCACACAAGGACAGCTTCCCACTGAGGGCTACTGGCACGGCACACCCCTATGGACGGCCTTCCATGATGCTACCTCAAGGCAGCTCTGCAGCTTCAGAGAGCATTTCTTCCAGGCAGTGTGAACATCAGGTCTGGGGATGTGGCACCAGATGCTCTATCCCAGCCTTTGGGCCAGTGGTGTCATCTACATATGCCTTCATGCATTCTATACAGTCCTCTTTACTCCTTCTGAGCTAATCCTTATTACTTCACCCCCCTATTACAGTTAATAATTTTTTTTTTGAGACAGGGTCTCACTATGTAGCTCTTGCCAGCCTGGAACTCACTATATGTAGACAGTTGGCCTCAAATTCAGAGCTCTAACTGCCCCTGCTTCCTGAGCACTGGGATTAAAGGCATGCACAACTATGTCTAATTCCAGTTAATAATTCTTTTTTTGGGGGGAAGGGGTCTCACTATGTAGCCCTGCTGGCCAGGAACTCGTTATGTATGCCAGGCTGGCCTCAGTCTCACAGAGATCCACCTGCCTCAGCCTTTGAGTGCTGAGATTAAAAGTGTGCACCACTACACCCAGCTAATGATTCTTTTTAAAAATTACATTTTATTGGGGCTGGAGAGATGGCTCAGCAGTTAAGAACACTAGTTGTTCTTGCAGAAGACCTGGGTTCGAATCCCAGTACCCACATGGCAGCTAACAACTGTCTGTAACTCCAGTTCCAGCGGATCTGACAGCCTCTTCTGTCTTCTGCGGGCATTGCATGACATGGATGCACTTACCTACATGCAGGCAATACATGCATACACATAAAATAAAAATGATGAAAAAATGTTTTAAAATTACATTTTATTGTTTATTGTGTGTAGGGCAAGATGAGTGTTGGTTTTCTCCTCCATCATGTGAGTTCTAGCAGTTGAACTCAGATTCTCATGCTTAGTGGCAAGTGCCTTTACCCTCTGAGCTATCTTGCTGGACCCCAGTTAATAACTGCTAACATTGAAACTTCCCTATTCCAAATGGCTGTAAAATATTCTGTCTCTTAATTGTACTGATAGACACATGTATGCAGGGTATTGAAACTAGAAAAATCTACAGAGAGAAAAAGAATTCATGAAGCTCTAACAGAAGAAGATGGGGGGAGGATAGGAACAATAGACTCCTAAAATCCAAAGTGAAAATAATATCTGGAGTTGAGAGGTTATGACTGATACCAAACCAACCTGGCAGACACCAGCAGAAAGGAAAAAGAAAAAGAAAAAGAAAGCCAGGCACAAAGATCATGGATCATATAGCAGATGATTCCATTTATATGAAATGTGCAGAAAGGGCACATCTATAGAGTTGACAGGCTGGAGAGAAGAACAGATCGTAACTGCAAAGAGGTACAAGAGCTCTTATTGGGGGTAATGAAAACGCTCTAAAACTAGAATATGGTGATGGTTATACAGCTTGGCAAATTTATCAGATATCACTGAGTTTTACCCTTGAAGTGAGTGAATTCTGGTATGTACATTATACTTCACATAAGCTATATTTTAAAGAAATGGATGCTGATGGATAAAAAGATCTTTATGAATAGACTATAAACTTAAGGTTATATTCACTTTATTGTTGGAAGAAGTAACTTTCAAATCTGATTTCAAAAATAAACTCTTTCCCAAAGTTGGTTTCGGTCATGGTATTTTATTACAGCAATAAAAGTAAAAAATCCAGTGACTCAAATGAAACATGTCTGAAAAACTTAGGTTGCTAATGAAAAGTAAAATGATACCTTTTTTTGGTTTTGGCCTCAATCTCACAGAGATTCACCTGCCTCTGCCTCCCCACTCCTGAGCGCTGTGATTAAAGGCATGTACCATTACACATGGCAAAATGATACTTTTTTTTCTTTTGGTCTTTTTGAGACAGGGTCTCCTTGTAGCTCCAGCTGTCCTGGAACTTACTATGTAGACCAGGCTGGCCTTGAACTCACAGAGATCCACCTGCCTCTGCCTCCCGAGTGCTGGGATTAAAGGCGTGTGCCAAATGATACTTTTTAAGAAAGAATCTGCTATCAACCTGATTAAAGACCAGAAACAGAGGAGAAAAAGCCAAAATCAAAGAGAAATCTAGAGAAATGAATTATAACTCCTATATTTATAATTAGGAACCCATGTGTAGTTATATCATTACTTTTTAAAAGATTTATTTTTATGTGTATGTATGTGTGTTTGTGTGGGTATGTGCACCTGAGTGCACACCCACATACCTGAATGCACCCACAAGGGCCAGAAGGAAGAATCAGATTTCCTCGAGCTGGAGCCACAAGGTACTAGGAACTGAACTCAGGTCTTGTTAAGAGCAGCAAGTGCTCTTGACCTCTAAGCCATCTTTGCAGCTCCAAGGCATTCTTTTGAGAGAAACTTCGGGTTATATTCCTCTTATCCCTTCCTGCCCCAAACTAGTGTGTTGGGAATGGAAGTCACAAGAAAAATGCAGGTGGGTTACTATTTTAAAATTCTTTTTTAAAGGTCTGATAGTATTCAGCAGTGAATCTGTCTGGCCCCGAGCCTCCTTTTCTGGAAGACTCTATTCCTGCTTCAATCCCAGTTTGTTGAAGGTCTGGTTCAGTCATATACATCCCTCATTTAATTTTGGCAGGTCACATGTATCTAGGAATTCTCCATTTCTTCTAGATTTTACAGTTTTTGTAGTATGTTCTCAGTTTCCCCAATGATCCTCTGGATTTCACTGATAACAGCTGTAATGTTTTCTTTTTCACCTCTAGTCACACTAATTTGGATCTTGCTTCCTTTTGGTTAGTTTGGCTAAGGGTTTCTCTATCTGGTTTTCTTTTAGAAGAACCACTTCTTTGTTTCATCAGTTTTTGGTACTGTTTTTTAGTCACCATTTCATTAATTTCTACCTTGATCTTTATTACTTTTTTTGTCTTCTAGTTTGGAATTTGGCTTGTTCTTGTTTTTCTGACCTCGAGGTGCATCAAGTTGAATTTTCTCTGCTTTTATAACGTAAACACTCACAGCTACACACTCCCTCCTAGAACTGCCTTTGCTGTCTCCCAAAGGAATGTACTGTTCATCTCCATGAATTTATGTAGCTTCTCTTATTGGTTTCCAGTTTTACTCCACTATAAAATATAAGAAATTCATTTTTTCATTTGTTAAGACTTGCTTTATCTGTATCAGTCACTTTTACATTCATTTTACATACAGCCTAAACCATGATCTATTTTGGAGACAGCTCCATGAACTGTTGAGAAGAATGTGTATCCCTGTTATTAGAATATTCTGTAGGAGTTTGTTAAATCTCTGATTCATGGTAAAGCTTAACCCTTAAGTTTCTTTGTTGATTCCTTTATCTGGATCATCTATTTATTGATCACAGTGGGGTACTGAAATCACCCACTATTACTGTACCTGGGCCTATCTGTCCCCTTATGTTTAATATTGTTTTATAAAGCTGGATGCACAATGTTCAGCACCAATATATTCACAATTGTTAAATTTTCTTGTTTCTTTTAGTAATATGCAGCGACTTCATCTCTTCCAGCTAACACTGGCTTGAAGTCTACTGTGTTCAGTAAACTCTTGCTTGTTTTCAGCTTCTACTTATTGGTGCATCATTTTCTATCATTTCACTTTCAGTA
This sequence comes from Nannospalax galili, assembly GCF_000622305.1. NCBI lineage: Eukaryota > Metazoa > Chordata > Mammalia > Rodentia > Spalacidae > Nannospalax > Nannospalax galili. The sequence continues at coordinate 1,549,657 of NW_008342423.1, forward strand.
GCTCTGTGCATGTCTTTGCCAGTAAGGCATGTTCTTGACAACAGTTGGTCCTTATTTCCAATCAGCTAGTCTGCAACTTTTAATTGAAGAGTTGGCCATTTATACAGTGCTATTTTTGAAAGGTACCTACTGACTCATAATATTGCTGTTTTCCTGGTTGGTTCAAATACTGTTTGTTCTTTTCTTTCTCCCCTATTCATATTAGGGGTTTGCTGGTTTACTGAGTTGGACACATTTGATTCTTTCCTAGTTCTCCTTTGTTCATAGATTCCCTTCATAAAATTTATTCTTCCCTGAGCTCCTGTATTTGTGACTGTCTTTCTTCGTCCTCTGTGTATAGGATACCCTTAAGTAGCTTCTGCAATGCTAGCTTAGCAGTCATAAATTGGTTAAGTTTATGTTTATCTTAGAAGTTCTTTTATTTTCCTCTGTGAATTTTGTGTGATACACATGCTAACATGTGTGAGGGTGTGCATGCACGTGCACATGTATGCGTACATGCATTTAGAAGCCCAAAGGTAATGTGAGGTGTCTCCCTCAATCACTTTATTTATCAAGGCAAGGTCTCTTGCTAAACCCAGAGCTCACCAATTCTGGCTAGAATAGTTGGCCAGCTTGCTCTGGAGATCCTGTTTCTGCTCCACCTAAGTGCAGGAGGCCATATCTGCCTGGTTTTTACGTGGGTTCTGGGGATCCAAACTCCAATCCTTATGCTTATGTGGCAAGCACTTTACCTACCAAACCGTCTCTTCAGTCTCTCTGTGGATTTTATTTAAAACTTTAAAAAAATTTATTAGTTTTATTTTATGTGTATACATGCATTGCCTGCATGTAGGTAAGTGCACCTGTGTAATGCAAGGTTTGTGGAGGTCAGAAGAAGGCTATCCGCTTCCCTGGAGCTGAAGTTACAGATGGTTGTTCACCATCATGTGGGTACTAGGAATGAAACCTGGGTCTTCTGCAAGAGCAGCCAGTGCTTTTAACGTGGATTTTAAAAGATAACTTCTGGATATAGTGATTCTTGGTTGGAAGTTTCAAGCCTCAGGGCTTGAAATAATTTCAGGATTTCTATTGAAAGGTCTGATATTATCCAGATGAGCCTGTCTTTGTAAACAATTTGGATTTTTTTTTTCTCTTGCAGCTTTGATTTATTTACTTATTGCTTGGGAGCCTTACCATTTTAACTATCTGTTTCATGAAGCATTTTTCTCATCATGTCTCTTTAGAGTTCAATGCCTCGAGCTTGGATGTCCATATTTGTTCCTTGATTTTGTAAGTTTTCTGCTCTAACTTTACTGAAACAGTTTTCTATACCTTCATTTTGTATCTTATCTACTTCTATCCTACCTTTAGGTTTGGTCTTTTGAATAATTTTGTGTGTGTGCATGTGCACACCCATGCGCACATGCACGTATTTCATAGCGCATGTGTGAAGGTCACAGAACCTCTCCTTCTACTCTACTGGATTTCAGGGATGGAACTCAGGTCAAAAATCTTGGCAGCCAGCACCTTTACCCACTAAGCCATCTTGCCAGCCCAGGCATAGTCTTTTTATTATTTATTTATTTTATTAATTTGTGTGTGTGCATGCATGTACATGTTCATTCACAACACAGCACACATGTGGAAGTCAGTTCTCTCCTGTTGGTCCCAAGGATAGAACTCAGGTTGTCAGCCTTGGTGGCAAATGTCTTTACCCATGAGCCATCTCAATGGCCCTAAGTTTGATCTTGCTCATGACCTAAAGTTCTTCAAAGTTGTAGTCATGCTTGTTTTGTTAAATAATATTTGAATGTATTTCCTTGCCTTTGTCTTCAATCTGATACTCTTTCTTCTAAAACGAGCTGGAAAAATTCATAATCTTAGGGTAAAACCTGCCATGTGTACAGAAGATTTTTCATTTTCTTACATTTGTTAAGTGTATGTGTTTGCATGTGTGCATGTGTGTGCATATACATGCATGCCTTTGTTCCTGTGTGGGGATCAGAGGACAACAAAATGGAGGAATCAGTTCTCTCCTCCCACTGGGTTCAGGGGATAAAACTTAGGTTCTCAGGCTTGACAAAGCGTGTCATCACCCACTGAACCATCTCGCTGGTCCTCATGTACATAATTTTAATTTTCTTAAAATTGAGAAAGGAAGGATTCTAGGAAACCCAAATAATAGTATGCCTTATGATACGCTGTGAATGAGAGAACTAAGGTTAGGATAAAGTACAATGGTTCAGAAGTAAAATGAAAGGAATCTAATTACTTTATCACTTTTATTTCTCTAAATATTAATCTATTCTCATATAATTATTTCAAATTCTTATAGACGATAGACAATATAAATAACTGCATTACTATTACTAAAAGTTCTAAGTTTCATTATGAAAATAAAATGCAAGCAACATATGTTTTCCCTCATTTGTGGATTGTAGCACCAATCCCTTATATGTGAATATATAAATTCTGAAGTAACACCAAGAGCCAGGTAAGGCAAAGATACATGGAGGTAAAGGAAAAGAAACAACCTGAAAGGGAGATAGTAGAGAACAGATGCTACCTGAGGGACACTGAAAAACTGTGAGTAATTGGCAGGGAGGAGAGGAGGGAGGGACACACAAGGGACCATGGTGTGGGGGAGGGAGGCAGTCAGGAAAGGAAAGTTGGCAGGAGTTGGGAAGTATTGGGGAGCAGGTGGGGATAATGGGGGCACTGTGACTAGGAAGGGAGGGAGGAAGGAGGCTGGATGGGAGGAAAAAAGAGTAGAGATGAGTGAATCTTGGGGGGGCTAGGAAACGTAGAGGGAAAAATGATGCCCTAGAAACCCTGAAAAATGCTTGTAGAGTGTCTGAACATTAATGCATATGTATACCTACAAGCTGCTTGGAAGGGAACCCAATGTGAGATAGAAGAGATCCCCCCTTAGAGTGAATAACATGCTGTACAGCACTCACCAAAGAAACTTCTTTTTGCAACAGATGGAGGTTACCAGAGTTGCACATCTGGTCAGGCATAGAGAACATACACCTGGGAGATGCCCGGTACTAGGTGACACATCTGCAGTCAAATTTCTACAACCAAGGCTCATGGAACATTATGAAATAAGGGGTAGAGAGAGGGCTAATGCACCCCTCAACTCTCACCAATGAGGTTTCCATATACATGTACATCAGAGTGTGATACACACAAAAGGCCTCAACTGGCCAAGTTTTGGAGAATAAGAGACTGTAGAGTGTAGGATGGGACTCCTATATGGAGCCTCACCCACCCATGGCTCAGGGACCACTGTGTAAGAGGAGGTGGAAAGACTGTAAGAGCCAGGGCCAGTTCATGAACACAGGGAAGTGGAGGCTTCCGGGTCAATGGAGGCTTACTCATGTGAGCCTGCAGCAGCAGTAGCATCTAATGTGGGACCCAAGTCAGCTCAATTAAACAAGGGCCCAAAGGGGAGGTGAGTAACAGGTGGTAGGTCAGCACTAGATCAAGAACTACTTGAGACTGGTTGCTGCTGGGTGAAGGAAAGTATGACTTACATACAACCACTGGATAGACTGACTAGAGACTGCAGTGGACGCATTTACACTGAAGGACATTTGGGTACAAACACCTGAATGAATAGGACTCAGCATGTAAGGCAGAGTGCATAGGGTTTGGGGGCGGGCATAGATGGGGAAGGGAGTCTAGATGTGAGTGGTAAATATTGTATGAAATTTTAAAAACTCAATAAAAAAGTTTTTAAAAAGTTTTGATTTTTGTTTAAAATCTTTTTGAAAACTAAAAGACAAAGCAATTAAAAGATCAAACATTTATGGCAATAACTCCTAATTGCATATGAAGTATCTAGAAGAGCTTTCTAAAAGTTGGCTTTGCAGATTCAAGACTCTAAAGAGACACTCAGCTCTGTCATTGTACCCTACCTTTACTGTGTGAATGTGTCCCAAGCACTAAGCTGTAGGTTTGAACTTAAATTCCTTTTTAAAAAAGATTTACTTTATTTTTTACTTATGTGTACACATGCATGCCAGTGCCTATAGAAGCCAGACAAAGGTGACAGATCTGAAGCTAGAGCTACAGACAGTTGTGAGCTGCCCGATGTGGGTGTTGGGAACCAAACTTGGGTCCTCTGGAAGAACAGGAAGTGCTCTAAACTGCTGAACCATCAGTCTCTCCAGAGCCTGAATTTTTTTTTTTTTTTTTTTTTTTTTTTGGAGACAAGGTCTCACTGTATAGTCCTGGTTGGCTGGGACTCACCATGAAAACAGGCTGACTTCGAACTCAGAGATCTGCTTGTCTCTACTTCCCATGTGCTGGGATTGAAGGCATTTACCAGCACACTAGGCACAAACAAATTCTTAATCTGACTGTTCCTTTCTAAACTTTCACTCCATTGATCATATGGCTGCTTCATCTACAATTATCACTGTGAGGGAAGAGCAATATGGACAAAGTCAATGACAAGGGCTGTTGGAGTCAGAGATAAAAGGACATCTGAATCGTTCCTGGTTTAAGTTCTGTGTTCTCCAATTAGTTCTCCAAACCACGCTGTCCTCATAGCCTTGATATGTATCAACAGATCAACTACATACAAAACTGGTGCAAACATTCACACACATGCGTGTATAAGCACACCACACTCCCAGCATGGGCTACCTGAGAACATGGAGGCCAATGACACTGAGAGTCCACTCTTTGACATGTGAGTCAGGTTAGCTCCTTCACTACCATCTGTGTAATAATAATTGTAAAAGGTGGCCCTTTAGTTTTCTGAAAGGAAACAAACTGATAAGATGGAAAATTCCACACCATATGTTCTGGGATCAGGATGTGACTTATGCTTCATCAGATGAGGCAGATTTAGGAATTTACATGCATAGGTAGGTGCTCACCACAGATTAGAGGACAGATAGTGCTACTTCCCCAAAACAGTCTAGCCTCAAGGACCTCCTAAAAGTAGTTAAGGGTGATGTTAGGAATATCTGGAGATGTTTGGGACTACTGAGTAGGGACTGGACGTACTACCGGCATTTAGTGTGTAGAGGCCAGAGAAAATAGTTAAATATCTCACAGTGTACCAGGCAGTCCCTCACAACAAAGAATTACAGGGCCTGAAGGTTGAGAAATCCTGTTCAATGGTTATGGCTGCTTCCTTTAAGGATTTCTGTTCTGAACCAACATGGGAATTAGCTGATTAAACATCTCCTGGGGCCACAACTGCAGCAACAGTTTCCAAGGAGTGCACTTTGTGTCTCCTGCTATGCAGGCTCCTTCCAAGACTGAATAGCTTCTCCAGCCCCCTGCTTTGCTACACAGAACATGACATTTAGTAGTCAAGTGAATTTCTCCATTAGCTGATAAACAAGTTTGAATTTACCGTATTACCCTTATGAAATTCTGCCTCTGATCCTGAGAGAGAGGGTGGAACCCTCTTATTTTCTTCCAATTCAAAGGTCTGTGATTAACAGAAAATATATATTTGGTCTTTGTCCCCAGGTCCTAGCATATAGCTCCCAAACTTGGATTTCTCTGAGTAACTGCAACGTCTTTTATTATTCATAATGAGTCCCTTTCAATCATACTTAAGTGTAAGCTAATGAGCTGACTATTCTTTTCTTGTCTTTCCTTTCCTTCCCTCCCTTCCCCCATCCCCTCCCTCCCCCCTCCCTCTTCTCCCTCTCCATGTCCCCCTCCCCACCCTTTGAAATAGGGTCTCAATACGTAGTGTTCTCTCCTTGTCTTTCCTTTCCTCCCCCCCCTCCCCCCCTCCCCTCCCTCCCCCCTCCCTCTTCTCCCTCTCCATGTCCCCCTCCCCACCCTTTGAAATAGGGTCTCAATATGTAGCCAACACTAGCCTGGGACTCAATATGTAGCTCACGAGTTCATGGCCTTGAACTCACAATATTCCTGTATCTGAATGCTAGGATGACAGGTGTGTGCCTCCATGTCTGATTTGCAGTGATGTGAGGGTCTGGCTTCAGAAGAACCAACCACATGACCAGAAGATCAGGCTTTCATTCCAGGAGGGAAGAGGGGTTGAGAATTGTGTTCACTTAAGAGAGATAAGGACTTATTCATTAACTGACTTTTTTTCAATTTCTTGAAACTCTTAGGGCCCTTGTCCTATGTACCTCTTCCTGCATCTGTTCATTTGTATCCTTCACAACACACCATAATTGTATGTCTAAGTGCTTTCCTAAGTTTTGTAAGTTATTCTAGAGAATTATTCAACCTGATGTGGGGGCATAGAAATCCTTGAATTTGTTTTTTTAATTTTATTTATTATTTTTGTTTTATGTATGAGTGCACTGCATGCACTGCATGTAAGTGCATCCGTGTCATGCAATGCCCATGGATTAAGAAGAAGGCGTTAGATTCCCCTGGAACTGGAGTTACAGACAGTTGTTAGCTGCCATGTGGGTGCTGGGAATCGAACCCAGGTCTTCTGCAAGAGCAACCAGTGCTCTTAACCACTAAGCCTTTCCAGCCCCAGGAAATCCTTGAATTTGTAATCATCAGGGTAGAAGTGTAGATGATCCCACTTGCTTTTGGCCTCTGAAGTGGAAGCAGTCTTGCGAAACCAAATCCTTAACCTGTAGAACTGTGTCAGAACTGAACTGCAAGACACTTGGGTGTATTGGAGAATTAGAGAATTATAGTTAGAAAAACCACACATCAACTAAGCTGGGGGTCGGGAGTTTTAAGTGCCTATTACTGTCAAGAATAGAAATCCCAAGTCCCATGTCAACTCAATTGAACAAGGGCCCAGAGGGGAGGAGAGAAATGGGTGGCAGGTCGGCCCTAGACTAACTACTGGAGACTGACTGATGCTGAATGAGGAAAGAGTATGCTTTACATACAATCTCAAGATGGGCTGACAAGACTCTGATGGATGAATTTACATTGAAGGACGTCTGGGTACAAATGCTTGGATGGATGGGACTTAACGTGTATGGCAGGATACATGAGGTCCAGTGGGGGTATGGGGGGCATGGATGGGGGAGGGGGCCTAAATTTGATTAAGAACTGTTGTATAAAATTACAAAAGCTTGGGGCTAGAGAGATGGCTCAGTGGTTAAGAATACTGACTGTTCTTAAAGAAGAATCGGGTTCAAATCCCAGCACCCACATGGCAGCTAACAACTGTAACTCCGGTTCCAGGCAATCTGACTGACAACCTCTTCTGTCCTCCATGGGCATTGCACAACACAGGTGCACCTACCTACATGCAGGCAATACATGCATACACATAAAACAAAAATAATAAAGAAATTTTTTAAAAAACTACAAAAGCTCAATAAATTTATTTTTATTTATTTATTTATTTTTAAAAGAATAGAAATCAGATACTTTAGGAAGACCATAGAAAGAAAACTTCTTGGAGGCCTGGAAAATTTATGTCAAATCTGACTTTCTGAATGGGAAAGGAGTCTGGGTATTCCTTAGGTCTCTAAAGATGAATGGGTTGTCTAACTTGTAATAGAAGATCTGTTCATCATCAATTTACAATGTATAGAATATTACAGATACAATTCAGCTCTGTCAGGAAACCACTCTTGGTTTCATTTTGGGGAAAGAGTTTATGCTTCCAAATTGTTTTGTTTAATTGCTTGCCATTTGGTTTGTCTCACTGGTTGGACTTGAAGAAGTCTGTGATTTTCGGGACGAGACTGTTGGGAAGCATGTCCTTCAGGCACTACCTACCTTGAATCACAGCAGTTGTGATTCCCCACACTCAACTAGACCCTCATGAAATCAGGCCTATTGACATTCCCTCACAGGAGGGATCATTAGATCCTCACCTGAGAGCCCAGCCACGCATTCAGCTCCTGAGCCCTACCTCTCCCAGCTGCAAGTAATTCTGTCCCAGCTGAAAGTGGACTCCATTGATGCAGTTTTTAGGAGGTTGTCACTCCTAGTGGGTGGGACTTGGTGGTGAGGTTTGGGGATTAGTTATTCCTATCAATAACCCATGTTCCTACATTTACATAGTGCCCAGTGAGCACACTGGTTCACCAGGCTGGACTTCAAATCATTTCTTGGTCTGCTGTCAGTTCCCCATTTGGAGTGACCAGTGATACAGAAGACACTAAGCTGATTTAATACAGAAGCTTTCCACCTGGGAGCCCCTCCCCCGCACCACCCGGCCACTTCCAACAACAGAGTCTTGATCCTGCTTTAACACTGCTGAGGGGAAATTACAGCTCTGTTTGGTAAACTTGATTTTTCTCTTTTCTTTTTTGGCTTCCCCCTCAATGATTCCTGTCTCTTTTTTTTTTTTCTAAAATTACAATAAAGCTCTTTTTTGGACATTTTGAAACAATTTCAGTTGTGTTATGGAGCACAAGAAAATGTAATTCTAATTCATGTGGTATGGTCAGCCCAAAGTGCTAGGAGGAAGAACGAGAACGAGAGCCCAAGAGAAGATACAAACGTGGAACAAGCATTTGGTGACTCAAACAGCTGGCCACCTGCTTCCTTCCAAGGCTCTCCTCTGCTTTCATTTTAAAGGGGCTCTGTTTTTAGCATGAGAAGCCACTCCTTACCATAACTAACAATGTTCCATAATGGACCATAATGAAGATCCTGTCCTGAGGGAGTCGTTCAGCCCAAGATTCTAAATTAAAAGAAATAAGTGCTCCCTTGTAACAAATTATTTCTTCTTACCTTGGATTTCATATTCATCAACCTCATCAGCAGAGCCAGAGTCAGAGAACTGTGTGGAATCATGGGAACTGAACTGGGAGCTGCTGGAGGTAACCCGAAAGCCTGCAATATTAACAACAATGAGAACACCACGTAGGATGGAAAGAGGTAGCTTCCCCTTCCAATATCACAATAAAAGGGCCTAGTATGACTTTAACAGAGCAAAGTAAACAGAACCGTGGCTGGGAGTGACGCTATAAAGGGAAAATAGCTCTTCTTACTGGTTTATTTCCTTTGAAAGTCTCATCTAGGGGCTGGAGAGACGGCTCAGCAATTAAGAGCACCGACTGCTCTTGCAGAGGATCTGGGTTTGGTTCCCAGCACCCAAATGGTGGCTAACAACCATCCATAACTCCAGTTCCAGGGGATCTGATGCCCTCTTCTGACCTTCATGGGCACTGTATAACACAGGTGTACTTACCTACATGCAGGCAAAACACTCATACACATAAAATTAAAATAAATACAAATTTAAAAAGAAAGTATCATGTAACTAGAAGTTACTACTCCCAAGCCTAGACCAGTGGTCTTAGTTCTTATATTGGAAACCTATTTTGGAAAAAAGCTACTTCTGATGTAGAAAGTGGATAAACTCTAGGATGAGTATTCCTAATCTAGTACCATCTTCCTTCCTTCCTTCCTTCCTTCCTTCCTTCCTTCCTTCCTTCCTTCCTTCCTTCCTTCCTTCCTTCTTCCTCCCTCTTATCTTTCACACCAACTAAACATTATTTCTCTCTCTCTCTCTCTCTCTCTCTCTCTCTCTCAACAGGATCTCCCTGTAGTCCCAGCTGGCCTGGAATTATGTAGACCAGGTTGGCCTTGATTTCACAGAAATCTACTGCTGGGAATAAAGGCCTGTGCCACCACGCCCAGCCTGATTTCATCTTTCTGACAGTGGAGGAACCCTGGCTTGGGTTTAACATCTCACATGAAGACAGAAGAAGGCCCACGAGGCACTGAGCTTTGTGAAGCTGTGAAGCAGCATGAATACAGGTGTGCCCAGGCCTCACTCACTTCCATACTCTGTCTCCTGGTACACAGGGAGCAGGTTCTTGCTGCGGATCTGCTGGCGCCGAAGGCGGATCTTCTGCTTCAGTTCCTGGATCTCTCTATCACTGTCTTCCTCCTCTATGTCCTCCTCTTCTAGGCACTGGCTCATCATGTTGCATTTCATTAGCTCGATGGCAGCAATCAAGGACTCTGAGATGCTGAAGTGGGCATTCTCCTAGAGGAAGAAGGGCACCAAAGAAGTTGTGTGGCAAGGGACCAGAAGTACTGAACACCCTGCTGACTACAACATGAGAAAGCAGAGCTTCTAAGACATGCATGTCTCTTAAGGAAAACACCAGGGGAAGTACACATGTCTACTACAAGGAAAGCAGACGGCCAGACAAACCTGTTCTAGATTCTTTGTTCTCTTAACTGGCCATTACTGTTTCTTCCTCTGTTCCACTTTCTACATAAAAATGAGAAGAGAATCTCAGCTGGTGAGCCCAAGAGCCTCTCAGTGCCAACCTTAGTTCCCCATGCAGCCCCATTTCTACTCCCACACAATGAAAGAAACTGGTGAACAAGTCATCAAACTACAGGCATGGTACACAGTGGGGGGAAAGGAGCTGCCTGAAGAGAGAAGGTGGTTCACAGCACAGCTACAGTAGACGTGAGAAGCACCCACCTCCTTAAAGAGGGTGTGCAGAAAGCAGGATCTCTGACACTGAAGAAGTGAGCATGTTCACACACCAAGGGGCCTTCTTCACAACCTTCAAGTTCGGCCATCTGGCAGCAAACATTTTACTATTATTGGCCACCGAGACAATACAACTGACAGAAATGCTGTGGCACCTAAACCAGGTTGGTGCAGACAGTCTGACTAGTTTAAGAAAAGCTCCGCTCAAATAGTGTACAGATGGAAAAACAGTACTTGCTCCCAAGAAGACAATAAACTTCCACATCTTATGGAGAATTTTAATGATGTGGCTCCTAAGAATGAAGTAAACTGAACGAGTCAACTTCCGAAGAAGGCAAAACTTGAAGAATCACTGACAGCTGCATCTTTTCTTATGACTGCTTTTAAATTTGTTTAAGCTGGGTGTGATGGTGCACACCTATCATCGCAGTACTCAGGAGACAGACACAGGAGGATAGCCTGGGCTGCACAGTGAGATCCTCCCTCAAAATCAACAACAAAGTGGTTTTGTTTATGGACTACATAAAAATCCAAAATGCTGTACATATCTGTGCCTTTGAATAAAATACAGAAGTTGATTCTGGAAAGAATATTTATGTTAAGGTTCCGGAGTCAAGGGAATAACGTGTGGTTAAAATTCAGTGTTTCTCTTCCCTGAGTAGCTTCAACCTCAATGAAGAGTGCATGTTCTGTGAAGAGTTCACCCCAGGTAGAGCTGAGCTCACCTCTGCTGCCTTTATACGTGTCACTGTGACATATCCAAACCTCACTACAACAAATGGTAACACAGACCCTGAGGACAGATCCCCCAGGACGTGAGCTCTGCAAGTGCCCGTCTGATGCCTCACCTTCTCCAGGTCCGCACAGCTGCCGAAGTCCTGCTCAGAGAGGTAACTGATGAGGGACTGTCCTTCCGATGGTCTTCGAAACATGCCTTCTCCTGAGCACAGGTACTGACCACCCTCTGTGGAAAATGGAGTGTGGATATAAAACTTCTCACCTGAAGTGCAAGACTGTAACATCCATGCTTCTTCAACAACTCTGAAGATTTTGCCAGTAATGATGCTCTCAAGTAATTAGGAATTGGAAGTTGAAAACATGTCTACCTTCTAATGAGATTATCTTGATTCTTAAGCGCCCCCGAGCACTAGGCCTCTTGGATGGAGAATGCTAGAATAAATCGAGAGATCCTAGAAACAATCCTTTTTTAAAAAAAATATCGAAATGTATAGAAATATACTGTCCCTCTTATGCCACTAAAAAGGGAAAAAAAATCCAAAACCCAAAGCCAAGAGTAAGAAAAGGACACACATGGCTTCCTCCCATGCATGATTTCCATGTGGAACTTGTCTTCTGGTAATTACACAAAGACCCGTTGCCAAAATTCTCACTCATTCAGAGAACTGGCATGCCTGATCACCAGACACACATGGCAACACCCATAGCAGGAGAGATGGCGGGAGCCCTCAGTCAGCGAAGACCAAGAGAACTGTGCAGAAGTGTTGAAAACGACAAAGGGCTGGGGAGACTGCACAGTACGTGCCCACAAAGCCGAAATGCACGCCACAGCTCAGAGCATAGCAGGCATAAAGAGAGAGCAAAACAAATTTCAGCCCAGCCTTCCCAGTGCTCACTTAGCCGTACTCCAAGCACAGAGAGCTGGAGATGCTGCTTTCACTGCTTTAGTCAAAGTAGATAAAGGGGCCTCTCAAGTTCAAATTGTCATTGTAGGATTCTGGTGTCAGTGACCACACCAGAAAGCAAACACACACACAGAGTGCACATACATTCCCAAATCTAGAGTTTCAACATTTAACTCCTCTCATTTTCAAAGTCCTCCCAAACAGGAAAAAGGCAACCCACCAGTCATGAACAGCCCAAGAATATAGAACACATGGGGGAAATGCTATGGAAAGTCAGTCCATCTAGGAGGAAAAAAGAATGCATCATTCATAATGGGGCAATTCAAAGCTAAATAACAAATCAAAATGGACTTAGTTCCTCTTTCTTCCATCTCAGCAAATGTTACAAGATTATTAGCTAACTGCTAACTTCTTGAAAAACTAATTTAAAAAGTTTTTAGGTGACAAAACAAAAATAAGTACACTGACATTTTTCTAATACCTTGATACTTTGTTTTAAAACAGTATCAGAAGATTTATATTCACTAAATAATGAAAATAAAACCTAGAAAAGTGCTTAAAAGCAGGATGAAGACAATGCTGGAGAAGCTAAGGATGATGGCTTCAAAAGCAAAGGGCTTGTCACCAGAGAAGGGAGGGAGAGGCTTGAAGCAAAGGCTGGCCCCAAGCATGGTGGTACATGCCTGTAATCTCAGCACTTGTAAGACTGAGGCAAGAGGATCACAGTGAGTTTGAGGCCAGCCTTGGTTACATACCTTAGGCAACATAGCAAAATATTTGTCTTTTTTTTTAAAAAAAAAAAGGCTGGCAAAGCAGCAGCTACAGGGCTCATTAGAACCAAGAAAGATATTCTTCCAAAGTAAATACAGTTTTCAGTGCCACAGCAAGAAAAGCAGCAGATGCCTTAGAAACAAGCAGTGTGCACTGGGGGGATAAGCCATGGAGCCATAGTCAACCCATTTCCATAGTCAACCCAGCTTCTCAGCTGCTCCTCCCACAGCAACAGCAAAATGCTACCATAAGGGAGTGATAGTTTTGGGTTTTTCTTGGGCATTAAAGACTTCTGTTGTTCCTGGTAGTAGGCGCTGATCCTCACTACTGAACTAAGGAAAAACTAGCCATCACCATGATGCCTTGATAAGAAACAATGGAAGAGGATTTTGAGATCAACAGCCTTACTCTGCACACAACATAAACTCCAATATCATCACCTTCTTCAGATATGTGGCCATTGAGCCTTTGTTCCTGAGTTCACTACTTCCTTTGGGTGCCCATTTAGATGATTCTCAGTATTTCCTTTCACTCACTCAAAAATGTGCTTTCTGCCGGGCATGGTGGTGCATGCCTTTAACCTCAGCACTCAGGAGCCAGAGGATCTCTGTGAGTTCAAGGCCAGCCTGGTCTACATAGTGAGTTCCAGGACAGCTGGGGCTACAGGGAGACCCTGTCTCAAAAAGACCCAAAAGAAAAAAAAAATCTGCTTTCTTACAATTTCTCATCTTCTTAAACTCTGCAGACTTCCTTCCTCTTCAACTTTCTTTTTTCAAAGATAACATATCTAGTAACTTCTCCATTACTAGATCATGATTTTTCCAGTTCTCCCTCACTGCTCTCTTACTAATATATACCCACACTATTAATAACCCATGATTACAGTACCCAGAATGGGACACAAATTTCAGTTTGGAAACTACCATAAAAAAAAAACAAAACTGAGTTACTAGAAAAATGTTCAATGACTAGGACAGAGTGTGGGGATGCACAGGGGAATGAAGACAGGTAAAAGAAAAAGGACTCTTGGACAGGCAAAAACCATGCAAGAATATCCAAGACCACATAAAAGGAATAAAACACATTCTGGTGTTAAGTCAAGGAAAACAATCTACAGTAAACATCAGTTATAAGAAACATTCTATCACTAGATCCATAATGGGGCCCTAGACAAATAACAGGGTTCAGTTTCACGTTTGGGCAAAACAGAATTGCTAAGTCTTGACTCTGCTTCCCAGAAGCTGCTAGGAGACTGAATGGGACATTTGAAGTTGTAGGCACAACATGTGTAACATGAAATACTAGTGCCATTATACAGATAGGTAGATCCCAGCATCACAACAGGATCAGACTAGTCAGACTTGATTTGACACCAGACTGGAAAATGAGGTTTTTGAACTAAGGTGGTCACAGAGGAACAGAAGAAGAAGAGAGGGGACTGGCTCCCAAACCTGCAATGGGCTCTTCAACTATAATCGTGATATTCCTGGGGCCTCCTGCAGGTAAACAGACAGGTACAGAGGAGAGTCCAGACAGAACAAACAAGATTAGAGAGAGAAAAAACAAACCCACTGTCTTTACCTGGTAGAAGTGGTAACAACATGAACTCCCAAGAGGGAACCCTAGGGCAGAAGGAGGGCTGACTCGTTCAAGAAGCTACAAGACCCATACTCAGACCCTTCTATAGAGGTTTTCTCTGGCTCCCTTTTCCCTTGCAGGTTACCACGGTTTCTGGAATCTGCATGGATTCAAGAATGGGGCCAGGGAGGCTGGGAATGTAGCTCAGTAGAACTCTTGCCCAGCATGAATAAGGTTGTGTGTTCAGTCCATAGTATATTAAAGAAAAAAAAGTGGAGGGAGAGAGGGAAGTTTTACAAGCTCAAAGGCCAGTGACCTTGAAGACAGATGCCAGGCCTGTAGCGGATGTGACTTGAGGACCAGCACTAACCCTAGCACTTTTTACATGTAAGAAAGCTCATGGAGATAGGCTTGGATTTGGAGACTTTTCTCTGAAAGATTCCAATAAGTCATATCAAATTCCTGAAGGAAAATATATTAAGGTTTGTCATTCAGAGGGTTTCAGTTGAGACCCTGAATTTGCATCTTTCTAAAAATGACAGAGAAGACAAATAGCTCCAGTTGCCAAAGGAAATCCTTTATTTTGTCTAGGTAGATATTTTATTTTATATCTGGGGCTTTTTCTTGAATCATAATAGTTTTGAACACAAAAGTTCTACTTGCTGTAATAGAGACTACAAATGATACCCTACCAAAGCCTGCCAGATACCAACCACCCAGGAAAGATGACGGCAACATGATGGCGAAAGCAGAGACTGACCTTCCCCACACCAAGGTTTGTTCCTTACTATCAGCTAGCGTTGCATGAAGGAGGCTGCAGAGTGCAGAGCCTTCTTACCTGACTGCCTCTCAGTCTAAGTTAATGATGCAGCAGTCAGCCCACCCACTTGGCTACAAAGCCACATCACCCCATCAATACTCACTATATCCCTAGTCATAATGAGGAAACTCTAACAGTACTCTACTTCAATATTACATCTTACACTTCTAAGGAATCACAGGAAGAATTTAAAGAGATTGTTTGTAAACCTCTTTAATATTTTCCCTCTGTCTGAGAGATACATTTAAAACATACACTGTGATGAGTCACTGTCCTCTGATGATATGGAACTAGTGAAAGAATCAAGGAAAGCATTTAGCACTTAGCATCATGTAAAGAAACACAAAGCACTGGCGTCCTCAGTATGGGTACTGCATTACAAACTTGTTTCATTATAGAGCAGAATGTCATGGCATCAGAAACATTTCTTCTCTTTCTGCCATCTTTAAAGCCCTAGGAACAGGCCCTCCCCACCACCCTCAGTTCTGGCCCTCTTGCTAACCATCGCTACCTGCAGCTCCTCTGGATGCAACGTTGGTATCTGAATGGGAGCGAATATGGCTCTTCTTTGCCCCACTGGTGACAGTGACAGTCTGTCCTTCTGAGAAGCTGGACCTGCGAAGGACACTGGCTGGCTGACTCTGCCTACCTGCCTCTTGGTCCCCTAGAGAAGAAGCAGCAGAATCTGGCTTTTGAGAGCTGCTGGAGGAGAACAAATTGGAGCTGCTGCTCTCAGCATTGCTACTATGGCTCTGACAGCTGGTAGTCCGGCTATGGGGGTCTGGGTTGCCAATGGCCAAGTACTCAGGCCCCTCGGTGGCATCACTTGGGGAGTCATTTTGGCTGCTGATCCAAGATGCCTCCATGGGGCTAGTCAGAGTGCCGGAACTCATCTCATTTGGGGTCAATGGGAAATCCTGGGCTAGTACAGAGTCTGAAAGCTGTGGCATTTGGATGGTTTGATCCTCTGCTGGTGAGAATTGTCCATCTTGTTGAGGTTTCCAGGGAGGGCCAGAGAGTGAAAAGGAAGTAGATCTTCTCTCTAGGATATAAAAAAGAAAGGCTAAGGGGAGAGAAAGGGAGTTGGAATTCTGAGGTGGATATATCGGTCCACAGTTAAGGGTGTTACTTCAGAAAAGATAAGCCAATAATATTCAGGGGCTGGAGAGATGGTTCAGAAGTTAACAGCACTTGCTGCTCTTGTAGAGGACCTGAGCTTGGTTCCCAGCACTCAGGTCAGGCAGCTCACAACTGGCTGCAACTCCAGCTCCATGGGATCCAATGCCCTTTTACAGCCTCTGTGGGTACCTGTACACAAGAGCGCACACGTGCACGTGCACACACACACACACACACACACACACACACAAATTAAAATAAAATAAATCCTTTAAAAATGATTTAGAAGCAGCTAAGGCAAGGGCATGGGTGCTTGAGACAGTGGCTTTACTGCTTCTTACATTGAATTCCTCATCTGTAAAATGAGCAATAATAATTGAGAATGCTGACCTCTCAGACTGTTTTAAGAATCAAATTATATTATATATATAAACTGATTATTATATCAGAGCCCAGCATGTTATAGGTACTTCAAAAACATTAGCTATTAGCTATTAAATACCTTATTTGCAAGGTGAATTAGTTCAAAAGAATCTTAAAAAAATCTCTTTCCTCTTTTACTTTAATGATGCTATTAAATTATTTTAGGCTAGCTGTTATATAACTTTGTTTTGTTTTCTTAAGACAGTGTCTCAAGGCCTGGCTGGCCTTGGACTTGCAACAATGGTCCTACTTACATTTTTTGAGTGCTAGGATTACAGATGTGCACTATCACCATTCAGCTGCTACACAACTTTTTTATGATGTCCATTACTAAGACATGAAGCTAGACTATCTGTACCAACCCGATGCCCAATTCCCAGTCTGTGAGTCCTCATAAAGTTTCTCTACTTTTCAGACCTGAAGATACATGTAATGACCACCCATTCTGCCCTTACAGCTAACCAGGCTTCAATTCTCAGCCTGCAAGCACACAAAGGCCCTCTACCTTCCAGGACAAAAGATACATGGAATGATGACCCATTTCTGCCCCCATACCTGAGATGTGGATAGGCACAGCTTGGTGGAGACTGGAGGAGGACCCAAAGTAGGAATGCTGAGCATAGCTAGTTGGAGGGGCATATGTGGAACCAGGCAGAGCTGTCAGGCTCTGGCTCTTTGTAACCAGCAGTGGGCTCTCGTGCTTTCTGGCAAACTAAAACAAAAGAAAACATGTGTCAGAGTGAAGTGTAGAGGCTCTCAGAGCAGGGGCCTCATTACTGCAGAAATGCTGCTAGAAGCTAGCCTGTGGCAGTATACCTACAAGTAGAGCCAGTAGCTGTAGTGCAAAGACCCTCTACCATACTATGCAACTTTGAAATTGTGAAGTCCTGTTGTATACCACAGCTTCTGCTCTGCACTCCTTCCAGTGGTAAAGCATGGGTATTCCCTCTTGTAGGCAGCACTACAAAGTACTTAAGACCATGAATGAGGGGCTGGGGAGACAGCTCAGTGGGTAAAGAGCACTTGCTGTGAAAGCATAAGAACTGAGGCTCAAATCCCTAGCACCAATGTAAAGGCAAGGTGGGCATGGAGCCTGTCTGCAATCTCCATGCATGAGAGGCAGATACAGGGGATCCCAGGAGCAAGCTGGCTAACTACACTATGCTTTATCGATGAACTCCAGATTCAGCTAGACCCTGCCTCAATATGTGGACAGCAATCAAGGAAGACACCTAGCATACCTTGGACCTCTACACATAGGCATGCACATGTGTGCTTACATACATATAAACATACACATACACATGCACACATACCACACACACATGCAGAGCAAAAAAAAAACAAAAAACAAAAAAAAACCAAAACAACAAAAAAAAGATTATGCATGTGTGCTCAGAGCAAGGGCCTAATTCCTAAGCTGTCACTTATAAGCATTTGATCTAAGCTTTGGACAAGTGACTTTACTCTGTGTTTCTGTGATTGTTTTTTTCCTTAAAAGACATGGCCTTGCTATGTAGCCCTGGATAGCTTAGTACTCATGGTGTATCCAGGCTGGCCTCAAGCTTGTGACTCTCCTTCTGCCTCCTACACTCCCGAGTGCTAGGATTATAGGCATTAGCTACCATGCCTGGCCCTTAGGGACCTTCCTTTGCTTTTGGTGTGTGGTACATGTGAGTGTGTGTGTACACGTGCGTTCACCTGTGCATGAGCATGTGGAGGCCAGATGTGAACACTGGGCATCTCCATCTTCTTTTTGAGACAGAGTCTCTTACTGACCTGAAGCTCATCCTTTCAGCTAGACTGGCTGGTGAGCGAGCTCCAGAGGTCTTCCTGCCTTGGGCTCCCCTCCCCCTACTTCTGGGGCTGCAGATGTGTACCTCCACACCTGGCTTTTACATGGTTTCTAGGGATCGGAATTAACATCCTCATGCTTGTTCAACAAATACTTTACCCACTGAGCCGTATCTCCAGGCCCCTACTGACTTTCTTCATAAAGAGATTAAGCCTGTCTCCCTGATTTGTGAAGATTAAATGAGATGATGTGTGCTTTACAGCAGAACAGCATACCTGGCTCATAGAAAAGTATTCAATGGATGGTAACCCACCATCCAAATTACAAGTCAGGAGAGGCAGGGGACCCTCTGTCCTAGACGGATTTGGGGCTGAAATGCCGGTTATGAGGGAAGCTGAATACAAGCAACAAAATTCTTTTGCACTACGCAGTTTTCCTTATACCAAAGAAGGAAAAAACAGTTTTCTTCCTTTCTCCCTTTCCCTCTCTTCTCCTTTCCTTTCCTCCTCCTCTCCCTCCTCCTCCTGTCTCCTGTCCTGTCCCCCTCCCTTTCCCTCCCTCCCCTCCCCTCCTCTCCTTTCTTCTTTTGATAAGGATAGGATCTGTGGTGGTTTGAATGGGTCATGTCCCCCATCGGCTCATGTATTTGAACACTTGATTCTTGGTTGGTGGCACTGTCTGGGAAGGTTATGGGACCTTCAGGAGGTGAAGCCTTGCTGCAGGAAGGACCTCACTGGAGGTGAGCTTTGAGGGTTTATACCTGGCTCCACTTCCTGTTCTCTTTCTCTCTGCTTCCTGTGTGTGGATGAAAATGTGGTCAGTCAGCTTCCTATTCCTGCTGGCAGGCTTTCCCTGCCTATTGCCATATTATTATACCTTCCCTACCACCACTGACTCTATCCCTTGAAACCAGGAGCCAGAACAAACTCTTTCTTCCCTAAGCTGCTTTTTTTGTCATGGTATTTTATCACAGGAAAGTAACTCATACATGAGCTCATAGCCCAGGCTAGCTTGGAGCTCATTATAAGCCCAGGCTAGCCTCAAACTCATTATCCTCCGGTGTTGTCTTAGTTTGTTCTCTTCATTGCTGTAACGAAATACTCTGACCAATACCAACTTGGGTTTATTCAGCTTACAACTCCCAGGTCACAGCTCATCAGGGAGCCCAAGGTGGGAACTCAGGGCAGGAACCTGGAAGCAGGAGCTGGAGCACAGGCCGTGGAGGAACACTGCTTACTGGCTTGCTCCCCTGGCCCCTGCTCAGCCTGCTTTCTTATGCAACACAGGCCCACCTAACCAGGGGTGGGACCACCCACAGTGGGCTGGGCTCTCCTGTATCACTCATCAAGATGCCCCTCAGACATGACCACAAGCCAGTCCAGTAGAGGCAATTCCCCAACTGAGGCACCCTCAACCCAGGTGTGTCAAGTTGACACTAAAGCTATCCAGCACATGTGTCAATCTCCCAAGTGCTAGACTTGGACCATGTACCATACACCTAGCTCTTTCCAAGTTTTTTTTTTTTTTTTAAATAAAAGCCTTTCAGCTCACAACTGCCTCAGTGAAGAAGTCATTTGCTACTGAGGGTTTTGTCATGGTGAGATACAGAGGCCCAGCACAGACATGGATAATTTACCATAGATGCATCAATCTGAGCCAGGAGGCGGGGATTGTTCTGTTCCACTGCTTCCAGGCACTGGAGCATGGCTGTGACATGGGCATCACTTAGCAGAAATGCAGTTTCTAGGGAGAAAAAGGTACCACAGTGATGAAGCCCAGTGGGGAAAGCATCAGCCTCTCCATGAGGCCCTGGGGGGAAAGAAACTCGGAGAAAGGTAGAATCAAAAGGAAGAGGGTTGAATGGTGGCCTGGTGGGGAGAAAGGTTCAGAGACAAGTAAAGTGCAGAAGCAGCTACACTGTGCAGTAAAACAAAGAGGGCAAGATAAGAAGCTTCCAAGTCAGAAAGGCTTGGAATTGAACCCTGGCTCCAGGTACCTAGCCTCTGTGAGCTCTGCTTTTCTGGTTAGAAAGCAGGAATACTCCCAGCACTGGGGACGCAGAGGCGGGTATATCTCTGTGATTTCAAGGTCAGTCTGGTCTACATAGCAATTTCCAGGCCAGCTGGGGCTACAGGGAGACCCTGTCTCAAGAAGACAAGACAAGAAGAGAAAGAAAAGAGAAAAAAGAAAAGAAAACAGGGGTACTACCACACCACTCACAACTCTTGGACTCTTGGAGCAGTTGTGAAGAGTACAGGGAACAGTGACTGAACACAAAGAACTCAGTAAATGGTGCTTCTTACTGGTTTTCATGGCTCAGCACATGGGAAAAACCTTAGCATAAGATGTGGTTGTGATTTTCGAGGGAGGTGAGAGGGAAGACTGGATATGTTTCTGAGTGGAATCTACAGCATCAAGTGAAAATTAGGAGGCCTTGGTTAGAGGAAGTCTGTTAAGGAATAGCGAGATGGAAGGGAATAAGGAACTACATGCAAAGCCCTGAGTGGCCCTACTTACCCGAGTAGAATTTTCGGATATACTGTCTGTCCCTGAGCAGAGGTCGGAGCTGGGCTGAAAGACAGTGGCACTGCAGGCTGTGCTGCAGCCAGCGCTCTGCAACAGCATGCTCACTCACACCATCGGCATTGCTCTGGCCATTCTCATGCAAGCTGATGAACTAGGAGGCAAAGAGGCATGAGTCAAAACACATCCTGTAGACAAGACCAAGGCCTAATGATGTGAGAACTAGACACAGACGGGTATGGAAAGCACTTCTTCCAGCGAGTGAAGGGATTAAGAGCTTCCCTACTCTAGTGGCCCCCACTGAGGGGCTGAGCAGTCAAGCTCTGACATGCAACCCCATGAAGCAAGGCCTCTACCTATGGCTCCTTGTGTTCTGGCTCCAAAGTGGCTCCTGGTCTGGAATGTTCACAGGAAGGCGTCAAAGCAATCTGATCTCTTGGCTTCTTTCATAGAGTTCTCTATTTCAGGAAGCCCCCAGAAAGAAATGTGGTAAAAATTTTGGGGGGAGGGGTAGATCTAGGGGGGAAAATGCCACAAAAGAGAAGCCATCTGAGCATGTCTTTTTTGTTCTAGCCATAGCAGCCTCTAGAACGCTTTCCTCCTCACATGTTTCTAAGAGCAAGGTCTCACAGCCAGGATCAGTACAACAAAATGTATGTGTAGCAATCCCAGGCAGCTGCTAAGAGAAAACAACTATAGCACCCATTTTGGAAAAGGAAGGTGGTCAGCCAAGTGTGGTAGTGTACACCTGTAACCCAAGGACAGGGGGCTAAGGAAGGAAAATCACATGTTTAAGGCCAGTGTGGGCTAACCAATGAAACTCTGTCTTAGAAGACAGGACAGGACAGATGGACAGACAGAATGAAGGAAGGAAAAAGTGAGGTGAGGTAGAACAAAGAAAATTAGAGGAGCTGGAGAGATGGCTCAGTGGTTAAGAGCACTGGGTGCTTCCAGAGGACCTGGGTTTGGTTACCAGCACCCATATGGCAGCTAAGAACCATACATAACTTCACTTCCAGGGGATCAGATATCCTCTTCTGACCTCCATGGGAATTGCACACATGGGTGCATTTACATATATGCAGGAAAAACGCTCATACACATAAAATTAAAAAACAAAGTTTTAAAAAGAAAATAGCAGAATAATATTTGTCACGAGAAAGGCCAGTATGGTACCCTGTTGTCTGTTCTCTGATCAGTTAGAAACTAGTACTGTTCGTGACCTCATCTCAGCAAGAAATTCATCAGGAGAAACACGTGAAACAAGCCTGGCTATATATAGACAAAAGATGCAGAGGGGTGAAAGGTGGCTATTTTGAGTTCATATCATTAATCTAATTTTAGATACATTTAAAATTTTCCATAATATAAAGTTAAATGAATATATAAAATTGGCAGTCACTATTCTAGAAGCATTATTATAGAACCATTTTTGTAACTTTGGTCAAGTCACCTAACTTCCCTGAGCTGTTTCCCTGACTGGAAATCAGGGGTACTATGCTGAGCTAAAGACACCAGCATATAGAGCAGCCAAAGCTGTTAGAGACACATTCCGCTCCATTTCATTCTGGACTTCAGAAACCTCTCTTTCCTTTCTAACTGAAGTACCTTTTTGCTGTTGTTGTATTGATACAAGGTCTGTAGACCCAGCTGGCCTGGAACTCGCTATGTAGACCAGGCTAGCCCTGATCTCACAGAGACTTGCCTGCCTCCAACTCCCCAGTGCTGGGATTAAAGGTGTGTGCCACCATGCCCAGCACTAAGTACCTACTTAAACAGTTCTCAGTATAGCAACTGAACTTCCCCTTCTACTTAACGGCAATTCTTCCCATTTGTCACAGATTTTAAAATTTCATTCTAGTCCCATATACACAGATATCATGAGGAGAGAAGATGACAAGGAAAGACAGATTTGTAAGGTTGTTTGGTTTTCCCCACAGGAAAGAGCCCTCCCCTCTAATCAGTGCTCCAGAGAAAATTTCCTTCCCTCAATTACAAGTAAACTGAACACTTCCATCTAGGGAAGACTAGGAAGGAAGACTCTTTTGAGAGTTGATACGACTCTCACCCAGCACACCAGCTCTTCTTTCACTCTTACCTTCTCAACATGAAGGGCTGAGTGGGGACTGAGCCACCGGATGTCTTTCACAAACTTCCAGTAATCAGCCTGGCGGCAACACACCTAACAGAAAAACACGGAAGTAAGAAAGTCACTACTCTCCTGGACAAAATTTGGTTTGACAGTTGACAGTGAAAAGTGTGGGGGGGGGCAGGCATGGTGGCATGGCAGCATGGTGGTACATACATCTAGAATGTCAGTGCTCAGGAGGTAGAGGCAGAGGATCTCCAGTTCACTGCTAGCCTGAGCTGCACAGTGAAACTCTATCTTCAAAGCAAAACAAAAGAGAAAGGTAGGGAAGAAAGGGAGAGAATATGCCTCAATAAAGGTTGTAGGAGCAACCGAAAGAATACATACATATCTATTCTTTAAAAAGCAATCAGTTATAAAAAATAATTAATTGTTGAGCTGCAGAGATGGCCGGTGGTTAAGAGTATTTAAGTAGTTCATCCAGAAGACCTGCATGCAATTCCCAATACACACATCTGGTGGCTCACAACCACCTGTAACTCCAAATCCTGGGAATCTGATGCCCTCTTCTGGCCTCCACAGGTATCTGCACTCATATAAACAAAACAAACCCACACTTAGACACACATATACACCTACTTTTTAAAAATCTTGAAAAAGGGGCTGGAGAAATAGTTCAGTGGTTAAGAGCACTGGCTGCTCTTGCAGAGGAACTGTGTTCAATCCCCAGCACCCACAATGTGGCTAACAACTGCCTGTAACTCCAGTGCCGGGGGATGCAACACCCTCTTCTGACATCCACCAGTACTGCATGACATGGGTACACTTACCTACATGCAGGCAATACACTCATACACATAAAGTAAAAATAAAAGGATTTTTTTGCTTTATTTTTATGTGTATGCATGTATTGCCTGCATGTATGCAAGAGCACCCATTGTACAATACCTGAAGAGGACAGAACAAGGTGTCTGAGCCCCTGGAACTGGAGTCACAGGTGGTTGTTAGCTGCCATGTGGGTGAGGTGATTTGAACCCGAGTCTTCTTCAAGAATAGCCAGTGCTCTTAACCCCTAAGCCATCTCTCCATCCCCAATAAAGAATTCTTAAAAATTGAAAAAACAGTAATCATTTAAATCATTTAAATTGTTTTAGTGTTGTATTTGCACACACATGTACCCATATGCATGAAAGTCAGAGGACAACCTTGTATATAGTTCCTAAGGAGCACTGTCCACCTTATTTTTGAGCTGGAACTTAGTAGGCAAGACTGACTGGCCAGAAAACAACAGGGATCTGCCTGTCTCTTCATGACCAGTGCTGGGATTACAAGTAAGTGCCACTATATTGGTTCTGGGGAATGAACTCAGGTCCTTGTGTTTATGTGGGAAACACTTTACTGATTGAGCTATCTCCTGAATCCTAAATTGTCCTGAATAGGTCTTACATGCATAGGATATCTATGGTATACAGTGGAAATCATCTGTCTTCTACTCCTTCTCTCTTCGCCATTCAGTTTCCTACAAGGTTATTCCTGAAATTAGTGGAATGATTTGCTGAAAACCAGAGGTGAATGTCTTTAGTGCCTGTTGCAAGCAAAATGAAAAAAGGAAACACTTGATTTTGTCACACTACCTAGGCCAATAAAGGACTGTAGTTAGAGTCAAAGAAATGTCCAGTCTTTTTAGAACGGTCTTGTACTGGAAGAGCCCAAACACAATGACATTTTTTTTTAATCATGAAACCTAATTATTTCAAGGCTCCTTTCTGAAATTACTTGGCAGGATTTTAAATTTAGATCAATATCAAACTGGCACAAGTATCAAGAGATAAATCAACTAATAGAACAAAATAAAGAATGAGACCTTAAAATGTATCAGAACTTAATGTACAATTCAAAAATACCTCAAAAGTCAATGGTAGAGGCTGAGGCTATAGCTTAGAGGTAGAATGCTTGCTAGTGTGAGCAAGGCCCTAGGTTTCAACCTCAGCTCAGAGGAGCGGGGTAGGCACATAGTGTTAAATCAGTGGTAGGGACCATTATGAACAATTATACAGCAACAAATTGAAAACTTTAAAACAATAGCTAAATTTCTGGACGTACATAACCTACCAAAGTTGAACTACAAAGACATGAAAACCTGAACAGAACAGTGAGTCAGTAATAAAAAGTCTCCCAACAAAGAAAAGCTCACAACCAGATTGATAAATACCAAAACTTTAAAGACTTAAGAGCAGTTATTCTCAAACTATTCCAAAAAAATTAGAAAAGAGGGGACATTTCTAAACTCATTCTATGAGGCCAGTATAGTCCTGTCATATCAAAACAAGACAATGACTCAACAACACAATGGCTCAGTAGTTAAGAGCACTGCTCTTCCAGAGGACCTGGGTTCAGTTCCCAGTACCCATATGGTGTTCACAACCCCCTGCATGCACATGGTACACATAATATACTCAGGCACACACACAGATACAAAAAATAAAAACTAAATAAATCTTTAAAAAAAACACAAAACTGCTGATCAATATCCCTGATGAACATGAATACAAACCTTACCAACAAAATACCAGCAACTGAATTTACAAGCACATTAAATATCTTATATACTGGCAGGTGGAGATGGTTCAGTAGATAAAGCTGTCTGCCACCAAATGTGATTGAGGACTTGAGTTTGATTCCCAGAACCTACATGGTTGAAGTCTCCATATGCACATGCATTCAAATACATAATAAATAAGTAAATAAGTAAATAAATAAATAAATGTAAAAATATTTCAAAAGCTTACATGCTATGATCAAGTGGAATTTTTATCAGAGACACACAGGTGTTTCAGCATATAAAGAACAATAACAGAATATATCTCATCAGAATGAAGGGCAAAAACAATATGATCATCTAGGCAGGAGCAAAGGAACAAATCTTTAATTTCTCTGCAGAACTTGGGAAATAGCTCACTGACAGAGCAGTTGCCTAGCATATACAAAATACTGGGTTGCCTAGCATATACAAAGCCCAGCACTGTTTCTACAATAAACAAAAACAGAAACAACAACAACAACAAAAACCCTCTCTCTTTAAAAAAAAAAAAAGCCAACATCATTATGTGATGGAACATGTAAACAAAATGAAAGTATACCAGGTTACTGATTAAATGAACTGGGGTATATGCATGCATATAATATTATATAGACTCAAAATGATGCTGTTTATTTATTGAGTATAAGGTTTCCCAATCCTCCTTAACCTGAGAAAGAAGCATTCAAGAAGCACTCAAATTGTGCCGTTTCATCCCCACCAATAAAGTTGCAGCTTACCAAATTTATTTCTGTCAGTTATATTTTCACATTTAAAATATTGACTATGCACATTTATGAACTATCTGGTATATTATCAACAGTAAGTAGTGTGCTCTGAAAATCCTCTTCACTAACATAAGTCCTTATGGAAGACAGTATCAAATTAGGCAGAGGCAAGACAATTTTCAAGTCAGGAAAAAAAAATCTTAAAATGTAAATTTTCCAATTATATTCATATTCTTTAAATACTGGTCCAATATAAAGAAACTGAAGCCATAGGCTGGATGGATGGATGGCTCACCAATTAAAAGCACTGGCTACTCTGGCAAAGTTAGGTTACCCAGGTTAGGTTCCCAGCACCCGCAAGATGGCTTACAACTATCTGTAACACTAGTTCTGAGAGAGTCAATGCCCTCTTCTGGCCTATGCAGGCATTTCATGACATGGGTGCACTTACATGCAGGCAAAACACTCATACACATAAAAGTAAGTAAAAAGTTAAAAAAAGAAGCTGAAGGCAGAAATGCTGTACAATGTATTGAGGTGTGGTTTATATAAGAAAGATGATATAGAACTCCATTAGTGGATCCACATCACAAAAAAGATTTTGGTTACTATCCAAAGACTGTTGAATAGATGCAAATGTATAATTTAAATTGACACAAAGTGTTTGAGGAAAAACAGAGTTGATAAAATGTTTGAATCAAAACAAAAATTGATTTTCCTCAGTTAGCCAATCTGTAAAACCCAGATTGTGTTGTGAAAAGGTGTTATATGTCCTTATAAAAAAAGACTATAATGAAAACTATAATGAATACTAAAACCACATTTAAGCCCTAGGTTTGATCCCCAGGACTGCAAAATTATGTGGGGAACAGGGTAGATGAAGAATAACTCATCATAATAGAAATGCAAAAAAATACAGATGTGTAGGAAATTAAATAGATTCTAGATAAATTACAATAGAATTGTCTAAATATACAAATAAGTTATAAAAGTAACAAGTCACAAATAAACATTTTTTAAAATGTGTTTTACATTTGTATTTATTTGTTTTATATATATGTGGGTGACAGGACACATGGGAGTCACAGGGCTCATATGGAGGTCAGAGGACAACTTGCAAAAGCAGTTCTCCCCGTCTACTATGTGGATCCCAAAGGCTGATCTACAACCCCTCAGGTTTCCAGGCTCAGCAGTAGGTACCTTTACCCATTAAGTGCACATGTACAGACACAGAAAGATACATACACAATAAATAAATGTAATAAAAAATTTAAGATTTTAAACTATACAAGATACTGCCAGATGTGGTGGTGCACACCTTTAATCCCAGCACTCAGAAAGCAGAGACAGGTGAATCTCTAAGAATGCAAGGCCAGCCTGATCTACATAGCAAGTTCCAGGCCAGCTGGGGGCTACAGCGAGACCCTGTCTCAAAAAGACCAAAAAAAAAAAAACAAAAACAAACAAAAAAAAAAAAACAGTCAACAGAAAACAAATACTAGGATACCATGCCCTGGTATTTCCACAGTTCCACTGTTCAAAAATGTGTTAGAGATATGACAATGTCAAGAATCATCTTCAGAACAGTTATGATCACTCCCTACATCAGAGAATGCCTCCTAATCTCCTAATCTCTTTGGTTTCCTTGACTCAAGGAGATCAACCTGCCTGTGGACTTGTGGTCAAACTGTTATTCATTTCAGGATGTATTGACATTCAGTGACATGGCTGTGGACTTGTAACAGGAGGAGAGGGAATTCCTAGAATGGGACCAGAAGACAACAAAAGAGACTTTTCGCTGTATGGCTTTATACTCCTAAAAGTTTTTAGCCACGTAATGATGTAAAGTATATTACTATTCCAAAAATATAGATTTTAAAGTAACCAAGATTATATGCACACTGTATAATCTTACTATTTTATTTTTTATTTTATGTGTATGAGTGTATTGCCTGAATGCAAGTGCACCCATGTTGTGTAGTGCCCAAGGAGGTCCGAAGAAGGTGTTGGACTCCCTTGGAACTGGAGTTACAGATGGCTGTTAGCTACCATGTGAGTACTGGGAATCAAGAGCAGCCAGTGCTCTTAACCACTGAGCCATCTCTCCAGCCCCCTTACTATTTTAAAAGGCATACAAATGCACAGAAAAACGTCTAAGAAAACCTAGCATGTTAAACAGTGAGTGGTGTTGAGAATATGGTGATATCTGTTCTCCTGAACGCTTCAGCATTGCAGCATTACTATGTCAACACTATAATTACCTAAACAAAAAGCCTGACTCTCACATTTAGTTTTTTATTATTTTTATTTTAAGTATATGAGTGTATTGCCTGCATGTATGTGAGTGCACCCGTGTTGTGCAATGCTGTGGAGGTCAGAAGAGGGCTTCGAAGTCCCCTGGAACTGGAGTTAAGGAGGGTTTGTAACCACCATGTGTGTGCTGGGAAGTGAACCCGGGTCTTCTGCAAAAGTAGTCAGTGCTCTCAACCGCTGAGCCATCTCTCCGGCCCCTTAAGTTTAGTTTTTAAGAGTAGGTCCAAACTCAGAGGACATTTGTTCCCCCAGATATCTTTTGGGACTGTCTGTCTCCTGGAAATGTGCCAACGGAATGCTCCATGGAACTCTGTCCTGGAACTGTGCCCTCGAGTCAGGTCCCACCCATGATTTTATTCAAAATGGTTTCTCCAGCTTCAATGGGGGAAGCACAAGCTTGGCTCCACCCTAATCTTAACAGACCACCTTGTCTTTTCATCCCTAGTTCTAGAATAGCTCATTCACCCACGATCATGCATCCTTCCCAATCTTCACTGTGTGCAGTGAAGATGGGTACACTGTCTTTCAGCGCTTTGATATGGTAATTCTCAAGCATACCCACATTCATTCATTCATTCATTCGTTTGTTCATTCATTCATTCATTCATTCACTTTTTGGGTGGAGTACCAAATTGAGGTTCCCAGAAAACAAGATCAGGTGCCCCGGTCACAAGACACAAGAGCACATGGTTTTGTTGGGGTTAATTAAAAGGCCTTAGTCTACATTATGTCCATTTTATAAAAGCCATCCCTAGAGTTTCCATTTCTTTGTTTTATAAACAAAGAAACATGCCCATTGGGGTGATCACATGTGATCTAGGCACAAGTGGTGGGCTAGTCACAGGCAGTGGGCTGGAGAATCGGCATAGGTCAACATGATGTCATTTTGGGTCTCTGGAGAAGGCATATGGAACATGACAGCTATTCATGCATAGATAAAATTCAGGAGAAAAAGTCTCTCTTGCCAAGGTGTTGTTTTCAGTCACACTATGATCCAAGGAGGCCTGTAGGAGACAGCACAGATGCAGAGCCTAGGCTCCAACTGATGAAAGAAACTGGATCCAGCCATTAACTGGCCCTTAACTTAGTGTATATAAAACCATCAGTTTTGCCAGGCATGGTGGCACATGCCTTTAGTCCCAGCACTTGGGAGGCAGAGGCAGGTGGATCTTTGTGAGTTCGAGGCCAGCTTAGTCTATATAGTGAGTTCCAGGACAGCTGGGGCTACAAGGAGACCTTGTCTCAAAAAGAAACACACACAAAAAAACAAACCATAAGTTTTGATAAAACTTATTTTTTAAGATGCTTTTTCAGCAGATGGTAGGGGAGAAAACTGAGAGGAACAATTTAAAAATTTAAAAGTATAAGCTGTTTTTAATAGATTTAAAGTATAATTTGATTTAAAGTATAATTTCTGAGTAGTTAATCCTTAATTTTCCCTTTCTTGTTTGTATATTACATTTTTAATAATAAATGAGTGTAATTACAGCTTGTACTTGGGGTAATATAGGGAATGTCATGAGAGACATGAATGTTCCAAAACTGAAAAAAAGAGATAAAGTTTTACATACATAAGCAGGACAACTGTTTGTTTTGATTTGTAAAAAGCATATCAAACAGTTCAAGCATATTTTTGTGTTTTAGCAGTAGAGAAATAAAATCTTAAAACACATTAGCATGTATATAAGCCAAAGGACTTTAAAAAGACCAAAGGAATTGACGTAAGTTACTTCATTTGTCAAAGTTCCTTAGGACAAATACCGGGGGTCTGACTTGTCTCCAGATGATGCCCACTGATTGGCTGTCAGGAGAGAATTGTATAATTTGTTGAGTTTGTACCTGTGATAATTGAAAAGACAACTAGACAGTTGGTATGATGATTTCCTTCTGTGGAGGCCAGGTAATTCAGTATGGGATCAAATGCTTTGAAATCAAAGCAGGATGAGCTGGAGATTGAAGGAAGGTTTTAAAATAGAGGTAAATATTGATAGCCATATAGTTCAAGTTAGTAAACTGAAAATTAGGGAGTCATCTGAAAGCAGAAGTGGCAGGTAAAGTTTTGCCTGCTGGGTGCTGTTTTTCCAGGGGTGACAGAGAATGCCATGTTCTAGATTATGTAATGGTTTCTATGCCTGATTGTCTCCATCTGAAAAGAGTTTTTGTCATCGCACTGGAAATGGAATGTATACTCATGGAAGAAAATACTTGTATAGAAAGTAATGAAATTCCACATGGAAGTGAAAGGAAACTTGTCCTAAAACAAAACAAAAACAAAAACAGAACAAAAAACAAGCCAAAAAAAACCCCTAGCAAATTATTTGTTATAGCTACATTTTATCCAGTAAATTGGATGGATTTGGATCAGCCCTACTGAATAGAAGTGTGCTGGATAGCTTTAGTGCCAACTTAACACACCTGGGTTGAGGGAGCCTCAATTGGAGAATTGCCTCCATTGGACTGGCCTATGGCCATGTCTGTGGGGCATTTTCTTGATTGCTGAGTGATGTGGGAGGGCCCAGCCCACTGTGGGTGGTGCCACCCCTGGGCAGGTGGGCCTGTGTTGGATAAGAAAGCAAGTTGAGCAGGGGCCAGGGGAGCAAGTCAGTATGCGGCATTCCTCCAAGGCCTGTGCTCCAGCTCCTGCCTCCAGGTTCCTGCCCTGAGTTCCTACCTTGGGCTCCCTGATGAACTGCGACCCGGGAGATGTAAGATAAACAAACCCTTTCCTCCCCAAGTTGGTAGTGGTCAGAGTGTTTTGTCACAGCAATGAAGAACAAACTAGGACAAGAAGTAATTCTTTATTGATCTGAATTGAAAATACTTTTTATTTGGGTGCATTGGGTACAAATAAGCATTTTAAATTATTTTGAAAAATATTTTATTTATTATTTTTATTTTATGTGTATGAGTGTATTGCCTGCATGTGAGCAAGGGCACCCGTGCTGTGCAATACCTGAGGAGGTGAGAAATGGGCATCAGAGTCCCCTGGAACTGGAGTTATGGATGGCTGTTAGCTGCCATGTGGATGCTGGGAATTGAACCCAGGTCCTCTGCAAGAACAGCCAGTGCTCTTAACTGCTGAGCCAGCTCTCCAGCCCAGAATTTTAAATTCTTAAAGCAGGAAATAATTATCTGGTCGTTGTTGCAAGAGATAAAGGAGTTACAAAAACAAATAGGTAAATTTAATCGCATATGAGGAAGGTTTTTTGTATTAAATTCAGCTTGTAGCTGTAATTACTGTAATAGGAGAGTTAGAGAGGTGTAACAATGTGGCCAGGTGAATTTAAATTAGTGTCACCTTTAACAGAACCAAAAATTTGAGAAAAAAACAAATTGGGAATTCCGAGGGAAGGTCGAAGTCAACCGGAACCCTAAAAGTTGTTGAGAAGAATTTAATGTTATCTTTTGGGGAACAAACACTTGTAATTTATGAGGCTTAATAAGATTAGTGACAAACAAATCCAAAATAGTAAATAAACATTTAGTCAAATTTTGTCTGGTGTTAGCTGTAAATAACATTTTTTTGCTGACCCTTGTAAAGCTTTTTTTAAAAAAATTAGATGTATAGGGGCTGGAGAGATGGCTCAGCAGTTAAGAGCACTGACTGCTCTTGCAGAGGACCAAGGTTTGATTCCCAGCACCTACAAACCATCCTTAATTCCAGTTCCAGGGGAATCCAAAGCCCTCTTCTGACCTCTGCGGCATTGAACGACATGGGTGGACTCACATACACGCAGGCAATACACTCATACACATAAAAATGAAAATAACAAATAAAAAATATTTAAAGAAAAGGAAAATATAGAAAAAAATTAGATGTATATCTTCAGTAAAGGATAATGAGCTATCCATATGATGAAATATTTATGTATCGGGACATTTTTCTAATAAGGTGTTGACAGAAGGTGCAGCTATCAATCATATCTTGAATGAATATTTTCCATATAAAATTAGGGGTATAAAAAGAAAACAATTAGATAAAATTAGATAAATGGCAAATCTTTAAAAAGTGAATCTTTTGGGGCTGGAGAGATGGCTCAGCAGTTAAGAACACTGATTGTTCTTGCAGAAGACCCTGGTTTGAATCCCAGCACCCACAAGGCAGCTAACAACTGTCCATAACTCCAGTTCCAGGGGAT
>NW_008342423.1:1582983-1596914 GCF_000622305.1 Nannospalax galili
ATTCAACACCTTCATAGCATATTTTAAAGAGCTTTCTTATTTCTCCATTCCAATCTGGAAATACCCAGTCATCTTAATCTCCATACTTAAATCCTTCTTTACTAAAATTATTTCCTTCTTACATTCTTCTAACATTTTTCTTAACTAATTATCTTAATACTATGAGACAGAAATACTATTAATAAGTAAACTTGCCATCTGCTGTGATTGTAAAGACTTTTATCATGCCTGTCCTCTCATAAATTTCTAACGACAAACTGTCACTTGATTTCACAAAAGCAAACAATAAACCAATTGTGCCAGATAAGATAAAGCCAGAACTTCTTTTTTCTTTTCTTTTTTTTTTTTTTTTTTTTTTTTTGTCATTTTGAGACAGGGTCTCCCTGTAGCCCCAGCTGGCCTGGAACTCACTATGTAGACCAGGCTGGCCTTGAACTCACAAAGATCTGCCTGCCTCTGCCTCCCAAGTGCTGGGATTGAAGGCGTGCACCACTACGCCCAGCTTAAGGCCAGAATTTCTTGAAGTAGCTAAAAATAAACCATAACAAGAATTTGACCAGTATAATCTAAATTCATAACATTTTGGCAAACAAAACTTTATGCTCCAATTTGAATGACCTAAGATTAAATAAAATGTGTTTAAAGAGGTTCCCATCCGTACAAGCAAACCACAAATTGATTACATCAATTAAATTAAAGCCAAAGCTGTTTTGGAGTCACTGACAATAAACCATATGAAGCTGGCCAGTATAATCAAATTCAGTAATATCCAACCAAGCAAAGCTTTTTTATAGTCCAATCTGAATTACCTAAGATTAAACCCATATATTTTTAAATGGTATGGAAGTTTCAATGAGAATGTCACCCATAGGCTCCCAGTATTTGAACATTTTGTCCCCACTTGGTGGTGCTGTTTTAGGAGGTCTAGAAGGTGTGGCCATGCTAGAGGAAGAAGGTCACTGGGGGAGGGCTCAGAGAGTTCTTAAGCCTTGTTGGATTTCCAGGCACTCTCTGCTTTGTGTGCATGCTTGAAGATGTGAGAGCTTGGCTTCTGCTCCTACTCCAGTCACCTCTACTGCCATGCCTCCCTGCCATAATGGACTTTTGCCCCTTCAGAACTGTAAGCTAAATAAAATCTTCCTTTTATAAGTTCCCTTGGTCATGGTGTTTCTATCACAGCATCAAAAGAGTAACTAATACAAATGGGTTCCCAAAAGTTTGTAGGAATTTTAAAAATTCTGTATTATCTTTGGGCTAGGCAGGGAGCTGACTTGCCACTTACCATTTTAAGAGGTAGCAAGCTTAAAGGTGGCTCCCATAAGTTTGCAGGCATTTCTTAAATTTTACTACTTCAAAAGTGATAGTAAATTCTCTATTACCTTAGGGCTAAGCAGGGAGTTGGCTGGTCTCTCACCAATTTTAGGAAGTGGCAAGCTTAAGGGTGGTTCTCCTATGTTTCTGGGGATTTTTAAATTTTACTTCTACTAAAGTAATAAAGAAATTCTCTATTGTCTTAGGACTAGGAGGGATTTGGCTAGCCTCTTATCCTTTTTAGGGCTTGTCAAAATTGAGATCACTTAAGTTGATTTTACCATAAAATCTTCATATCATAAAATAATAGTAACTTCTGTTGGTAGTATTACTTAGCTGTTCTCAAGGACAATGTTTTTTTAATATAGAGCTGCTTTTGTCTTCCTCTTGGTCACTGAGTCAAGGGGCTAACCTGTCTCATGAATATTCAGGGGACATTTTGGGATTAAAAAGGTTTGGTTCTTAAGTAGGAGGGCCAAATCCCATCTCCAGAGCCAGCTTTGCCATAGAGTTCAAAACAGCACAAGATAATTTACTGATATTCAAAAGAGGCATCTGCTTCTTTTAAAATTGAACCTGCACTGGGACTGCAAGTAACAGCAGTCAGAACACTTGATTCTAAAGGGTCACTTTCTAATAGCTTTAAATTTTTATAAGTTCGCAAATACCAGCATTTAGCACTCACTCCATGCATCGACCTGTTATTGCAGTATCTCCAGGAACGGTGCACCAAAGTGAGAGAGAGAGAGAGAGAGAGAGAGAGAGAGAGAGAGAGAGAGGCCAACAAAAGTATCTGTTTTTACTATCATGTAACTTAAGTTTCTCCCTGGCTATATTTGGGATGACTAGATGTTTGAAGGTTTATACCCGCAACTAGATAGTTTGTGTCTCTAAATGGAGGCAAACTAAAGTATCCACCCTCCTATGATGATATTTTCCATTAGGGGCCATTTTTATTCTCTGGTTAAACATCAGTCTAGATTTGAATGCAGAAAATCAGAGATCTAGGACAAATGGATATGGGCTAGGGGTGTCTTGTTAGCCCTGTTTAAATTTCCCTTGTCTTGTTCTCTGGACTTGATATCCTCTCCCCACCTTGTGCAGGACCATAAGGAGAGAGGCCTTGCCAGATGTAGCTGCTTAATCTCACTGACAAGACCAAAATTCCCCTGTATCTCAATCTCATCTTTCTTTATCAGTGACCCTAAAGAAGGTACAGAGTATTTTGAATAGTTGTGCTCACTAGTGTGGCTAATACACCATGTGACCTTAATGAATCTGTATTTAGCTTAATTTTTGCTTGATTAAATTGATCCTGTCAGTGCAGGACCCACCATTTATAAATTTTCTGGAGTAAATATTGATTTTACATGTGTTATGGAGGTCAACCAATTTCTAATGATTGTTACTTAAGGACAATTTTGACTTCCTTGTGGGTTAAATTATTAAAAATTCCCTTGAACATTTTCTTTGACTCTTTTAAAAAATTTAAGATTTGCAGATAAACATGATAGCACATGGGATGAATTCCTCTTTTGAGGAGGGCGATCCATCTGGCTGTCTACAAAAAAAAATAATATAATTCACCATATGTAACCCTGATTAAATACTCAATTTAGAGAACTTGGAAAACAGAAAACAGCAGTATCTAAAAGGAATTTGAATTAAAAGCAGAATTATGACACAGAAACAAGAACAGTGAAAGAGTTTTGAATCTTAGGGAGACATAGGCTTGGAGAAGTAGGGCAGAAAGTGCTGGCATTTTTCAACTTAGCAAATGTCAAATCAGGTACATAGCTTCTAATTAGTTTCTTCCATCACCTTTTGCCCCAGGGAAGGAGCTACTTGGAAGGCAGAAAAATTAGGTGGAGGGGGTCCATGAGGTCCTGTAAGACATAATTCTTGTGGAAGCATGCCTTTTTCCTCTAGATTAGGCTGCATATCTACTTCAATTTGGTTCCAAAGAGTTAAATGCATCGATTGAACTGTTTCTAAGCAGTAGCTTAATTGGTCATCAATTTTTCCTCAATATTCTGAATTAAGTGTCCCATGGTTGAAATACAGGGAAAATATTTCTGAATAACATTTAAAGATTCACAAATTTGCTTTGATGATACTTTAGTTCCAGTTCCTTTAAGCAAATTCATTAACTGCCATGCATGTACACAAGATCAGGAGATCACCATAGTAAAAGCAGAAAGATGAAAAAAAAAGTGAAAGTTGAGCACAGTTCTTTGCAGTTCTGGCCTGGTAAAGGGGAGAAATGCAGAAAGTAAATAAAAATTGATTAATGCACAGCTGGGTGTGGTGGCACACGTTGGGGAGGCAGAGGCAGGTGGATCTGTGAGTTCAAGGCCAGCCTGGTCCACATCTGCCAGACCAGCTTCCTGGAAACCCTTGCCAACTTCTGGCCTTTGGAAAGGCAAAAAAAAAAAAAAAAGAAAGAAAAAAAAAAGAAAAAGAAAAAGAAAAAGATGTCCTAGTTTGTTTCTCCATTGTTGTGACAAAATACTCTGACCAATATCAACTTGGGGAGGAAAGGGTTTGTTTTATCTTACATCTCCCAGGCCACAGTTCATCAGGGAGCACAAGGTAGGAGCTCAGGGCAGGAACCTGGCTGGAGACAGGAGCTGGAGCACAGGCCATGGAGGAACTCCGCTTACTGGTTTGCTCCCTGGCCCCTGCTCATCCTGCTTTCTTGTGCAACACAGGCCTACCTGACTAGGGGTGGCACCACCCACATTGGGCTGGGCTCTCCCACATCACTCATCAAGAAGATGCCCCACAGACATGGCCACAGGCCAGTCCAATAGAGGCAATTCCCCAAATGAGGCTCCCTCAACCCAGGCGTGTCAAGTTGACACTAAAGCTATCCAGCACAATATACATATTATTAATGCACACAGGTGTAAGCTACAAGAAATTTAGTTTTTAAGAGTGGGCCCAAACTCAGAGGACACTCATTCCCCCACATATTTCTTGGGACTGTCTGTCTCCTGGAAATGTGCCAGTGGAATGCTCCATGGAACTCTGTCCTGGAACTGTGCCCTCGAGTCAGGTCCCACCCATGATTTTATTCAAAATGGTTTCTCCAGCTTCAATGGGGGACGCACAAGCTTGGCTCCACCTAATCTTAACAGACCACCCTGTCTTTTCATCCCTAGTTCTAGAATATCTCATTCACCCACGATCATGCATCCTTCCCAATCTTCACTGTGTGCAGTGAAGATGGGTGCACTGTCTTTCAGCGCTTTGATATGGTAATTCTCAAGCATACCCACATTCATTCATTCACTTTTTGGGTGGCGTACCAAATTGAGGTTCCCAGGAAACAAGATCAGGTGCCCAGGTACAAGAAGACACAAGAGCACATGATTTTATGGGGGTTAATTAAAAGGCCTTAGTTCACATTATGACCATTTTATAAAATCACCCCTACAAAGCACATGTCACTTTTTCAACAAATAATAATATGCATATTTTCAGAAGAAAACCCAAAGAGATCTGTTTCATTATTATAACTTTAAAAATTGAATGATTCAGTGGATACAGGCATCTGCCACCAAGCCTGACACCCTGAGTTTGACCCCCAGAACCCACATGGTGGAAGGAGAGCACTGACGCTCACAAGTTGCCCTCTGACCTCCACAAATGTGCCATGCATATCCCTCTACCCCCATCCCACAAATAAATAAAAATTGGGCTATGTATGTGGCAAAGAACAGTTTTTTCTTGGTGGTAGAGAAGGGAATCTTCTCACTTCTATTAGCTGAGCTATCACGGGTGCTGTCTACACATTTCTAAGCAGAGAACAGAGGTTATCCAATATGCTTTGCCTTATGAGAAGACTCTAAGAGGTCCCAGATGCAGGCTGACAAAAATAAGATCCCTCTAAGAATATGGTTATGACATTATAGCTTCCCAGGGCCCTGAATGATTAAACAAATATGACTGATATTCCATAACACATCCTTATGTAAACAAAGAGGTATGACCAACATAAATCATTGTGTCCCTTCCGCCCTCCAAGGATACAGTACCCAGAATAGCTTCCTGATGACACAGGAGCCTGAAATCTTGGAAAGCCCTAATCTTTTGGGGAGGAAATAAAAGGGAAAAACAAGGCTGACACAGACTTTAGTTCTTAAGGCAGACAGAGCAGCAATGAAATTGACATGGATCTTTTGTTTAGGTTCTTCCTACTAGAGCCTCTATGTACTATGTGCCTATATATGCTCTGTGTGTGTGTGTGTGTGTGTGTGTGTGTGTGTGTGTGTAAAACAGTTGCCTGGTTTCTCTGCTTCCACTTATTAATACTAGTTTTATAAGTAATCATATACTTTGATAACTTTCATGCTGATGAATGGGCGCTTTCAGAAATACTACCGCTTTTAATAACTCTTAACAAGATATGTTAATAGTGTTCTGCATTTGCCAAGCATGTTTCATTTGAGATTTTCATTGACTTTACTATTTTATCAGAACACATTTTTCCCTTTGTGGTACAGATGGTGAAAATATCATGTATTATGGTTATGTTATTATGTGACAGTGTAAAATTAGTAACTGGGCCAAGAAAAGAACCCATTTGTCATCAAGACACAAGTACTTTAACCATAGAATGGCAGCACCACTAATGTGGTAGCTATTTTGGTTACTATCCTGGAAACTTGCAGAGTTTTTAACAAAACATTTGGGCATGATCCCTAAATTTCTGAATTGGAACACTAAGTAGTTTAATGCTACAAATTAGCATAAAGAATATCAAGAGGAAAGGCAATCTCCTGGGAGAAAATACATTTTGTTTTGGTTGTGCATTTTGTGTACTGGGTAGGACGGCCAAATGCTAATGTATAGGCGATAGCTGGCCTAGATCTAGAATTCAGCAGTGATGTCTGAGCCAGGTGTCATAAATGCATGGGTAAGAGTTAAAACAAGGCAAGTGGATGAGATCACTTCAGGAAAAAAAAAAAAAAAGCAAGAGACAAGAATACACAGCAGAACTCCATTTTTTTAAAACCAAGAAGGGGCCAGTGAGATGATTTATTGGGTAACAAAGCTTGCTGCCAAGTCTGGCATCCTGACTTTAATCCTCAAGACCCATATGGCGGGAGGAGAGAACTGGCTCCTGCAAGTTGTGTTCTGACCTTCACATGCACCATACACATAAACTAAACAAATAAATTCAATGAAAAACAATTCTAAAGTCAAGAAGAAATTCCAGAGATAGAAATTGATGAGTGGTTTCACACTCATCAGGACAATGCCTCTGTGACATCAGAAGACAATGTTATACAAATAAAGTTATGATGATGGTCCACAGTACTGTTCCTATGTGTTCAAAGGAGAAATGTTCCTTGAATTCCATAACATGGATGTCATTTTTCTTAAAATAGTACTATAAGATCACTAGTGCTAAGGGCAGATATCAGATTTCAGTGGGTTAACTTGTTTTGAAAATTTCAATGTTCTTTACACTTCCTACCCCACAAGGCTATATATATGTAATAGGAAACCAATTTATTACTTCCTTAAAAACCCTTTTTATTAATTTATTTATTAATTTATTTATTTTGTGTGTGCATGTATGTACATGCACACAACTGCCATGGTATGTGTGTGGAGTTCAGGGGACAATTTGTGCCAGGCAAATTTATATGCTACTTCATTAAATTTTTCCATAGATTTACTTTATAATATAAATACTATTATCCTCTTTTATACAGATGAGAGGCGCTTAGCTCAGAAGAGTTAAGTCATAGTGCCTGACAGTTGAGGCTAGCTGAAAACTGTGTCTTCTAATACATTTTATATATTATACAATTCTCATAATCTCATGAAGTGAGTGCCAGTATTATCTCATTTAAGAAGTAAGAAACAGCCGGGCATGGTGGCACACGCCTTTAATCCCAGCACTGGGGAGGCAGAGACAGGCGGATCTCTGAGTTCAAGGCCAGCCCCGTCTACATAGTGAGTTCCATGACAGCTGGGGCTACAGGGAGACCCTGTCAACAAAAGACCAAAAAGAAAAAAAAAAAAAAAGAAACAGAGGCACAAAGGGCTATGTAACTTAACTAATACTATATAATTAATGTTGAAGTTGGGAAGTGAGCAATGTCAAAGTCCCTAATTTTAACTGCTATGTCATTTTATTTCCCAAGAATCTGTGCACTGAGCCTAGATTTTGATGTAGGTTCTGTGTGGTTCTAAAGACTTCTGTCAGTCTATTACAGGATGCTGCCTCCAAATTCTTACAAAGGTGTTTTTTTTTTAATATTTTATTTTATTTATTTATTATATGTGTATGCATGTATTGCCTGCATGTAGGTAAGTGCACCTGTATCATGCAAGGCCTGTGGAGGACAGAAGAGGCTGTCAGATCCCCTGGAACTGGAGTTACAGACAGTTGTTAGCTGCCATGTGGGTGCTGGGATTCGAACCCGGGTCTTCTGCAAGAACAACCAGTGTTCTTAACCGCTGAGCCATCTCTCCAGCCAAAGGGTTTTTTTTTTTTTAATTATTTAAGGAAATTTTTTTCTTCAAAGTCCTTTAAGAAATATGGCCTCATCCTAATAACCACAACAATAACTGTCACAACAAACTATACTGGGGCAGTAGTGGCACTTTTATCTTGGGGTAATCAACAGCTACCTAATTGAATCTAAAGCCTACTCAATGGGAGGGAACTCATGTGTGGTACTGCAAACAAAGCCAAATACACATGCTTGGAGAAGTCAGATATTAGAGAAATCCCCAAGGCTGTCACATCCCTAGATAAATGTAATTTCTTACTATATGCTAAATATGAATCCTTATATTTACAGACAAGTATGCCAGTTACTACTCATCAAAGAAGTTTCTTTTACAACAGATGGAGACTATTACAGAGTTCCACAACTGGTCACACACAGAGATTAAGTGTCTGTGAAATGCCCAACCCTAAGTGACACATCTACAATGGAACTTCTACTAAGACTTGTGGAACATAGTGGAACAAGGGGTAGAGAGAACACTAATGCATCTCTCATCTCTCATCAATGAAGCTCCCTCGTGCAACAGAGGGCAACGAATCCAGGGCTCAGGGACCATTGTAGAAGAGGGGATGGAAAGATTATAAGAGCCAGGGAGGAGGTGCATGACCATATGGAAAGAGAGTCTTACAGATTCCTGGGACCTTGCTCATATGAACTTACAGCAATGGTGTCAGCATGCACAAGACTCAAGCAAACTCAAGCAGACAAAATCCTAGTATAGAGCTGTGGAACACCTGTGTATTGCAATGCCCTTAGAGGTCAGAAGAGGGCGTCAGATACCCTGGAACTGGAGTTACAAACAGTTGTTAGCTACCATGTGGGT
This sequence comes from Nannospalax galili, assembly GCF_000622305.1. Taxonomy (NCBI): domain Eukaryota; kingdom Metazoa; phylum Chordata; class Mammalia; order Rodentia; family Spalacidae; genus Nannospalax; species Nannospalax galili. Next base: position 1,591,651 of record NW_008342423.1, read on the forward strand.
GCTGGGAAAGCAAACTCAAGCAGACAAAATCCTAGTATAGAGCTGTGGAAATGGGCAGCAGTCCCAATCTTAGTTGAACAACTAATGGCCATCTGATTACTACTGGGTGAGAAAGAGCTAATCTTTTTTTTTTTTTCCTTTTTTTTTTTAATTAAAAGAAACATTTCATTACAACAGCATTAACCTATTCAATAACATTTTTCTGAGCTAGGGTACATCTCTTTCAAAATTGGCTGTACATTTCTAGGTTTACAGATGAATTATTACCCTTATATAATCTTTTACTCATTATAAACTCTATAAGACATAAAATTAAATGAGGTTCCAACGTTTAAAAAAGATCTCCACTTCGTTGTCAAAACACACAATTTCATACAGAAAAATTCATTCCAAGCCTATTGACATTGAGACGTTTTCACATGCATTTCTAATCTCTATATACATGACTATCACTTGCAATGCCCTTAGAGGTCAGAAGAGGGCGTCAGATACCCTGGAACTGGAGTTACAAACAGTTGTTAGCTACCATGTGGGTGCTGGGAGTCAAACCCAGGTCCTCTGCAAGAACAATCAGTGCTCTTAACTGTTGAGCCATCTCTCCAGCCCCCAGAGCTGATCTTCTATAAGGAAGTAGCTCTAGATAGGCTGACTAGACTCCAGTGCATGAACTTTCACTGAGGGACATCAGGGGACACTAATTTGACATGATAAGTCTTAACATAAATGACAGAATGCATGAAATCCATTGGGGGGGGCTATGGGAGGGTATGGATGGGTATAAAGAGGATTAAGATGTTCTGTATGAAATACACAAAAATTCAATAAAAATACATTTTAAAAATATGGCCTCATCTTCAGTTTATTCCAAACAGAAAAAGGAAAAAAAAATCTAACTAAAGACTAACTTTTCCAGTGAATTCTAAGACTATCCAACAAAACAAAAGATGCTATTGAAAGGTAATATATCACAGTCTCTAAAATGGAGAGTAACATATTAAGCCCTATGAAGTACATACATTTTGATGTCAATTAGTTGATCAAGGTCTTTTCCAGCGTGACTGCTGAGAAAAATTCAGATAAAAAAGAAATTTGGCTCAGCTGAAAGGAGTCCTTGGAAAGAACACTAAGCCCTGGTGTGAGGGGGCGGAGCAGAGGATAGGGACAAGTACTGTGGAATGGGGTCTTCTGAACAGGACATGGTCATTGCACTCATGCACTCATGACCCACTGCAGTTACAGTCATGTGCACAAGACCTGCACAAGATCAAGCCAACAAGATCAGTTAACGTTCCAGTCGCCAGCACTAATTGGATTCAATGGGAGAGGGGAAAGGAAAGGAAAGGTGTAGGGAGCAGTGGGTCCCCTACCCAGAAATAGTAACTATTATCTGTAAAGCAAGCTGTTTATAGCTTCAGCCTCTGACTTCCTTTTAAGAGTAGCTGGAGGACTTTGTGAAAAACATGTTCTTCTGCCTCAACCTTGTAAATTTCCTCATCCTGTAAAAACATCTTGCCTATGGTCTGGCTGTGGAATGTGCAGTAAACAGCTGAACTTACCCGCCCAGCTTCCGCCCTCTGCTTCCCTATAAAAGCTTTGTGCAGACGTTCAATAGAGGAGACTTGATCAGAGCACTATCTTGTCTCCATTCTCTGTGTCTCTCGCCCCATTCAATCCCCACTCCTCACTCCAGGTACCCCGTTGAAAGTCCCGCGGGCCGGGACATCTGGCGCCCAACGTGGGGCACGATACTGAGGCAGCAGTGAGGGAGATGATGTGAAAAGGAATGCATTCAACAAATTTTGAGATACATCGGAGCCGCCGTGGGAACCTGCCTTGGCTGAAACCTAAAGTAAGTGGAAACGTCTGATCATGGGGCAAGAATTGAGTCAGCAATGAGCTTTATGTTAAGCAGTTAAAGGACACTTTAAAGACACGGGGAGTAAAGGTTAAGACTATGGATTTGTTTCATTTTTTTGATTTTGTTAAAGAAATTTGTCCCTGGTTTCCCCAGGAAGGCTTGATAGACATTAAAAGATGGAAGAGAGTAGGAAGTGTGCATTAGAGGATTACTATAAAGTTTTTGGTCCGGATAAGATTCCGGTCACAGCCTTTTCATATTGGAATTTAATAAAAGAATTAATAGACAGAAAGGAAGCACCCACCGAGGTGGCTATAAAACAGGCAGAGGATCTGTTACAAAATAGCACCTGCCCAAAAGCTAGTAAAGTCCCTGCAGAAGAAGTTGACCTTATTTCCCTTGATAGCAATGAGGAGGATTCAGCTAGACAATCTAAGACCCACTCGGAAAGTTCAGATCTTGATTATAACAAGTCAGACCCAAATCCTAAGAATGGTTCTGACGATGCCGCTCCAGCCTGATGCCGTGCCTATGGGCCCCCTCTGAGGCTCGTCCCCTGCCCCCTCCTTATGCTATTCCATCAACTCTGCCAGCCCTTGAGGCTTTCCCAGTTTTTCCTCCCATTGAGCACTTAAAAGCAGAAATTGACCGTTTACAGCAACGCCTCGAGTTAGAGTGGCATCATAGAGGACATGAATTCCAAGTAATCAAAGAATTAAAGGCTTCTGTGTCGCAGTATGGGGCTACAGCTCCATATATCTTGGCTCTTGTGGAAGGGGAGGCTGAAAAATGGCTAACTCCTATTGATTGGAATACTCTGGTAAAGGCAGTCCTTAGTGGGGGTGATTATTTGCTATAGAAATCAGTATTATAACAACTGTAAAGAAACAGCTAGAAAAAAAATCAACAAACTGGAAATGGATGGGATTTTGATATGTTAATAGGTGGAGGCCAGTATGAATCCAATGAGCAACTATGATACAGGTCTTTCTACACAAATTCTAGTTGCTGCCATGAAAACATGGAGAAAACTTCTGGTCAAAGGGGACCTGGGAGCTTCTCTCATTTCAGTTAAACAGGGATCTGATGAGCCTTTTGCAGATTTTGTTCATCGGTTAATGACCACAGCAGGGAAAATATTTGGAAATGTTGACGCAGGGCTTGAGTATGTGAAACAGTTGGCGTATAAAAATGCTAACCTGCCAGCAGCCATTAGGCCTTACAGGAAAAAGACTGATTTGACTGGTTATATACGCCTGTGTTCAGATATAGGTCCGTCTTATCAGCAGGGACTTGCCATGGCAGCAGCTTTTAGTGGACAAGATGTAAAAATTTTTGGCTAATAAATATAAAAACAAAGGCAAGGGGTGTTCTAAATCAGACGCAGCTGCCCTAGCCCATGACGGGTGAGCATCAGATAAAAGTTCTCCAACCTAAGACAGGAGTGGTTCCCTAAGGGATCATTCGGCCTTGGCCCCATGCTCTTGTTTATAATAAAAAAGGGGGACCTGTAGGGAGCCGTGGGACACCGCAAAAGTTCCCCCTAAGAGGGAACGAAGGGAAAGTTTCCACAAGGTGGAACGGAGACTAAAGATCCCTAGGAAAAGGGACGGAGGAGTATAGATAGATAGATAGATAGATAGATAGATAGATAGATTATAGACAAATGATTGATGATGATAGATAGATGATAGATATAAATGATTGACATTGATAGATAGATAGATGGTAAGTAGATAGGTAGGTGATAAATAGGTGATAGATAGATGGATGATAGATAGATATAAATGATAGATAAATGATTGAAGTGTGAGAAGCTGACTCAGGGCAGAGACTGGTCCTTTCTGTTCAGACTCATGCTAGTTCTCACAAACTTCTGTTCTCAGGAATTCTCCAGGTTCAGACTGACCCTCTGACTCTGTGAGAGGAACTGAGAGCATCTTGCATGTTTTATTGCCTTGGCATGCAGGATTTTCTATGGTTAAAAAGGCTTCCACCTCAGGGATACGGGGAAATCACTCTTTCGGACAGAGAACGAAGGGTAAGGTCCGCAGATAAGTGGCGGAGGGATAGCGCTATTAAAGTTCCCGGGATCAAGGGACGGAGTTAGGACCACAGGTAGTGGCGAAGGGACAAGCCGCATCAACATGGGATCGGCGGGTTCAAAAATGGAAGTAAGAACTGCGATAGTGCAGCTTTTGAAAAAAGGAGGAATTAAGCTTAAGGAGAAGTAGCTTGTGAGGAGTACTCTAAACTGGTGGCTTGTGGCAGGAGCTGCTTGTGATGAATCTTAGAGCAGCAGGTAGTTCGTGACAGAAGCTACAACTCTATTTTGCTCCTTTCCAGGTTCCATGAGTTTACAACAGATGTCAAAAATAAAACAACACACTACAAAACTTACAAAATTAGGTTACTGATATCAGTTATATATTATTTTTGCCTTGTTTGTCTCACTTTAAATGGCATGTTTGTGTCTCCATGGTTACCTGTTGTCACCTTATTGTTCCATGGATGTGTTTTAGACAACCCATGTTTGTGTTACTCTTAAATGTTCTAAAGCTAAAGTTGTAGTTTGTGTTACTCTTAAATGTTCTAAAACTAAGGTGTGTCCTCCCTCTCTTGTCATTTTCTTTCTTGTATGTTACCTTGGACACCTGCTTGGTACATACGTACCTCTTTTGCTCCACAGGGTCAAGGCACTATAAATTGTGCTCCTGGCAGTCTCCAGTCACCGCTACCAAACTAACTGTCCTTGTGTTCCCTCTTGCCCTCTTTGTTTTCACCTTTAGGTAACTCTACAGCTGATAAATTGTGACATCCTCCCTTATCCTCATTTGGGGGAGAGGGCATATTTATGTTTTTTCCATAGAATGCTGACAATGCATGTTGGGTACCTAAATGCCTCATCTGCTTTGCAACATCTCCAGATTCTATGCCACCTGTGGCATCACTACACCATCCATCATTACACCCTGTGTTCCCAATATTTTGGACTGGATTTTTAGACTCTGTTCATGTTTCCTATGGACTGTTTCCACTGCCTGGCACCCACTGTTCTCCTCTCTCGACTTTGCCTGTGATGCTGTGATTCTCTCTGTGATTCATTAATTGTGCCACATGCTTTGTGCACCATTGTTTTAATCATTTATGTAATGCCCTTCCATGCTGTACACTGTTTGTCCCCTTAGGGTCCTTTTGTTTGCTTGCAGGGGGGACTTTGTGCGGCTCTTAAAGAGAAATGAGGTTTTTACCTAGATAAGACTGGTACTATAAAAGATAGCATGAAGATCTTGAGGGAGGGGCTGGAGCAGCGCAAAAGGGAAAGGGATCAACAAGATGGTATAAAAATTGGTTTTCCACATCACCTTGGGTTTCAACCCTCTTGCCCACCATATTGGGGCCCCTC
>NW_008342423.1:1597064-1656328 GCF_000622305.1 Nannospalax galili
AGGACTTTGTGAAAAACATGTTTTTCTGCCTCAACCTTGTAAATTTCCTTATCCTGTAAAAACATCTTGCCTATGGTCTGGCTGTGGAATGTGCGGTAAACAGCGGAACTTACCCGCCCAGCTTCTTCCGCCCTCTGCTTCCCTATAAAAGCTTTGTGCAGACGTTCAATAGAGGAGACTTGATCAGAGCACTGTCTTGTCTCCATTCTCTGTGTCTCTTGCCCCATTCAATCCCCACTCCTCACTCCAGGTACCCCGTTGAAAGTCCCGCGGCCGGGGGGAAGGGAAGGGAAGAAGGGAAGGGAAGAAGGGAAGGGAAGGGAAGGGAAGGGAAGGGGAAAGGAAAGGAAAGGAAAAAGGAAAGGAAAGGAAAAGAGAGAGAGAGATGGAGAGAGAGAGAGAGAGAGCACAAGCCAGCATGGTGGCACATACTTTAATCTCAGTGAGTTCTAGGCCAGCCTGGTCTATATAGCAAGTTCCAGACTAGCTGGAACTATAGGGAGAACATGTCTCACTGTCTCAAAAAAAAAGGTCAAAAAAAAAAGAAAAGAAAAAAAGAAACAGAGAGAAAAAATAGGGAGTCTTCAGGGAGATGGGAGGAAGAGGAAAAGTTGGATATGATCAAGATATGCTGTATGCAGGGGTTGGAGAGATGGCTCAATGGTTATGGTTAAGCATCAGCTGCTCTTGCAGAGGACCCAGATTTGATTCCCAGCACCCACATGGTAGCTAACAGCCATCTATAAATCCAGTTCCAGGGGATTAATGCCCTCTTCTGACCTCCACGAGCATTGTACAACACAGGTGCACTTACCTATATGCAGGCAATACACTAATATACATAAAATAAAAAAGTAAGTACTTTTTAATATTTTTAAAACTATTTTATTTATTTTTATTTTATGTGTATGCGTGCATTGTCTGCATGTAGGTAAATGCACCCGTGTTGTGCAATGACTGTGGAGGTCAGAAGAGGCTGTTGGATCCTCTAGGACTGGAGTTATGGACAGTTGTTAGCTGCCATGTGGGTGCTGGGATTCGAACCTGGTTTTTCTGCAAGAACAACCAGTGTTCTTAACGGCTGAGCCATCTCTCCAGCCCCTAAATATTTTTTAAAAATAAAAATAAAAAGTGAAAAAGATATATTGAATACATGTATCAAATTGTCAAAAAATAAGATATATTCTCTTTTAATACTTTAGTTTTTTATTTTTTATGTATGAGTGTATTGCCTGCATGTATGTAACTGCACCCATGTCATGCAATACCTGTGGCAGTCAGAAGAGGGCACTGAATTCTCTGGAACTGAAGGAAATTACAGAAGGATGTTGGCCATTGTGTGGGTGCTGGGGATCGAACCTGGGCCTTCTGCAAGAGCAGCCAGTGCTCTTAGCCCCTGAACCATCTCTCCAGCCCAGAATAAATAAAATATACTCTTAAAATAAACAAAAAATAAAAAAGTAACAACAACAACAAAAAGGTGAGACCATTGCTGCTCAATGTTTCTTTCACTTGTCTCCACATCCTCAGAACCTGGCTTTTTTTTTTAAATGTGGAACTGTGGGTCTGGAGGACAGAATGCAGGTCTTCATGCTTGCACAGCTATCACTCAGCCCCCTTGAGGTTTAATTTTTTTTTTCTGGTCTTTTTGAGACAGGGTCTCCCTATAGCCCCAGCTGGCCTGGAACTCACTATGTAGACCAGGCTGGCCTCGAACTCACAGAGCTCTTCCTGCCTCTACTGGGATTAAAGGCATGGCCACCATGTCTGGCCCCTTGAGGTTTAATTTTTAAGTGGAGGATACTAAACCCAAATAACTGACAATTTTATCTAGAACAAGAAACTGTATTTAAAACAATGCAAATGGAGTAAATGTTAAAGATAAAGCAAAACCAATTATTATTGGACTCATTTTCAAAACTCAGTTTATTAGAATGTTGAACAATTTGAAGGAAAATTAAATCAACATTGATAAAGTTTGTACTGAAAATAATCAAAACTTGTTGTGGAAAATCTTGTGACTGATTTTGCCTTTTGCCTTACATACCTATCATGCTGGAATGCATTGCTTCCTGTTTAGAAACTGAAACTTATCATGCCAATGGGGCATCTGGCCCACTAGATTATAATAGGATACTAGTCTGCCATGCTAAAAAGGGATCCCATATGCTTTGTTATGAGTGGACTATTACCCTTATATAAGCCCGTACTTCCTTGCAATAAAGCAGATGTCACTGAACCTGGTCTCCTGCATCTGAATGCGGCGATGCTGGTGCAGACTCCTCACCAGCCCTGGGGTCTGGACCGGACAACTGATTGGAGGAACTAAGAGAGCAAGAGAGTGGCCATAGCTGGAGGAGAGCAGCCACAGCCGGCGAGCACAAAAACTGTCATTCCTAAACATTAACCAGTTGTCTACAAAGTAATGATTAAAGGATAGTCTAAAAATTTTAAGATTATTGGGGCTGGAGCATTGGCTCAGCAGTTAAGAACACTGACTGTTCTTGCAGAAGACCCAGGTTTGAATCCCAGCACCCACATGGCAGCTAACAACTGCCCATAACTCCATTTCCAGGGGATTCGACAGCCTCTTCTGTCCTCTGCGGGCATTGCACTACATGGGTGCACATACCTACATGCAGGCAATACACACATACACATAAAATAAAAATAATAAATTTTTTTTAATTTAGGATTATTTCTTAGATGTGTCCTTCCCATTAACTACTCACACTAACCTTTCTATCTTTTTACCTCTTGTTTTCAGTAGGCCCTTTCATACTTGCTAGAGTTTTTAAATGTTTTTCAAAAATGAATTCTTGGGGGTTGGCAAGATAGCTAAGTGGTTAAGAGCACATATTATTCTTCTAGAGGACCCAGGTTCAATTCTCAGCACCCATATCAGGTGGTTTGCAATTTATAACTGCCTGTAATTCCAGCTCTGAACATTTCTGCACAACACACACACACACACACAGACCGTGTCTCCTCAGTTCTGCCCTCAACAACTCACAAATCATTGGTCTTCATATCTTCTCTGCCAACCAATTTAATGCAAATATTTATTTCCAAGTGATTCAGTCAATTAGACAAAAAAAAGTTTTACATACCTGGTCATGGATGAGCCCATGATATAGAATGCTCTGCATGTCCCTGCAAAGCCGCTCCAGGCCACCATACTTGGACCAGACATTGGGGCAGTTGGCTGACACCAAACCCTCCACAGTAGTCTTCAAATTACCCAGCAACTGCCAATGCTCCCTCCTGAAATTATACCAATGGTTAATCTTGTATCTGATCCTGATCATACATGTCAAAGAAAAGACTCTCCTCCTACTCCACATTCCAAAATCCCTCTATTAATTGTTCACTTCAATAAAAGACTCAACTTGAGAGGACCAAAGTTGCAAAGAAAACTAAAAAAAAAAAATAAAAAAGGAAAAAAAGCTCTCACATTTACATGGTATGTTACATTGTGGTTCTTTGAGATTTTAGGAGTGCAATCCACTCCTAAATAGATACGCAAAAAAGATTACTCACCCACAATTAGAAATCTTTTACCAAACAAAAGAGAAACAAAATGGGGGTGTGGCTTGTGGCATTAGCCTTTAGTCCTAGCCCTGAAAGGCAGAGGCAGGTGGATCTCTGTGAGTTCAGGGCCAGCCTGGTCTACATAGTGAGTTTCAGGCCAGCTGGGGCTACACGGAGAATACAGGGAGAAATTGTCTCAAAAAGACCAAAAAAAAGAGAGAGAGAGAGAGAAACAAACACACCCCCACAAATTCATTACATTTTCAAGTACTATGTACAGCCTATAAAAAATGGAAGGTGCTTCAAATACACACACACACACCATAACACAAATAGTGGATAAGAATACAAACTGCCTGTAGTTTCTTGTTTTATTTTTTTATTATTTTATGTGCATGTGTGTATTGCCTGCATGTAGGTAAATGCACCCGTGTCGTGCAATGCCTGTGGAGGACAGAAGAGGCTGTCAGATGCCCTGGAACTAGAGTTATGGACAGTTGTTAGCTGCCATATGGGTGATGGGATTCAAACCCTGGTCTTCTGCAAGAACAACCAGTGTTCTTAACCGCTGAGCCATCTCTCCAGGCCATTTTCTTTTTTTTATATTTATATTTAATTATGTGTCTGTGTGTGTATTTGTGCATGTGAATTCAATTGCCTGTGGAGGCCAGAAGAGGGGGTGGATCTCTTGGAGCTGGAGTTACAGATAGTTGTGAGCCACCTGATGTGGTGCTGGGATCTGAACTTGGGTCCTCTGCAAAAGCAGTATGTGCTCTTAACCACTGAACCATCTTTCCAGCCTCTTTTTTTCTTTTTGAGACAGGGTCTCACATATTCCAAGCTGGCCTTGACCTCACTGTGCAGCTCAGGATGATGTTAAATTTGTGATCTCCTGCTTCTACCTCCCAATGCTGAGATTACAGGTGTGTTTTACTAGCTCTAGTTTTATGTGGTACTAGCAGCAGAACCCATGCTAGGCAAGCACTCAACCAACCGAGCTGTATCCCCAATCTACCCATGACTTTTTTCCCTCCATGATTTTTAAGCTAACGTTAAAGCAAAAATGTTGCTGGGTGTGGTGGCACACACTTTAATTCTAGCACTCAGGAGGCAGATGTATATGGAGCTCTTGTGAGGTCAAAGTCAGCCTGGTCTATATCATGAGTTCCAGGCTAGCCAGTCTCAAAAAAAAAAAGAAAAAAGAAAAAAAAAAGTTTTGTTTGCACTGTCACTTGGGACATGTCCCCAAACCAGTTGGCTATAAATTCATTTTCTGGACTATTTGATGTACTTCAGAGGCAAAGATTGAAAACTGCTGCCCTAGATTGTCTTCAAAGACCCTTCTTAAATCCCTGGTATTTTCTTTGGACAGCTTTTAACCAATAAAGCCTCAAAACTGGGGCACCCACATGACAGTCTATAACTCCAGTTCCAGGGGAATCTAACATCCTCTTCTGACTTACATGGGCATTGCACGACACTGGTGCACTTACATACATGCAGGCAATACACCATACACATAAGATAAAAATAATAAATAAAATATTTTTAAAACCCCTCAAAAATAACTGCAATTGAATGAAGGAGCTGAATGTACTGAACCATGGTGAGGACAGCATGAGGAGATGGCATAGCAGACTCCACCTCTTTGGCCCCCATCGCTCCACTGAATACACTGTCCTTTCCTTTCTTTCCACGGTAGCCATAGGAAACAGTCAGGATTTCTCTAGGAAATTTTAACAAATCTACTTTATAACATGTAAATACAAATAAGGAAATGATCCTGTATTAGAACCATTTCTATCAATAGCAATGCTAATTTTTTGCACATTTTCTAAACAATTTTAGAAAAGTGGGTGAATAAAGGAAAACAAAGTCCACAGATAAAAGTAGTGATACACGTAGGTTAGAAGAATCATCTAGAAAGGCAGGGCCAGGTGGATTGGTCTTTTGCTCTGAAGGTCCTGTGAACAGGATTTATTTGAACTGGAAGATACCACGTTTCCTTAACCTTGTAAAATTAAACATTTCAATCACCAGCTGGGCATAATGGTTCACACCCATAATCCCAGCACTCAGGAGGCTGAGACAGTTCAAGATCAGCCTAGACTACAAAGAGAGTTCCAGGCCAGCAAAGGCTACATTGTGACAACCTGTGTTTTGTTTTGTTTTGTTTTTGAATCAAGTTGTCTGGGCATAGTGTCACACACCTTTAATCCCAGCACTTGGGAGGCAGAGGCAGAGGCGTGGATCTCTGTGAGTTCAAGGCCAGCCTGGTCTGCATAGTAAGTTCCAAGCCAGTTGGAGCTATAGGGAATCCCTGTCTCAAAAAGACTGAAAAAAAAAAAATTAAGTCACCATACTTTTCTTGTTCTGTTCCTACATCTGTCCTGAGAAATAGCTGAAGATATCTAAAATGCCCACAGGACTAAGGCAGTCATTAAAATGCCATTTATTTTTATACTATGAGGATTTGTCATGTCAGAGGCCAACTGACTGCCAATTTTTGCTCACTGACTGCATCTCCTATGCTTTTTCAGAATTAACTCAACTCTTATCTATTTTGACTGACACAGTCTTCACATTCCAACAACCTACAATCAAGTCCTACAGGCCTAATAGCTAGTATGACTCAAAGGGTGACCACATTATCTGTGTTTTGACTCATTGTATCTACCCCTCAACATTAACTGTTAAAGAACAGCAGGGAACAGAAATCAAATACCTTATCATCCTGGGGGCTGCTTTCACAAAGAGCACCAAAATCTTAGAAACTTCAAGCATTCATATCTACTAATAACTTCCTCTGGACGAAGTTAAAGAACATTCATTTCCCATAAGAAAGTGTCCCTAAGATGCCAAAGTTACAAAACATGTGACTCATTCTATGGTGTGTCAGACAGTCTACAGTCCGGGTATGCTCATTTGGAAGTAAACTTTTAAAATTCATTCGCAAAGTAAATGTCTTTGAGAATTCTCTATCCTAACTATAAATTTTATTGCTTGTTTTGTTTTGTTGAGGCACGGTCTTCCTGTAGCCCCAGCTGGCCTGAAACTTATTTATATAGATCAGACTGGTCTCTATCTTAGAGAAATCCAGTCTCTGCCTCCCGAGTTCTTGGATTAGAAGGGTGTGCCACCATGCTCAGCCCATGATATAAATATTTTCAGAGTTGAAATACCAAATTAAATTGAAGCCCATAGAGTGGTTAGGTTTAATCCATTTATGATTGAATCTCAGATAGAAGTAAGCAGATAAAGGGAAAAAAATCAAGTAAGTATCTTTTCTATATACTTGTGTATGTGTGTGTGTGTATGTGTGTGCATGTTTTCATGCATGTACAGGTGCATGTATTTGTGTGGGTATGCATGGAGGCCACAGGACAGCTTCAGAAACTTTGTCTACCACCTTTGAGACAAGATCTCATTGGCCTGTAGCTCACCAATTACATTAGACTGATTGTCTAGCAAGCCCCAGGGATTCTCCTCTTATGCCCTCAACTGCTACCCCTCACTTCCTGCACTGGGATTACAAATGTGTACCACTATGCCTAGCATGTTTATGTGGGTGCAGGGATTGAATTCAGGTCCTTCTGCCTGCAAGGCAAGCAGTTTGCCAACTGAGCTATCTCTTCAGGCCCTACCTTATTTTTTAACAACATTTTTAACAAGCAAGATCAAATTTTGCTAGCCTATACAGTAATAATTATTTAGATAGTATCAGATTGTATTCACATATAACCTTTGTCAGGACAAAGTCAAAGCGTTTGAAAATGTATTAGGCTGAGAGAAGATCTTGGCACAGTCACCTTTGCAAGTATACAGAACAATTTCCCTTGCTTACCTTAAATTAAAATCTTTGGCCAGGCATGGTGGTGAACGCCTGTAGTCCCAGCACTTGGGAGGCAGAGCCAAGTGGATCTCTGTGAGTTCAAGGCCAGCCTGGTCTACATAGTGAGTTCCAGGGCAGCTGGGGCTACAGGGAGACCCTGTCTCAAAAAAACAAACAAAAATACATCTCTGGGGGCTGGAAAGATGGCTCAGCAGTTAAGAGCACTGACTGCTCTTGCAGGGGATCCAGGTTTGATTCCCAGCACCCGCATGATGGCTACGAACCATCCTTAACTCCAGTTCCAGGGGAATCCGAAGCCCTCTTCTGACCTCTGAGGTCCTGCATGACACAGGTGCACTCACATACATGCAGGCAACACACTCATACATGTAAAATAAAAATAATAAATAAAATATTTTTTTAAAAAGTACATCTTTGGGGGCTGGAGAGATGGCTCAGCAGTTAAGAGTACTTCCTGCTCTTCCAGAGAACCCAAAAAGTTCAGTTCCTAGCTCCCACATCAGGCAGCTTCACAACAGCCCATAACTCCAGCTCCAGGGAATCCTATCCCTCTGGCCTCCTCACTCACCCACATGCACGTGCACACGCACATAACTTGAAGTATATCTTTCTAAGTGTGCCCTTCTATGCCAAGGAGGAACTAGGCCATCTAGCAGAAAGACTGATAAAGCTGTCATAAACAGAAAAAAGACAGACAATACATCTCTACCTGAATCTTTTCCTTTTTTCTTTCTCTCTCTCGCTCTCTCTCTTTTTTTTTTTTTTTTTTTTTTTTTGAGACAGGTCTCCCTGTAGCCCCAGCTGGCTTGGAACTCTCTATGCAGACTACAGTAGCCTTAGTCTCACAGAGATCCCCCTGCCTCTGCCTCCCGAGTGCTGGGATTAAAAGCATATGCTACTACACCAAGCTCTAGTTGAATCTTTTTCATCAACTTATAAAAAAGCCAGTCTCAGAATATAGTGCCCTATCTTCTTGTGGGAGGATTTTGTCAATGGTCCTTCTTTAAAGAGGACTAAAAACTACTAATGTGATTCAAGACTATCTGGGGTAAAAGAGTTTTCCTAAATATCAACTCAGTCTTAGCTTGTCAAATGCAATAAGAAGGGACACAGATCAAAAAAAAAAAATTACTTCTTTCAAAAGTAGTATATGAATAGATAACCATAAAAAATAAGCAGAATAGGGACTAGAGAGTTGCCTCAGCAGTTAAGAACACTGAATTCCCTTGCAGAGGACCTGGGTTTGAGTCCCAGCACCCACATGACAGCTAATAACTGTCCTAACTTCAGTTCCAGGGTGTGGTGGTTTGAATGAAAATGTCCCCCATAGGCTCCAAGTGTTTGGACATTTTGTCCCTAGATGATGGCGCTGTTTTGGGAGATTTTAGGTGTGGCTATCCTGGAGGAAGCAGGTCACTGGGGGTGGGCTTACAGAGTTCTTAAGCCTTGCCAGATCTCCAGTTGCTCTTGCTTACTTCCTGTGCCTGCATGATGATGTGAGTGCTTAGCTTCTGCTGCTCCTGATCCAGCCACCTCCAGCCACCTTGCCTCACTGCCATGACAGACCGTAATTCCCCTGGAACCATAAGATCAAATAAACTCTTCCTTCTATAAATTGCTTTGGACAGTGTCGGCATTGCAGCGACATGGAAAGTGACTAATACACAGGGGATCTGACACTCTCTTCTGACCTCCACAGCATTGCACAACATGGATGCACCTACCTATATGCAGGCAATACATTCATATATGTAATAATAAAAATAAAAAATATTGCCAGGTGTGGTGGTGCACGCCTTTAATCCCAGCACTTCGGAGGCAGAGGCAGGTGATCTCTGTGAGTTCAAGGCCAGCCTGGTCTACATAGTGACCAGGCCAGCTGCGGCTACAGGGAAACCCTGTCTCAAAAAGACCAAAAAAATAAAAAAAATTAAAAAGTAGAATACATGATAAATCATAAATATAGTTACTATGCAACTGTAAAACGAGATTCAAGATAAGAAATACATATTGGCAAATTATCAGTCCCCAAACATTCTGTGTGCATGTGTGTATACGTGTATGTATATGTGTGTGTATGTGTGCACGTGTATGTTTGCGTGTGTGGAGACCAGAGGTCAATCTCAGGTACTGCTCTTCAGGAGTCATTCACCTTGTATTTTGGGAGAGGGCCTCCCACTGGGCCCTGGACCTTGTGATTAGTTTAGGCTGGCTGGCTGGTCAACAAGCCCCAGGCATCTGCTTGCCTCTCCATGCCCAGAGCTGGCGTTACAAGTGCACGCTACCACACCTGTTAGGTTGTTTGTTTGCTTTTATTTACATATATATATTTTTTAACATAAGGGTAGAATTCATGTCCTCATGCTTATGCAGCAAGCGCTTTACCAACAGAACTATGTCCCCAGCCCCACATGTTCCTTTTAGAAGCAGAAGGAAAATTCTCTAGCTTTTCAGCATATCCCTTTCACAGCATGCCATTTATCTAAGATGGATATCATTACTGAGATCACAGTTGAAGGTCAGGTTATACCAAGTCAAGTAATGATTTGATGTCTGAAGCAGAGGTAGAGGTATGACAGCCACATGAAATACTAGAAAAAATTGAAAACTTTAATCAAAAAGAATTTCCAAAGCTATGCTATGACAGCATGTTAAAGCGCGCACGTACACACACACACACACACACACACACACACAGACCTTGATGTGTTCTCTGACACTAGCAATTAATAAAGGGTCAGAAATTTGAACCAAGGGGGCTGGAGAGATGGCTCAGCAGTTAAGAGCACTAACTGCTCTTGCAGAGGACCCGGATTCGATTCCTAGCACCCACATGGCGGATGCGATATGTTCTTAACTCCAGTTCCAGGGGAATCTGAAGCCCTCTTCTGACCTCCGCGGCATTGCACGACATGGGTGCACTCACATACATGCAGGCAATACACTCATACACATAAAATTTTTTAAAAATTAAAAAAAATTTTAAACCAAGTTAGCAAAAAAGAAACTGGAGAGTACCATAAAGATTTTTTAAGCACTAAAGTGTCAAAGGGGCTTCTTATGCTGAAGGGATGACCAGGCAAGCCCCTGTGACTTTTAAGGCCAGAAAGTGTTTTCCTAGAAAGAATGGGTTCCTCCTAGAGGCACAGAAAAACACAATTAAGAGAAACAATTACTGGTAGCACTGAGGGAGCAAGAGACTCATGCACTTTATTTGGGTTTAATATTTCTTCTTATCTAGCTATTCTGCTTTTAATTACATAGTATTTAACTTGTAGATTATATGATTAGATATTTATGCTGCCTCTTTTTTGAGACAGGGTCTCCCTGTAGCCCCAAGCTGGCCTGGAACTCACTATGTAGACCAGGCTGCCCTTGAACTCACAGAGATCTGTCTGCCTCTGCCTCCCAAGTGCTGGGGGGATTAAATGCGCACTATCACACCCAGCTTTATGCTGCTTCTTAAAGAAATAATATGCTGCTAGGGAAAAAAAAAACTTTACTGTACAGTTTTTCAGCTCCGAGGTGAAAATTCAGCAGAACCTAACCATTGGCCAGCTCTGTCTCTTAAATGGCAGAATCTTAATACCTAGGAGGAAATAAACAATATCTGCAGGCATGCTTTCTCTAATAGCCATCCATAACTCCAGTTCCAGGGGACCTGAGGAATTTTTCTGGCCTCAATGGGCATTGCATACACATGGTGCACTTATCTACACATACAGGCAAAACACTCATACACACAAAATAAAAACAAAATAAATATTTAAATGATGGGATCATCATACTTTACATCCAGTTATTATGCACTGTCAACCCTTAGCACGATCAAAGTAAAAAGGGAAAGAAGGGGAAATAGGAGATAAAGAGAAATGAATACATGATAAATGAATAGGAAGAAAGGGTATTATAGAAGTGCAGACAAGTCAGGAAGGCCTTCTGAAGAGCCATTTAAAGCATGACTAAATTCTTCCAGCAAATCGGGAAGCCCTGCGAAGTGTGCAAGAAGAGTGAGAATGCTGGGAAAGGTCATGGCCGAATGCCTTGGTTCCGTGACTAGAAGCTTCACAGGGAAGAAGACATGGAACACTAGTGTAAGGAAGTGGACTGTATTCTATTTTCTTTTTTGTTCTTCATTGCTGAATTCTAGATCTTATTCTATATTCTTTTTCTTTAGTACATAGAGCTACATAAGGCCGTTTTCATACAAGAATATAATGTACTATGAGCATTCTCCCTCCCTCATTCCTCTTCCCTTCCCACCCATGAGCATTCTCCTCTCCCCGACTCCTCCCCGCTTCCCATCCCTCCCATGAGCCCCCCAGACAGTTCCACCTCTGCTTTCACACTGTCAGTATATGCATGACTTTATGTATCTATGAAGTGGAGGACCCAAAGTTGAGAGAAAATGTGATAATTGTCTGAGACTGACTTAATTCACTTAATACAATTATCTCCAGTTGTATTCATTTCCCTGTAAACAACATAATTTCACTTTTCATGTGGCTGAAAAAAATTCCACTGTTTGTACACACACACACACACATACACACACAAACAAACACACACAGAGGTACACACAGGCAAGAGGGGAAAACCAGTGAACACCTTTGAGCAAAATACTGTAGTGACTGTCTTTGAAAAAATTCAATTAGTAGCAGTATGGAGACTAGAATTGAAAGACTAAATTCAGACAGGCTGATGAGTTAAGTGGTTACCAAAATAATCTCCACTGTGAGATAATACAAATCTGCAGTGAATGTTTACCAGCCCAGAATTCATGACCTTTTATTTTGAAAAGAGAACACTGACTTTCAACAAGGAAACCACTTTCTACTACTCACTTTGGTCAATGAAGTTCTAAGGTCTTACCCTCCCCTCGGATCCAGTATTTAGTACACAATTTAGGCCCAATTGAGCAGCATATTCCATATCCCGACTGTAAAAAGAACAGAAATCAATCAGCTCCAGAGCCTTTGCTCTTGCTGGAGCTACTGGACAGCATCCTTTTTGTTATTATTGTTGAGACTGCCCAACCTGGAGTTGCTAAGGCTTTCCTGTAGAAAGTCTGATTGACAATGAAACTAACAAACCCAGAAACAGATTAGAGACAGGGGCAAATTCCTGACTCTGAACACCAACATTTAGCAATGCCTAAAAGTAGAAAACTCTGGACTTGTTAGAAATGTATCTGGAAATGGATTAGAAAAAAGAGAAAGAATTCAAAAGAAATACCAGGGATGGAAGGCACAGAACTTAGTGACTGCTTGGATAGGGGAAAAAAGAAGAGAAATATCAAGTTGTACTCTGAGGCTCTGGCTTGGTTAACTGAAGAGAAAAATGCTACAAACTAGGACTGAGGACAGAGGAAGTGAAGATTTTGGTCAAATGAATGTCCAGAGTCACTAAAAAAATACATTATTAAATTCTGATTCAGTATGAGACACTGTACCAAGAAAACTGGGCAGTGCATATAGCTATTTGATAGTTTCAGAAGACAATTTCCAAACTGGCATTTAAGGAAACCTTAGGGAAAGATAAACAGCATGCCAAAGTACTATGGCATTTTGCCAGCAGATAGTCAAGCATATGGAAAACAATTAGGGTACCTACGATGTAAGCACATTCCTCCTAAGGTGAAGTTAAGAGCTGGGTCAACATCCCAATTACCAATGTGCTTAACTTAGATAAAGCAGCCAGGGAGATAGGAAGAACAAAGTATACTATTGCAAACAGTAACCTGTGGATAACATACCTAAGGTATTTCAAGAAAACAGAGACTAGGCAGAAAAAAACAACTCATTGCACCAGGCATTCTGTGACGAACTTGAGCTCATTATTTTGTTGAATTCTTAAAATCTCTCAGCTGGGAAGAATAGGCCTCAATGAGATGGGATTCAGTAACAAGCTAGGATTCAAATGTAGCTTTTGATATGAGAAATGAAGAGAGAGGTTTGAAATTTCACACTCTGGAGCGCTGGCTTGGTTGACTGAGTGGAAAATGCTATTAACTGACATCAAAACAAAACAGCTCTTGGTGGCTTTAAGCTTACACATGTCACTTAATCAACTGCTTTCATTGAAAGGTTTTAATACTTCATGATTAAAAATGAAGCCATTTCATCAAGGAGACCTTCTAAATTGGGTGTTGTAGTGGCCATAAAAAGGTTGTTTTCAGTGACCCAGTCATAATACCTCAATTCTTACACATAAGGCATGCATTTACCAGTGTCTATCTGGAGCTATGGAGGCCATCAGTACCATGAAGCCTCATTAAATACACATTCTGAATTAACCAGCCTCCAACAGAAATCAGTCCTATAACAACAATTTGAGTTGATTTTATGGGGAAAATTCCATGGTTGAAATTGTTTTGATTAAAGCATTCTAGTTAAAAGGCAGATATAAAAGGGGTAATTGACAGGAAAAGATGCCTACAAAGGACTTGTCCTGCTGGCCTAAATGATAGGCACAGAATAGTATAGAATTGAACACTAGTATGTATATTTGTCACTATTATCATATGGGTGGCAGCACAGAGTAGGTTTTAAAAGTGGCTGGATTTGAGTTCCAGTTACACCAGGGATTCCACACATGACCATGGCAAGTTACTTATCCTGTCCATGCCTTTGTTTCCTGATCTATGAAGTGATGATTATTGTAGTACTGACCTCATATGATTGTTAAGATATTAAGCAACATTTGTAACACTCTTGAAACAGTGCCTGGCATATAGTAAATAAGTGCTGGTGAAATAAATAACTAATGCAGCTCCAGCAAAATGGGGAAGAAAACTGAACTTCAGTATCTGACCCAGCCTGCCCCACATGAAGCAGCACAGGAAAACCAAAATAACCCTAAGCTTGTTTGGCATTCACAGGGTACACTTTACATAAACTATTTCAGACATCTGGAGGAAGAATAAATAGTCAAATATACATAAGCAGAAACTGAACAGTGAAAAAGGGAAGTAAGATATTTGGTTTCATTTAGTACACATCATTCAGAGACCTCAGACAAGACTCCAAAGATCTAGTAGTCCGAGCTTTGTTGAGCAGGCCATAGTCATAAAAGTAGAGTCTCTTAATAGCAATGAAATCTTTACTCAAGTACATTTCAATTCTCCACTGAAGAAATTTTAAGGTAAATTATTTTGTTTGTAGTCTTTGGACCTCAGCTTATCCTGAGACCATCATTATATCTAAAATTATGTCTAAATGTCAAGAAAGACTTCCTTAAACCATACCTCTGCGGCAGCTTGGACCTTCCAATCTCTGAAGAGGTTAAGACCTGCTTTTACTGTTTTTCTTGTGGTGCTGGGAATGGAACTGTGAGCCTCCTGCATGCTAGGCAAGTACTCTATTACTGAGCTACACTCCCAAATCTAAGACCCATTATTAATGATGCAAACCCTAAAAAGGAGACATACCTCTACAGAGACCAAATGAACATACAGCCAAGACAGACTTTAAAATCTTACATCTGGGCTGGAGAAATGGCTCAATGGGTAAAGGTGCTTGCCACTAAGTATGAAACCTGAGTTTGATCCCCAGAACCCACCCGGTGAAAGAGGGATCAACTCCTACAAGTTGTACTTTGACCATGTATACATGCACACAATACACAAATAAATGTAATTTTAAAAATTAAAAATTAGTCGGGTAGTCCTAGCACTTGGGAGGCAGAGGCAGGTGGATCTCTGTGAGCTCAAGGCCAACCTGGTCTACATAGTGAGTTCCAGGACAGCTGGGGCTACAGGGAGACCGTGTCTCAAAAAGACAAAAAAAAATTAAAAAATGTCAAACAGGACAGACACGTTACTTGGAAAACTGGTAACTAAAAAATGTTAACATTTATCCTCTTTCCTACACTAACTGTATTTTTGGGTTATCAAATAGCTGTAGCTAATGAGAATCTTTGCAAAGCAATTCTAATTTATGAATAAAAAATTAAAAAATAAGGGGCTGGAGAGATGGCTCAGCAGTTAAGAGCACTGGCTGCTCTTGCAGAGGATCTGGGTTCGATTCCCAGCACCCATGTGGTGGCTAACAACCACAACTCCAGTTCCAGGGGATCCTATGCCCTCTTCTGACCTCCGAAGGCACTGCACGACATGGGTACACTTACACACATGTAGGCAGTACTCTCATGCACATAAAATTTTAAAAAAATTAATTAAAAAATAAAAAATGTAAACCCCATTTCTACAAGGTAAGACTTTCTGACAATAGTTCATATAAATGTGAACTTGCTTAATTTGCATTGTGGGAAAGAAGTGAAAGGTTTGAAGATGAAAAGGCACAGAGGTCTTCTCAGGACAGAGGGATCCCATTGACAAAGGACATGCACAACATTTTTGTTCTCTTCAGCAAGCCCACACCCAGGGCTCTTCCTGGCTTTGCATCCACAGGCCCTGCTCGCCTTCTCGCCCACATTCATCCCTGCCTCACCTTGCTAGGTCAATCATAACCTAAAACCTTTGATCTCAAAATTCTTACATCACCCTCTTAAAACGGGACTGGGTTGCTGTCAAAGGTTTTAAGGCAGGGCACCAACCTTGCCTCCTGTCCTTTATAGACTTTGGCCTATAAAATCTCACTACAGCACTCAGTCCTTTCCTCCCAGACTCTCAGTCCAGTCATCTCTTTCCTAGCAGTCTAGGATCTGCGCTTCGTACTTTTCTGTTCCCCTGCCCTCAAGGAATCCTACCACCCTCCCTCACTAAACCCTTCCCCTCCTTCATCCTTATCCACGCCCTGCCTGTCCCTCCTCTCGGGAAATTCTTCCCAAGTCATCCGCAGCAGTGGTTCTCAGGTCTCCTAGCCAGGCACCTGGTGCTCTCCAGCCCCAAGCCTTCGGCTGCCTGGGACCATCCCCCGACTCGTGACAGCTCGCAGCCCACCTGCTGTCCTCCTGCAGGCGCTCCCCGCCGCCTCCAAGATCCATTCCCGCACCCACGGGCCGCATCCGGGACAAGGCCTCCCCCTTGCTGGAGAGGCTCCGGGCCGCTTCGGCCGCCAGGATGCCCGAGGCACCCTCGGGGCAGAGGAGGCACCCAGGGCAGGTGGGCTCGGAATAACACGCTGCACCCGGGCGGCGTCCGCGCCAATGGCTGCTGTCTCAGCTGTGGTTTCTGCCCCTGCCACCCCCACTTCCGGCTCCAAGAACTACAACTCCCAGCAAACCCTGGGAAGACCTGGCCGCTCCCAGCATGCACAGCCCTACCCGATCCAAAGCTGAGTACGCTGACTTGAGCCCCGAGCTAAAGACCAGTGTGCCCAGTCAGCGAACCAGGATCGAAAGCTCCTGCCAACTACAGTCAGGAATCTGAGGGTGCACGCCTGCCACACTTGTCCCTGAGAATCGGACTCAGTCAGAGGTTAAGCTAGGAAATAAAACTGGTCTAATCCGAATTCGATTTGCTTCTCTTCAGTTCACCCCGATTTAACACTTGGTGTTGGAAATCTCAAGTATTTAAACGAAGCGCTCACAAACTGAAGGGCAGAAGACCAGCAGAAAGGCAAGGCTTTAATGGAAGGTCTTCAGAAGGACTGATGTCAGGGCACGAGTTTTTGTTCTATTTTTAAAGATTTGTGTGTGTGTGTGTGTGTGTGTGTGTGTGTGTGTGTGTATGCAGGTGGAGGTCAGAAGAGGCAATGGGATCCCCCAGAATTGGAGTTACAGGCGGTTGTGAGCCACCATGTGGGTGTTGGGAACTGAACTCAGGATGCCTGCAAGAGCTGCAAGTGTTCTTAACCACTGAACCATCTCTCCCAGACCCCGTTTCATTTTGTAGCACAGGCTGGCCTCAGATTCAGGATTTCTCCCAACCCCCACCTCAGCCTCCTGAGTGTTGAGGTTACAGTCTTAAACCTCCAAAGCCAAGCAGAGCTCTTTTAAAGGTAATTGTTAACTAGAAAAAAATGGGGAAGAAAAAGATGGACAGACCAGCTATGACAGATAAAAGGAAGTGTGCTGGTTTGGGAACTGCTGACACCAGTAAAACTCAGAAAGGAATTGGGGGGAAGAAAGCAAGGAGAGAACACTGACTCCTGAAAGTTATTCTTTGACCTCCACATGTGAACTGTGGAATGCACAGGCAGACCATGTCATGAAATGACACTTAGAGTTGGACTTTTAGCCATAAAACAATGAACATTTCAAGGACATGAAAATCAAGTGATTTGATCAAACCTTACAAAGCTCATTTTGACAATTTGGAGAGGGGATGAAATGGGTATCCCATTGGGTAAGGGTAGAAGAATAGAGGCCAGAAATCCTGAGTCTGTTGGTAATTCAAGAGTGCAGTGAGCCAGCTGCCGGAAACAACAGAGCATGGCAGGAATTCTGAACTGGAAAGTTTCAGCCCATTCCAAAAAGAAAAGTATCTCTCACCTTAGCTGTAACCAAATGTTGTCAAGTGCACATATGGACCTTAGGTTGCTGATTCTGTATTTTTCTTTTTGGGACTTTTTCAGACAGGGTCTCCCTGTAGCCCCAGCTGTCCTGGAACTCACTATGTAGACCAGGCTGGCCTTGAACTCACAGAGATTGGCCTGCCTCTCCTCCTGAGTGCTGGGATTAAAGGCGTGTGCCACCACGCCCGGCTGGTACTGTATTTTTCAAAAAGAGCTAGAATCTGCCTTTTTAAGTACAATTTCTGAATTTTTAAATGTTAGCAACTTTCTTTTTTATTTAAACATTGCACAGGCAAAGAAAAACTTATCTGCAGACTGAAGGTCGTCCCCTGGTTGCTAATTTGCAAGGCTGGACCTAAACTAGAGCAGTGGCTGGAAAAAACAAGGTTAAGATTCTAACGATATTAAGGCAACAAGAAGGACTGGCTATGGCAAGTGAGAATGAGAAAGAGATCAAGGACAACTCCATGAAAAACTAATGACTATTAAAAATAACATGGTTTGCAAGAATTTCCAGTCTTAGTTTGGGGTAGCTCAGTTTGGAGTGCTTGCTTGCCTGGCATGCAAGAAACCCTGGGTCCAGTCCCCAGCACCATATAAACTAGGCATAGTGGTACATACCTGTAATGTCAGCACATGGGAGGTGGAAGCAGGAGGATCAGAAATTCAAGGTACATTCTAGTCAGTTCAAAGCTAGTCAGACTATGTAAGACCCTGTATCAAAAAAAAAATTTTTTTTTTTTAGGGTCTGGAGAGATGGCTCAGCAGTTAAGAGTACTTATTCTTCCAGATGACCTAAGTTCCCAGTACCCATATCAGGCAGCTCACAACAGCCTGTAACTCCAGCTCCAGGGGATCTTCTGGCCTCCTCAGGTACCCAAACATACATGCACACAGACACACAACATACACATAAATAAAACAATAAAATAAATATTTAAAAAGTAATTCTCTGGGGCTGGAGAGATGGATCAGCAGTTAAGAACATGTGTTGCTTGGGTTGGGTTCCCAGCACTCACATGGCAGCTAACAACCATCTGTAACTCCAGTTCCAGGGGATCCAGTGCCCTCTTCTGGCCCCGAGAGCATTTCATGCATATGGTATACTTACATGTGGTACATGGTATACTTACACATAAAATAAAAATGGTAAATAAAATATTTTTTAAAATAATTTTCAGCCGGGCATGGTGGCACACGCCTTTAATCCCAGCACTCAAGAGGCAGAGGCAGGTGGATGTCTGTGAATTCAAGGCCAGCCTGGTCTACATAGTGCGTTCCAGGACAGCTGGGGCTACAGGTAGACCCTTTCTCAAAAAAACCAAAAAAAAAAAAAAAAGGGACAGTAGCAGTCATTTAGCTTCACTACCTTCTGTTCCATTTCTACAAATGCTTGAAATTCACTTTTTTTTTGAGACAAGGTCTCACTGTGTATCCCTGGTTGGCCTGGAACTTACTATGTAGACCAGGCTGACCTTGAACTCAGAGATCCATCTGCCTCGGTCTCCTGAGTGATTAAAGGCACCTGCCACCACTCACTTTCCTCAAGATTCTTTATCTTATCATCCAAGAACTTTAGGATTTAAACTTTAAATTCCCCCAAAGGTAACACTCTAAATTGCTTTAAGAATAATTTGGTAGTCTACATGTATATTTTTGGTAATCTGAAAGTTTATTCATCTATTATTTTGTTCTAAAATGGATTGGAGGCCATAATTGAACACTTTATCATATTTTATTATTTCTAAAGCCCTTATATATGACTCCATTGTTTCCCTTCTTAGTTTCTTTGCATTTATCTGTTCCTTTAAAGTTTATTTTAAAATGT
The DNA here is from genome assembly GCF_000622305.1 of Nannospalax galili. Taxonomy (NCBI): domain Eukaryota; kingdom Metazoa; phylum Chordata; class Mammalia; order Rodentia; family Spalacidae; genus Nannospalax; species Nannospalax galili. The sequence goes on from NW_008342423.1 coordinate 1,616,695, forward strand.
TTGTTAGCTAGGCAAGTTTAAAATGTTTGTTAGCTAGACATATGTTTTTAATCCCAACACTTGGGAGATAAAGGCAGTAGGATCAAGAGTTAACGGTCATTCTTGGATACATAGTGAGTTCAAAGCTAGCCTGGGCTACATGGAGACCCTGCCTCAAAAAAATAAAAACAAAACAAAACCAAAATCCTAAAATGAATAAATTTGCTTAAAAGAAGTTTGTGGTTTGACTTTATAAAAAGGTTGTTACAGTGGGTGTGGTAGCGCACGCCTTTAATCCCAGCACTCAGGGGCAGGCGGATCTCTGTGAGTTCAAGGTCAGCCTGGTGTACATAGTGAGTTCCAGGACACTGGGGCTACAGGGAGACCCTGTCTCAAAAAAAAGTCAAAAAAATCTGTTTTTCTTTAAAATGGCAATATGAAAGGGCATTAAGCTGTATATATTCTTTGGGACCTTACTTTTTGCTTAATATTATATTGATAAAAATTATATCATCTCCATGTATAATTTATTCTAAAATTCTTTCCATTTATTTTTAATTATGTGTTTATGTATGTATCTGTGTGTGGATGCCCTCAGAAAACAGAGGTGTTGAGGAGCTGGAGTTACAGGCAGTGGTGAGCCACCTGATGTGGTTGCTGGTAACTGAATTCCAGTCCTCTGAAAGACCAAACAGTGCTCTTAAGGGCTGAGCTATCTCTCCAGCCCCCCTGTTTTATATTAGTGCATAGTATCAACTTTTTAAAAAAATATTTTATTTATTATTTTATGTGTATGAGTGTATTATCTGCATGTGTGTGGGTGCACCTGTGTTGTGCAATGCTGCGGAGGTCAGAAGAGGGCTATGGATTCCCCTGGAACTGGAGTTAAGGACAGCTCATAGCCACCATGTGGGTGCTGGGAATTGAACCTAGGTCCTCTGCAAGAGCAGCCAGTGCTCTTAACCGCTGATCCATCTCTCCAGCCCCTGTATGAACTTTTGGGTTTTTGTTGTTGTTGTTTTGTCTTTTTGAGACAGGGTCTCCCTGTAGCCTCAGCTTTATAGACCAAGCTGGCCTTGAACTCACAGAGATCCACATGCCTCTGCCGCCCGAGTGCTGGGATTAAAGGCGTACCCGGCTTGTATAAACTTTTTTAAAATTTTTATTATTTTTATTTTATGTGTATGCATGTATTGCCTGCATGTAGGTAAGTGCACTCATGTCCTGCAATCCCGAAGAGGTCGGAAGAGGCTGTCAGATCCCCGGGACTGGAGTTATAGACAGTTGTTAGATGCCATATGGGTGCTGGGATACGAACCTGGGTCTTCTGCAAGAACAACCAGTGTTCTTAACTGCTGAGCCATCTCTCCAGCCCCCTTGTATAAACTTTTAAAACATGAAGTTTACCTGATCTTAATCCATTTGTTTTCAAGTTTACCACAATATATTTATACACTCAGTAGGTCCTGAAAAAAGCCATTTTTGTTCAAGGATTAACCTATCCAGTCCAGATTGAGGATATCTTTTGTTATTTTTGGTTTTTGTTTTTGAGACAGAGTCTCCCTGTAGCCTCAGCTGTCCTGGAACTATGTGGACCAGGCTGGCCTCAAACTCACAGAGATCTGCCTACCTCTGCCTCCCAAGTGCTGGGATTAAAGGCGTGCGCCACCCTACCCGGCTTATTTTTGTTTTTAATTTAAATTTTTAAAGTTTTTACATTTATTTATTTTGTGTGTATATGTGTATGTGTGTGCACACACACTTGCCACAATGTGCATGTGGAGGGTACAGCACAACCTGTGAGAGTTGGTTCTCTCCCTCTACCATATGGACCTTGGGGATCAAACCCAGATTCTCAGGCTTGGCCAAGAGTGCCTTTACCTGCTGAGCCATCTCCCTAGCTCCTTGCTTTAAATTTTTGTTTTTATGTTTTATTTTTGTATTGTGGGGGGGGCAGGTACAGGCACCTCACATACAAAAGCCAAATGACAACTCTTAGGTGGTTCTCTCCTTATACCACAGGTTCTAGATCTAAGGATCGAACTCAAGTTGTCAGGCTTGGTAAGAGGTACCTTTAGCCTCTGAGCCATCTCTCCCACCCATTTTTAAACTGTTATTATTTTTAAAAATATTTTATTATTTTTTATTTTATGTATATGTGTGTATTGCCTGCATGTAGGTAAGTGCACCCATGTCATGCAATGCTTGCAGAGGACAGAAGAGGCTGTCGGATTCCCTGGGACTGGAGTTACAGACAGCTGTTGGCTGCCATGTGGGTGCTGGGATTTGAACCTGGGTCCTCTGGAAGAACAGCCAGTGTTCTTAACTGCTGAGCCATGTCTCCAGCCCCAAAACTATTATTATTTTTATTTGTGTGTGTGTGTGCATGCACACACACGTGCACGCACACACACACCATGGTACATGTACGGAGTTCAGATGACAACTTTGTGGAGTTAGTCCTCCTTTTTCCACCTTTACATGGTTCCAGGGATCGAACTTGGGTCATCAAGCTTATGGAACAATCACTTTTACTAACTGAACCATCTCAAAGGCCCTTGTTTTCATTTTTTGAGACAATATCTTACTATGTAGTCCAAGCTGGGATTACAGGTGTGCATCACCATGCCTAGTAAGGGTCTTTTTAAAGACACAGAATTTATTGAAGTATGGAGAAATTGTATGATTTATATAAATTTGTTTGATCTTTCAAAATTGTTCAAATGAACATTTAGTGAATGGATCTGGACTTGGTGGTCAGGACTCCTACACTGCCCAGGAAAGGCAAAGCCTAGCCAAGAATGAGCTAAGAGGTTTAACTCCTAAGTACAGGAAAATTCTTCAGGTTCTCTTGTATACCCAAAACAAGTTCCTTAGTCAAGAGAAAATAGGTGCTCAGCAACTTGTAGACTAGTAATGGTCCCTTAAAGTGGTAAACTGGGATGACCAGACTGCTCCATAGCTCATGAGTTTCCTAAAGACAGCCACTATGCCTGCAACTCTGTTTGCTGTTTTCCTAGCATCTAGCACTACCTTGTACATAAGGCTCAAATTGAATGGATGAATAAATGAATGAATCTTGGGATTAAAAGGCAGAAGATTAAAACAGCAAGATGTTAGAACAAAAGAAAAGAGCAACACAAAAGAACCAAATGCCAGAGCTCCAGGCCAGTCTTGTCTATGTAGCAAGACCCTCCCTCAAGAAGAGGAACAGAGGATGAGGAGTAATATATATTATATATACATATATATCTTAAGGGAGTTGGTATAAACAACTAGTTAAGTAGTTATTATACCTAGCTAATATGCATTGTTCCTATTATATATTATATCATATATCCATATATTACTCCATTACAGAATGCAAATGCTACCATGCTCTTATTATACCATATAACACACACTGGATCAACAACTCTAAAAATCATCTTTTGAAAAGCAATCATGTTCATGCAAAAGTCACTCAAAGACATTAAGAGAAAAGTTACATAATAGTTTCATTCAAGACAGAATCCAGTCCAGGTGTGGTGACACATCTACAATCCCAGGATTCATGAGGCTGAAGCAGAAGGATTATGAGTGAACTACACAGTGAGTCCCTGTCTCAAAAAAAAAAACAAAAAAAAACAATAAAACCTTAGCAAGCAAATAAATACCTTGGAAAAAAATTCCAAGTTAAATTCAACAAGATATTAGAAAGATACATTTATTTGAGAATACAATATCCACTCACCATGTCAATAAAATGTTTAAAAAACCATTTGATCATGCCAAACAGATACAGCAAAAGTGTTGAGTTCACATTCACTCATAATTAAAGCTCTCAACAAACCAGAGCAGATGGGAACTTCCTTAGCCTAATAAAAAAGCATCTGAAAAAAAATCTGTTATAGTTAAGGGTTAAAGACTGAATGCTTTCCCTCTGGGGTTGGGAAAAAAGCAAAAACATTCACTTTCACCACTAATTAAACATGGTACTAGAGTCCCAAGTGCAATAAAGATAAGAAATGAAGGGCAGATTAAAAACAATTATACTGTTATACCAAGCTGAAATAATCCAGTTTAAAGAGTATATATTAGATAATTCAATTTATATAAAATATAGAAAATGCCAATTAATCCACAGTGAAAGAAAATAAATCAGTGGTTATGCAGGCGGAGGTGAGGGGAAGAATTACAAAAGAGCACAAGGAAACCTTTACCAATGATGGCTATAGTTCTTATTCAGATGATGGTTTCACACATATTATTACATTCTGCACATCTATGTAAACTACACTTTAAATGAGTGTCTTTTATTAGTTATTAATTTTAGCTCAATAAAACCAAGAAAAGGGAGTCCTAAAAGGCATATCAAACACACACAAAAAATGTTAAGGAACTGAGTATGAGAAAGTTGCACTTAGGGGTTGGGTAAAGTGTTTACCACACAAGCATGAAGACCTCAGTTTGATTCCCAGCGCCCATGTAAAAAGCCAGATGTGATGATGCACAAAAGGCAGGTGGATCCCTGGGGCTTGCTAACCAGCCAGCCTGGCCTAATCAGCGAGCTCCATGTCCTGGTTAAAGACACTATCTCAAAAAACAAAGTGGATAGGAGCTGGAGAGATGGCTCAGCAGTTATGAGTGTGTACTGCTCTTGCAGGGGACCTGGGTTATTTCTAACACCCACATCAAGCAGCTCATAATTGCCTGTAACTCCTAATATTCTGGTTTATTTGTTTGGTTTTGGGACAGGGTCTTACTAAGTAGCCCTGGCTGGCCTAGAATGTGCTATGTAGACCAGGTTGGTTTCAAACTCGCAGAGATTTGCCTACCTTTGCCTACTGAGTGCTAAGATTAAAAAGGCACACTGCCATTCCCAACAGAAAAAGATAGAGACAGATGGGTTGCCAGATTTCACAAGTAAATTTAAGAGTCCTATTTAAAATTGAATTTTAAATAACCGAATAATTGGTTGTATAAATGTATTTTAGTGAGTCATGAAAGTCATACCTATAATACCAGAACTTTGGAGGCAGAAGTGGGAAATTTCAAGTTTGAGGCCAGCCTAGACTACACAGGAAGATGTTGAGATGTTGTCTCAAATATATAGTTATACATATATAGGTGTATACACACACGCACACATGAGCTGGGTGGGGTGCCACACGCCTTTAGTCCCAGCACTTAGGAGGTAGAGGTAAGCGGATCTGTGAGATCGAGGCTAGCCTGGTCTATTTAGCGAGGGCCAGGCCAGCTGGAGCTACAGGGAGAGCCTGTCTCAAAAAGACTATATATACATATATATATAATCTATATATAAAGACTATATATTATATAAGATTATATACATATAATCTTAATTACGACATGTAATATACTATAGTAAAGAAATTACTGTTTATCTGGAATGTGGGACATATCATTGTTCACCATTTACCTGAAATCCACAATTGGCCCTTTGTTTTCTCTCATCAGACTAGATGTTGTCTTATCTACACCATATGAAGCCAAGCCTCAGTAAAGGGTGGCTGCTTAAATTCTGTTTATTTGGACTTGGATGAAGATTCTGAACTTCTCTACTCTAGGCAAAGATGCCATGTCTAGCACAGTGCAGGTGCTCAGAAAATACCTTTTCCTTTGCAAGGCCTACATCCATGTTTACCATTTACCCTGAGTCTATTACAATGTTCAATGAATATATGATTAACTGAATAGCTGCATCTCATGTAACAGCAGGGTTGACCTTTTAATTCTGGCCTTTGTAGCTGTCTGAGCAATGTCTCAGTCAGGTCCTGGCTCTGGTTTTTTGGCTAGTCTCCATCTTCATTTTACTGTATGTTTCTTAGGTTGCTATTTTATCTGTTTTGTCTGTGATCTATCTACTGATCTATTGTTACTACAATGCTCTACTGTTTGTAGCCTTGCTTTCCCCTATGGAATCTGGGAGATTCTTTGAGGCCTCAGCCCTTGGGGAAACTTGAAACTCTAAAATACAGCAAGGATTGCTTGATGAACTACTGAGGCATGCTCTATAGAGATTTAGAATAAAGCTTCAGTTTTGAAAGAACCAGGACAAATGGGAATATTTATTATATTGGTGGTAGCGAGGATTTTATACATTGGGATATTTATTATCTAGCCTATAAATACCTGAAGGAAAAAAAACCCTTCCAAACTCTATAAACATATTCATTTATTTATATAAAATAAGGCTTCCAAAAATCTAAATACATTCATGTTCTTACATAATATTAGAAATAAGATGGGCTGGTGAGGTGGCTCAGTGGATAAGGGTGCTTGATACCAAGACTGATGATCCAAGTTTGATCCACACATAGTGGAAGGAGAGAACACAAGAGACATGTTACATGTACCCTTTCCCATATATACATACACTAAATAAATAAATGTAAACAAAATTTCAAGGCAGATGTGGTGGCTCATGCCTTTAACCCCAGCACTCAGGAGGCAGAGGCAGGCAGCTCTGAGTCTGAGGTCAGCTTGGTCTACTTAGTGAGTTCTAGGTCAGTCAGGGTTACATAGTCAGACCGTGTCTCAAAAATAAAAATGATTAGAAACAACTTCTGATCCCTTTCTGTAGTTTACTCCTACATATGAGCAGAGATTGTAGGAGTTGAAGTTATAGGTAATGAGAACTAATATGCAGAAAAATGTCTTGTGCTTAGAGGATTTCAAAACTGTAAAGAAATAAAGATAACTTATGTGCTTTGTATCACTACTTTCTTGTTTTTAAAAATATTTTATTATTTTTATTTTATGTGTCTTGCCAGCATGTGCACCTGTGTCATGCAGTGCCCATGGAAGTCAGAAGGGGGTATCAGATCCCTTGGAACTGGCATTATGGATGGTAGTCACCAGTGGGTGCTGGGAACTGAACCTGGGTCCTCTGCAAGAGCAGCCAGTGTTCTTAACTGCTGAGCTACCTCTCCAGCTCTTACTTTCTTGTTTTGAAGATGACTATAAAGCCCAAAGAATTTCAAAAGATAGTATGACAAATGACTGAAGGGAGTGATGTATGTGCTACTCAACAAACCTACCTCTCATCAATGTTTTTTCTTTCTTTCTTTCTTTCTTTCTTTCTTTCTTTCTTTCTTTCCTAGCCCCAGCTGGCCTGGAACTCACTATGTAGACCAGGCTGATAATGATTCTTTTTCTTTCTTTCTTTCTTTCTTTCTTTCTTTTTTTTCTTTTGAGATAGGATCTTCCTGTAGCCCCAGCTGTCCTGGAACTCATTATGTAGACCAGGATGGCCTCAAACTCACAGAGATCTGCCTGCCTCTGCCTCCCAAGTGCTAGGACTACAGGCATGCACCACCATGCCTGGCTCATTCTTTATTTTTTTTAATTTTACCTGTATGAGTGTTTTGCCATAATGTGTCTAAGTGTACCTGTGTCATGCAATGTCTGTAGACGTCAGGAAGATGGTGTCGGGTCCCCTGGAACTGGAGTCAGGATGGTTAGTCACCATGTGGGTGCTGGGAATTGAACCCTGGTCCTCCGCAAGAGCAGCCATCTCTTTAGCCCCACCAACCTTTTTCTTTACAGTCTAGTTTCCCTAGTTGCCAGCAGTTCAGAGAAGGTGGAGGCCACAGGGTAGAGTAATAAAATCCAACACTTTGTGCTATGAACATCAAGCTTGACATGCCTTAATATATTCTTGGATCTTTTTGAGTTCAGTCCCTTTACCATTAAAGTTTCTTGGTAGGTATGTGCTCTGCTAATTGACTCTTCCTATCTGGTTATATTTTGGTCATGGGAAAGGAAGCCAACTTGACTTTCGAAAATAAGGAGTTATTGTATTTCCCAAAGTCTAGTACATATTCCTCAAGATAAGACTACCCTAGTCCATCAAACACATGAAAAAATCGTGACTCTGCCTTCGGCTGGAACCGTTAACTAGGGATGACAATGGATACAGGAAGTATTACCATGTAGTTTTATTAAGAGAACTCTATCATTATCACTACAGTCATCACTGGAATGGATAAAAAAGTAGGCTTTGGTTGATAAAAATAGGAAAATAAGTTATTAAGAAATGAAACTGCAAATGATAAGAGGTATTTTAAGGCATGGAATCCCCAAGCAAAAATAGTAAAATGTGTCATGGATGTTGGAGTTGGAATCCACATGACATCATGACATTACTAAATTAAATATAGGTTACTGTGGTTTTCAAATACTGTAGGTTACCACAAAGCTCTGGCTCCTGTCTATACTAAAGAAATTTTAAGAAGTGGAGAAAATGATGGAAGAGATTTCTAGACAAGCAGAATATCTGACACCATGTTTTCCTTAGATGAAAACGTCTGAGATGGTTGTAAGCTGTTATGAAGATGAAATAACAGAAATGCGTCCACACAAGTGCATTGTAGGTGAATGAGGTATAAAGAAAATATTTTGTAAAGGGGATACAAATTATTAAGCAGGAATTCAAATATTAAGAAGTTTTCCTATAAAGACCATTCCAGGAAAAACAAAATCCCCCCATCCCAACGCAATTGAATGAGAGAAAAATGCAGCTAAATAAGATGTACTTACCCTCCCAAGGGAAGATGAAGTCTTATTAAGGTAGCTAGTACCGGCCAAATGTTTACAGAGTGTCGATTGATAGGTGATGCAGATACGTCAGCTTTTACTTTTATTGTTTACTTTTATTGTTAAGGTGACGCAAGAATTGTCACTGCAGCCTTTTCATTCGGACATGGCAACTCGGGATGGTGCAGGTGGAAAGTGAGTCAGGGGAAGGGGAGCTGGGACTCAGGGCTGCAACCTATGCTAGCAGGGGTCGATCCTGCATCCCGAGGCTGCACTGCATGCAGAGTATGCAAGGTTCCCGCACCGGCGCGCCGAAACCCAGGGGAGCTTTGCAGCAGGAGGGACCCGAAGGACACGGGGCGGGGGCAGGCTACCATTTGACGCCGTGCCTTGGAGCTGCTGCGGATCTAGCATCTCCTAACTGGGGCCGGACTTGGAACAGGTAAAGCCGGTTGGAGCGAGCCCCACGCGGGCCACTCTGGCCCGAGGCTCGTCTCGGTAGCTCCTCTCCCCCGCCCGCACCCGCGGGTGGGAGGGCGACGCCGCCGCCAGCGCGCGTGCGCGCTCCTCAGAGCTGCTCGTCTGCGTGCGTGAGTGGGAGGTGGCGGGCCTCTGACTCCGGCCTTCCCGGCGGACTGCTCCGGCGCTGCGTCTCCAGTCATGAACCGGTTCGGTGCCCGGCTGGTGGGAGCCACAGCGACCGCGCCGCCGCCGCCGCCAGCCCGCAGCAATGAAAACCTCGACAAAATCGATATGTCTCTGGGTGAGGGGCCGGGCTGGCCGGTTGCGGGTCGGGGAAGGCGCGGCGGCCAGGGTGGGGGAAGGGACGGTCGGCCGCTGGGGCCTCCGAGTGTGGTCGTGGGTGGGCGGACCCGAGCTGGGATCCGGACGGCGAGCGGCGCGGGTGGCCTGGTCCCTGGCGGAGCAGCGGGGACCCGGTGGCCCCCGCCGAGGCCGCGCGTGAGGAAGGGCTGAGTGACCGGGCGCGGCGGGCGGCGAGGCGGGCAGGTAGGCGGGCGCCCCCTCACTCCGAGGACGCAGTCTTAGGCCCACACCCGCTCTTTGTGGGGTCAACTCGGCCACCTGGCCTTCAGTGGGTGCGGTCACCGCGCTGCCTTCCGCAGGGTCTCGTCGCCGGGCCGGCAGTGGGTGGCGGAAAGCCGCGGCCCTGAGGAAGGCTGGTGCGGACGCCGGGGTTCAGGCGAGCGCTCGGCGGCGTCTGCAACCGGTGTCTCCCGAACGCCGCGGGCTGGGCAGGCGGCCCCAAACGGCCGCGTACGGAACGCCGCGACCGCTTCGCTCCGTCGGTAGTGTAGATAGAAGCACGTTCCTTAGCCTGTCCTCAGTCAGTCAGTCACGGAAAAAGAGAAGCCGAGGCAGATTAACCGAGTGCCAAAATGCCAGGTAGAACTCGGGCCCTGGCACACATAAAAACGATGCCGTCGTTTGGTGCTGATGATGTCAAAAAGCAGGATCCGTTTTCATTTCTGTTTGAAAAATTCGGAGCGGACCTTGCCCCGGCCTCTGTGTTTGGCTTAGCAGATCAAAAAGTGATTCTAATTTTGTGTAGTTGAGTTACGGTGCTGGATGTAGTCAGCTCTGCCTGCTCTTTCTCCTTAGATATATTCGAAAAGTAAGATGCCTGACTAGTGAACTCCAATGTGTAAACACCCCGAGGATGGTGTTTAGGGTACTGCTTTACTGGGTCTGGAAACGTTTTTTGGTTGTCATTTCTTTGTGTGTCTTTTTTTGAGACAGGGTCTCCCTGTAGCACCAGCTGTCTTGGAACTCACTATGTAGACCAGGCTGGCCTTGAACTCACAGGGATCCGCCTGCCTCTGCCTCCCAAGTGGTGGGATTAAAGGCGTGTGCCACTACCCCCGGCTCCATTTCTTTACATTTTTCATGTTTTATTGGGAAAGTTTTTTTGGTCAAAAGTCAAGAACTTTTTCTTGCTTTTTGGATTGCCTCGTTAGTACCTCGTATTTGAATTAAGTAATCTGAAATATATTTGGCCTCTAGTCTTGCCACACTGCTAATCACCGATTAGATCCAAAGAAACGAGCAAATCATTTGATCTAAAGCCAAGAATTCATATAAGGATGGATATTTATTGAGTGTTTACCCTTGTTGGTAACAGGTTCACATGCCTGTTTAATTTCAGAATCACCTGGTAAGGCTTGTTGTACTCCTAGTGGAAGCCTAGAATCTAGAGCATTCTGTTTTCAGTGGGAACCCTGCTTCTGCCACTTACTAGCCCAGTGCTTGTTATTGCTTCTTTTGTATAAAGGTCATAGTGACTACCTCTTGGATTTGCTGTATTAAATGAGTCAACAGGCATATGCAAGCTGCTTAGAAGAGTATTGGATACAGAATAAACATTTTTATACACATATAAACCATTACTCTCATTTTACAGAACTTTGGGAGGAGTAATTAGCGGAAAGTCATTTTAGTAAGTGCTGAAGACACGACTTCAGTCTGGCTTTAGAGCCCCCAACTATAGATGTTATACATATATGTTGAACACCTGTTTTCACAGCCAGTCTACTTCGGGAGCTCATCTTTTATTTTCTCCTCCTCTTCCTCCCCCTCCCCCCATTGTGTTATGTGTGCACAGCTCATTTGTGTTAGCAGTTGTTCGTGTGCTACAATATCCATTAGGAGGCTTCTAAGAGTTGGTTCTCTGCTCTTCCATCATGGGTTCTGGGGCTTGAACTCAGGTTTGAATGGCAAGCATTATTACCCACTGAGTCATCTATTTCCCTCCCTCCCTCCCTCCCTGACAGAGTCTTACAGTACAACCCTGGCTAACCTGGAACTTACTTTGTAGACCAGGCTGGCCTTAAACTCACAGAGATTCTCCTGCCTCTGCCTCCAAAGTCTTGGGATTAAAGGTATGTGTCACTATGTACATGTGTCCAGGTGCTGTGCATGTGGAAGCTAGAGGTTGACACCTGGTGTTTTTTTTTTTTTTTTTCTTCAGTCGTTCTCCACCTTATTTTTTGAGGCAGAGTCTGTCACTGAACCTGAAGCTCATCCATTTGGCTAGACTGACTGGCCTGCAAGTTTCAGGAGTTCTGTGCCTCTCTCCCCAGTGTTGGAATAACAAGTATGCACCACCACATCCAACTTTTTATGTAGGTGCTGGTGATCCAGGGATTCAAGCTCAGGTGTTCATACTTGTATGGTAAGCACTTTAACGACTGAGCCATATCTTAAGTAAAGAAGACTGGGTAATTCTTTTCAAAGTAGAAAAGTAGTGCTGTGTAGAGCTAAAATATAGCTCAGTCTCTTCAGAGTACAACAGTCTGTTAGGTGCCTTTCTTTAGTGAGAATTTTTTTTTTTTTTTTTTCCTTTTGAGACAGGATCTCCCTGTAGGCCCAGCTGGTCTGGAACTCACAGAGATCTGCCTGCCTCTGCCTCCCAAGTACTGGGATTAAAGGCATGTGCCATCATGCCAGGCTCTTTTAGTGAGAATCTTAGAGACTGTAATGCAGACTCCTTAATTTTACCAAATCTGCAAGAGTTTTAGAATCTTGTTTTCTGGGTTTTGTGGGTGAACCAGGTTTATACAAGAATTTACTAATAACTGGCCTTACGACTCAGTTTCCTAATTTAAAAATGAGTATTTTAAAACTTTTTTGGGAGGCTGGAGAAGTGGCTCAGTGGTTAAGAGCGCCGCTTGCAGAGAATCTGGGTTTGGTTACCAGAAACCACATAGCAGCTAACTACCGTAACTCCAGTTCCAGGGGATCTGATGTTCTCTTCTGGCCTCCACAGCACTTGCATGCACGTTACACAGACATACATGCAGATAAAACACTCATAAAATAAAAACTATTTCACCGGTCGTGGTAGCGCACGCTTTAATCCCAGCACTAAGGGGGGCAGAGGCCAGGCGGATCTCTGTGAGTTCAAAGCCAGCCTGGTCTCCATAGTGAATCCAGGACAGCTGGGGCTACAGGAAGACCCTGTCTCAAAAAGCCCCCCCCCAAAAAAAACAACAAACTGTTTCTTAAAAAAGAAAAAAAGATTATACTTCATAGGATTGTTGTAAGAATTGAGCATACATCAGAGTAAAGCTGTTCTGTACTCTGTGACTGTTACACACACACACACACACACACACACACACACAGAGTGCTATGGAAGAAACTTTGAAGTAGTTGGAGTTGATTATAATGGATCTTTTTTCTTATAATACATGCCCTATCTACTCAGTGAATAGGAGAGACCTTTTTTAGATCAGAAGACTTGTTTCTGCTGTAAGTAGTTTGAGGATTTAAACAGTAAAATGTTTTACTGTTTTAAAATTTTAAGCTGTAGCCAGGTATAGTGGTATCACAGCACTGTGGCAGTTGAGGCAGGAGGATCATGAGTTAAATCTTCAAGTGAAATCCTATCTCAAATTATTTTTAGTTATATTTAGGCTATATGTACTCTGTTTTAAAATACCCTGATAATCAAAAGTATACCTCCCTCAGTCTCCTGACCATGTTTTTTGGGGGGAGTATACTCTTAAAGCTCTGAAATATAGATTTCTACTAGAAAATAAAAAGTAACTTGTTAAAGGAAAATGTTTCATAGTGTTTTTTAAACTTTTCTTTCTGCTCATTGAGAATTTAATATATTCATATACCTGATATGTGAAACCTTTCACTGGTTTGAAAAACTAGTGCTATGATTTAAATATGAAGTGTCTCTGCAAAACGCTTGGTTCCCTAGAGCTAATGGAGCTACTGAGACATGATTGGATCATGAGGGCAATACTCTCATGACTGGATTAGTCCATTGGTAAGTTCATAGTTGAATTGGTTATTTAGGAGAGATAGGGTATGGTTGGAAGAAGTAGTTACTAAGGGTGTGACTTTGAAGGGTGACACCATTCTCCCCTTTCCTGGATGCCATGAGGCCATAAATTTTCCCCAGCCATGCCATTCTACCATGTTTTATCTTTTTTAAAATGTTTTATTGAATTTTTGTGTATTTCATACAGAAAATCATCTTTATACCCCCTTCCCCTTTAGCACCCTCCCATAGTCCCCCCCACTGGAGTTCATACATTCTGTCATTTGTGTTAAGGCCTATAATGTAAAGTTAGTGTCCCTAGATGTCCCTCAGTGCAAGTTCATCCACTGGGATCTAGTCAGCTTGTCTAGAGTCCCTCCCTTTAAGATAATCAGTTCTTGGCCGGGTGTCGTGGCACATGGCCTTTAATCCCATCACTTTCGAAGCAGAGGCAGGCAGATTTCTGTGAGTTCAAGGCCAGCCTGGGCTGCATTGAGAGTTCTAGGCCCCTGACTCCAAAAGCAAAAAAAAAAAAAAAAAAAAAAAAAAAAAAAAAAAAAAAAAAAAAAAAAAGATAAAATAAAAAAATAAAGATGATCATCAGCTCTTCCTCACCCAGCAGTGATCAGCTGTCAATAATACTTTGACTAAGATTGGGGCCTGCTGTTCATTTCCACATTTCTGTGCTGGGTTTTCGTCTGCTTAAGTTTGCATGGGTCTTGTGCATGCTGACAACATTGCTGCAGGTTCGTATGAGAAGAGTCCCAGGAACCTGTAGGACTGTTTCCATATGGTCATGCACCTCCTCCCTGCCTCTGACAATCTTTCTGCCCCCTCTTCTGCAATGGTCCCTGAACCCTGGGTGGGTGGATTTTCATATAGGAGTCCTGTCCAAGGACCTACACTCTGAAGACTTACTCTCTGCATTTTGACCATTTGTGATCTTTTGCTTTCCTGTTGCATGAGGGAGCTTCATTGATGAGAACTGAGAGATGCGTTAGTGTTCTCTTCATCCTTTATTCTATGTTCTGTGAGCCTTAGGTGTAGAGGTTGCATCCTAGATGTGCCACTTAGGTTAAGGCAGTTCACAGACAACCTCTGTGCGTGAACAGTTGTAGAACTCTATGTCTCTTGAAAAAGAAGCTTCTTTGATGGGTGGTGACTGGACTACTAGTCTGTAAATTTAGGATCCATATTTGCACTTAGTAAGAAATTACATTTGTATAGGGATGTGACAACCTTGGAGTTATCTTACTACAGGCTCAGAAACAATGGGGCCAACTGACTATAGACTGAAACTCTGAAACCCTGAGCCCAAATAAACCTTTCCTTCCTTTAATTGCTTATCGGGTATTTTGCCACCGTGGTAGAAAATAACTAGCACAATGGACTTTTAGTATTTTTAAAAAAATATTTTATTTATTTTATTTTTAATGTGTATGAGTATATTATCTGCATGTGTGTAAGTGTACCCATGTCATGCAGTGCCTGAAGAGGTCAGAAGAGGGCTTCAGATCCCCTGGAACTGGAGTTACAGATGGTTGTTAGCTGCCATGTGAGTGCTAGGAATTGAACCCAGGTCCTTTGCAAGAGCAGTCAGTGTGTAGCGCAGGCTAGCCCCAAACTTGTTATGTAGCCTACACTATCCTTGACTCCTCATTCTTTCCCTTCACCCTCTAAGTTTCACTCAGGCATTTTTGTAGGAAAAGTTCCAATCAATAACCAAAAGCAGATCCACCAACAAATGAAGAGTTCTGTTGCCAGGAGAAGAACAGAAGATACAGATCAGTGTTTCCCAAGAATATGTAAGGTCCTGGTTCAAAGTCCAATACAACAAACACCAACAAAACGCAGACTTCTTTACTGTTGGGCATGAAGGCACATGCCTGTAATCCCAGCACCAGGAGGCAGAGGCAGAAGTATCAAGAATTCAAAGTCATCTTTGGCTACACGGAGAGTATGAGGCCAGCTTGGGTGCTGTGAGAGACTGTCTGCAAAAAATCCAACCAACTAAACCAAACAACAAAAAAACCCCAAAAGACCAAATTGCTAATCATCTGAATTCATCAAATATTTATTGAGTATACACTTTGTGCAGTGAATGCCATGTGTAAGATTGCTTTAAAGGGAACAAACAAATATTAAGACAGTCTCCATTCTCGGTAAATTTAAAATTATTGAAACAGGCATGCAAATAGCAAGCAAAATTTAATGAGTTGTAATAAAGGTATGGTACTTAGGTTTTCTTCCTCTAGCAAAGCCATTTCTAATTACCTGTTCTTTCTAGACTGACCTCTGTAATTCTGTAAGCCTCAGTACTTCCAAAAAACACTTTCAAACCACTGCAAGATTATTCATAAACATCATACCATCTTAAATGATCAATGTAATGATAAGAAAACTAAATGTATTCAGGTTCTTATCTGTATGGGTCAAAAGTTCCTAGAAGCCAAGAGTAGGAGAGTACAAGTTATCTTCTGGGGGCTGGAGAGATGGCTCAGCAGTTAAGAACACTGGCTGTTCTTGCAGAAGAACCAGGTTCGAATCCCAGCACCCACATGGCAGCTAACAACTGTCTGTAACTCCAGTCCCAGGGGATTTGACAGCATCTTCTGACCTCCGTGGGCATTGTATGACCCATACAGGTAAAGAGCAGGTAATTAGAAATGGCTTTGCTAGAGGAAGAAAACCTAAGTACCATACCTTTATTACAACTCATTAAATTTTGCTTGCTATTTGCATGCCTGTTTCAATAATTTTAAATTTACCGAGAATGGAGACTGTCTTAATATTTGTTTGTTCCCTTTAAAGCAATCTTACACATGGCATTCACTGCACAAAGTGTATACTCAATAAATATTTGATGAATTCAGATGATTAGCAATTTGGTCTTTTGGGGTTTTTTTGTTGTTTGGTTTAGTTGGTTGGATTTTTTGCAGACAGTCTCTCACAGCACCCAAGCTGGCCTCATACTCTCCGTGTAGCCAAAGATGACTTTGAATTCTTGATACTTCTGCCTCTGCCTCCTGGTGCTGGGATTACAGGCATGTGCCTTCATGCCCAACAGTAAAGAAGTCTGCGTTTTGTTGGTGTTTGTTGTATTGGACTTTGAACCAGGACCTTACATATTCTTGGGAAACACTGATCTGTATCTTCTGTTCTTCTCCTGGCAACAGAACTCTTCATTTGTTGGTGGATCTGCTTTTGGTTATTGATTGGAACTTTTCCTACAAAAATGCCTGAGTGAAACTTAGAGGGTGAAGGGAAAGAATGAGGAGTCAAGGATAGTGTAGGCTACATAACAAGTTTGGGGCTAGCCTATGCTACACATTGAAGCTGTCTGAAAAAGCCAAAATAATAAGAATATAAGAGAAGTGAAGGATATAGGAGAAATCTGTTAACTATGAAGTGAGACAGATCAGTTGATTAATTTTGTTAATATGAAAATAATTATGACATTTCCTCTTGTAGATGATATTATCAAACTGAATCGAAAGGAAGGCAAGAAACAAAATTTTCCAAGACTAAATAGAAGGCTCCAGCAAAATGGCACTCGACAATTCAGGATGAGAGTACGTTGGGGAATCCAGCAGAATTCTGGTAAGTTTTAATGAAATGCTCTTATTTATGGATTCATAATGTGCAGTGTTCATTACAGACTTAAAACCTGAAAGAACTATATCAGTACCCTTTGTGATTTATATTTTCTCTACTCTCAGATTTTTGTTTAGTTCCGAAAACCTGGTAAAAAAATTATTTCCTAAAATAGCTGATAAATAATTGGTCCTTAAAATATTAAGTTGTTTTAAAGTAAATCTCAATTTATAAGTAGTGTAAATTATATTTGGGGTTTGGAATGTGGAAAGATCTTACATATTACCAGGCCCTATTTCCTTCCCAGTGACAGACAGTCTGATGGATAACTAACTCCAGCTTAAATATGTTCAGTGAAAGAACATACTTCTTCATAAGATAACTCTGTCTGGGGCAGCTCTATTTACTAGAAAATTCTGAATTTTAATTAAAACATGCCTGTTACTTCTACAGTGTTACTGGAAGCAAGCTCATTTTTCTAAATTAGAAACCTTTTAGAATGTGGATACTGCCATTCTGCTCCATACGTTTTTCTTTTTTCTCTTTTTCTTTTCTTTGTCTTTTTATTTTTTTAAAGCAGGGTCTCACATGTAGCCCTGGCTGGCCTGGAATTTATTATGAAGAGCAGGCCTCTGCCTCCTGAGTGCTGGGATCAAAGGAGTGCAATGCCACTGCTGCTTTCCTTAAGACGCCTTACTTTAAGAACTTTTAAGATTTGTTAAATCCCTCAAGGTAACTCTAAATCGACTGCTTTAGTTGTAATTTGATAATCTACATGTAGAGTTATTTTTGGTAATCTGAAAATTTATTATTATTTGGTTCTAAAATGGATGAGAGGCAGTAATTGAACACTTAATTATGTATTATTAATTTTTTAGCAACTCTATCAGCATCCTAGAGTAAGTCTTTGTTCAAATAAAAAGAAACTAAGTCTTTTTTACATAAATAAAAAATATGTTGATAAATTAGTGTCAACTAACATTAATTTTTTTATTCTGTATTTTGCTGTTTAACAAGTCATATGCCAGCATGTCCTCAAAATACATATGTAACTGCAATTGGAACCTACAAAAAATTTAATTGTTCTTTAATAATTTTTTATAGAGTTATTTTTTTAATTTAATTTTTTTGGTGGGGGGGCGGTCTTTTTGAGACAGGGTCTCACTGTAGCCCCAGCTGGCCTTAACCAGGCGTGGTGGTGCACTCCTGTAGTCCCAGCACTTGGGAGGCAGAGGCAGGCGGATCTCTGTGAGTTCAAGGCCAGCCTGGTCTACATAGTGAGTTCTAGGCCAGCTGGGGTTGCAGGGAGACCCTGTCTCAAAAAGATGAAAAAAAAATTTTTTTTTCTTATTTTTTGTGTGTATGAGTGTTATGCCTGCATGAGTGTAAGTGCACCCTTGTTGGGCAGTGCTCTGCAGAAAACAGGAGAGGGTTTTGGATCCTCTGGAACTGGATTTATGAATAGTGGACACCATGTGGGTGTTGAGATTCAGACCCAGGTCTTCTGCAAGAGCAGCCAATGCTCTTAACCGCTGAGCCATCTCTCCAGCCCAGATTTATTTTATTCTTAATTATGTGCACATCTGTGTATGTATGAGTGCAGGTGCCCTCAGAGTCTAAAAGATGGTGTTGATCACTTGGAGTTGGAGTTAAAGGCAGTTGTGAGTCACCCGACATTTGTGCTCGGAACCAAGCTCTCATCCTCTGTAAGAGCAGTATGTTTTTAACCACTGAGCCATCTCTCCAATCCTTCTAATAATTTTTTCAAAGATTAATTTTTACTTTATAAGTGCTTTGCCTGCATACCAACCACATGCATACCTGGTAACCACCGAGGCCAGAGAGGGCATGTGATCTCTTGAACCTGGAGTTAACAGATGATTGTGAACTGCTGTGTAGGTGCTGGGAACTGAACGTGGGTCCTTTGCAAGAGTAGCCAGTGCTCTTAAACTGCTGAGTTTAGCCCCTCTAATAAGTTTTTTGTTTTTTGAGACAGAGAAGTCTTACTATGTAACTCTGGCTAGCCTGGAACTTGCTATGTAAACCAGGCTGGCCTTGACCTCCTAGAGATCCACCTTACCTCTGCCTTCTAAGTGCTGGTATTAAAGGTGTGCACCACCACATCTGGCTTAATAATTTTTTAATATCTGAACCTAGCTAATAAATTTTAACAGGTGTTTAGCTATTACAAATAAATATTTAATCCCATTGATTTATAGTAATAGTTTCTTACAAATGTTATTCAACATTCTGACATATTTTGTATACCATAATATTTATCTATTTTTTTGAAGAATTCAGAGAAGCCAGAAATAGTACTTATTTATATTTTACATATCTAATAAATTTTTTGAACTGCCTAGTTCTTAATTTCTAGTAGTAGAAATAACTTAGAAAAGTAGAGTTTAAGAAATGTCAGAGTTCTAATAAAGAGAAATATGTCTTTAAAAAAAAAAGAAAAAGAAATGTCAGAGATGCTGGATGTGATGGCACATTAATCCCGGCACTCGGCAGATAGAGACAGGTTGATCTTTGAGATTAAGGCCAACCTGATCTACATAATGAGTTCCAGGCTAGCTGTGGCTACAGGGAGACCCTCTCTCAAAAAGACAAAAAGGAAGGGAAGGAGGAAAAGAAAAGAAATAAAGAAATGTCTTACTGCTTAAGAGCTCTGACTGCTCTTGTAAATGACCTGAATTTGGTTCCCAGCACCCACATGGTGAGTAATAATCATCAGTAACTCCAGTTTCAGGAGATCGTGAACTCTTCTGACTTCCACTGGCATTGCACATACATGGTGCACTTATATACATGAAGGCAAAATACTCATACAATAAAAGTATCTAAATTAAAATTTTAAGAAATATCATAGGTGTGCGTAATGATGCATGCCTTTTATCTCAGCATTTGGGAAACTAAGAGAAATTGAGAGACAGGAGGATCAACTTAAGTTCAAAGCCAACCTGGTCTACATAGAGTTCTAGACCAGCTACTACTGCATAAAGAGACCCTGTCTAAGAAAAAAAACCAACAAAGCTGGGAGATGTCTGGGAATAAAGGAAAAGGATACCATGGTATTACTGGACTTCACGTAAGGATTGTGTGCTAAGATTAGAAGGGATGATTTAATGGATAAGGTGAAATATAATCTGGTCCATGAAACATCAGAAAAATTATCTTTTTTGGGGGATTATGATCTGAACCCTGAGATCCATGATAATATAGGGACAACTTAGGAATGGCTAAGATTGAGCTTTGTTCCTCTCACAGTCCGTTATGTTTTGAATGCTACTGTTGCATTCTAAATGGTCTTACCACATTCTCGTCCTGTCTTCCAATATGTCTAAAGTAATGCTGATGTAGTTTTACCATGAATTCCTTGTCAAGTACAGTCTGTGCCCATTCAAACCTTTTTATGGTTTTACCCCAACACATCCCATTCACTTTTTGCCCTTTTCTCTAGACTATATCTCTCAATATGTTGTGGTCACCTATGTCTTTTTACTTGTCACACCAATCAGAAATCCTTCATGCTGTCTTTTCTATTCAGATGTTGCTCATTTTGTAGTATCTAGTCAACAGACTGCTTTTTAAGTATAGTAGCTGTGGACTTTTTCTCCTTGAAAATACACTGTGGAGGGGCTGGAGAGATTGATCAGTGGTTAAGAACACTGATTGTTCTTTCAGAAGACCCGGGTTCAAATCCCAGCACCCCATGGCAGCTAACAACTGTCTGTAATTCCAGTTCCAGGGGATCCAACAGTCTCTTCTGTCCTCCTTGGGCACTGCACGACACGGGTGCACTTACCTACATGCAGGCAATACATGAATACACATAAAATAAAAATAATAAATAAAATATTTAAAAAATACATTGTGAATTATGTTCTTTTATTATTTCATTTTTATGTCACAGTTTGGAGAGCTGTTCCTTCTTTGACCACCACACACACCTGTGCTTAGATCATGGCTCTGCTGTTTTCTGTGACCTCTCAGTCATCATCATTCTTTGCTTTACCTGCAAAATTAAGATTAATTGTTCTCATTAAGTTCTTATGTAAATTAAAGTATTTGGCAACACAGTACCTAGCAGTATAAGTGATAGCTGTTTCATTTAGTTAATACAAATAAAACTAACTCACAGATTTAATATATGAGATCTCCCAACATATTTGAATCATCATTAAAGAAAACCATATATAGAACAGAAATAATGCATTTAAAAATTTTGTGTCTTTATTGCTTTTTTTCTGATTATAAAATTATTAACTATCAATGCTTTTAGGACTGAGGCGAACACTAGAGAAAGAAACATATCTGGATGCACCATTACCCCCCCCCCACGCACACACACCTGTGTTGACCTTGCTGGAGAGGGCAAGACCATGACATGGCTTTTTGGGTGGCAGAGAAATCTGTTAAGTTTCCATGCTGATGAGACTTACTGGGAAGCTGTGTGTGGACATGTAGTGCTGCTTAGATTCACTGGGGGATAGACAAGGATGAGAACTAGACAGGTACTTAGGATACAGAATTGAAGGCATCACTCAAAATTTTTGCCAGCAGCATCTTTGTAGCCTTACCATAGAATCGGCCATAGGATGGCTGGTGAGTATCGTTACGTGTCCCATGCCACAGGAACAAACCATGAGAAGTATATTGGAATCTGTAAGAAAAGTCCCTTCATCTTCTGTAATTTCTCCAGCACCCTCTATTGATAAAGATTAAAGCCATGCACACTAACAAAAAAGTGGTGTTCTTAGCAGAGGCAGGGCTATAAAGGATGAGTGGGAGCTGAGAGATAATAAATTAATAGTGATTTAAACACCCTATCTTGTTGAACTCCTGTTTGAAATTATTGATAGGGATATTATACAAGTTCAAGGGTTAAATAAGTGTGAGAATGACATGCTATTACTTCTTAGAGATTCATAGTACACATTAGCCCTGAGAAGTCCTACAGCAAAAATTTAATTTTACTTAGTTTTAGCAATGAGACTTTTTTTAGTTGTAAAACTTGTTATATGTTACAGATAACATTCTAAAGACTTTCCCCTAAAAGTCAGAATTAAGATGAGAATGCCCACAATCACAGTAGTTACTTAGCATGATTCTCTTCAAATTTCTGGCTGTTGCATTAAGAAATTCTAATTTTTAAATTTTTAAGGGTTTCTTTGGGGGGGGGCGGTTTTTGAGACAGGGTCTCCTTGTAGCACCAATTGACCTGGTATGTGCTCAGTAGACCAGATTGGCCTTGAACTCACAGAGATCCCCCTGCCTCTGCCTCCTGAGTGCTGGGATATTTATTATTTGGTTTTTTTTACACAGGGTCTGACTATGTAGACAAGGCTGGCCTTGAACTCAACAGATCTGCCAGGCTCTGCCTCCTGAGTGCTGTCTAGAATAAAATAAAGTGCGTCTTTAGAATAAAATAAGAAATTACGGTGGTCTAGGGATATGGCAAAAGTAGGTTTTTCTCTGGGATCTATGACCTCTCCAGCCATGTGTATTTGGCTATGTTTATAATACTGCGCAGGTGGTCCCTTCCATTGAGTAGGTCTTAATTCCAATTAGATAGTTGTTGATTACCCCCAAGAAAAAGGTGCCACTACTGCATGAATAGCAATAGTTTGCTGGGCCTATTCTTTATTAGGCTTCACAGCTGGGTAGTGCCATTGATTGGGTTTTTTCCCTTGGCAGCTTGCATAGTATCCTCTGATACCATGAAAGCTAGTCTTCAGAGGAGGCTTCCTGGTCATTTCCAGCTGTATTGCTGCAAGTCCTTTGTCTGAAGTGTGACCTGTTTTCAGCAATAGGGTCTCACCTTTAAGTTCTAGGTGGCAATCAAGGGCTGTAGCAATAGTCTGTTATTTTGGGACTCTCTTGGACTACCTTGACCAATACCTCGAGAGGTTTCTCCTGCTCAGCACTGTGTTTTTGTTACATAGCCTTCAGGTGTATACATGTACTTGTGTGTTTATTGTATGTGTATTTTTCAGTAGGACTTTGAACTAATTCATTTCCCTCCGGGTTTTCATACCATCTAAGCATTATTTATCTTTCCTCTCACTCCCCAGTATACCCTTTTTACAGGAGGGGTCCTGTTAAAGTACATTACCCTTTTCCTCATTTCTCCCTTAATAACACCTGTCTCATACTGCCCCCCCCCCGACTTCTGCTTCCCCTTTTTTCCCATGGTTCATTTCCATTTTCCTGGCTCCTGTGGTTACATCAGGATTTATACTTACATTTAGGGATTTGGAGCTAAGATCCACAAATGAGGGAGAACATATGTTGGTTGTTTTGCTGAATCTCTGTTTCTTCACAGTTATACTACAGTTTCTAGTTACATCCATTTATCTGCAAATTTCATGATTTTGTCTGTCTTTACTGGTGAGTAGAACTTCATTGTGTAAATGTACCACATTTTCACTTTCCATTTGTCAGTTGAGGGGCATTTAGGTTGTTTCCATTTCTTAGTTATTATGAAAAGTGCAGCAGTAAGCATGGCTGTGCAAGTATTTACGTAGTAGGGTAAGTTCATTGGGTATATGCCGAGGACTTACTGACTGGATTATATGGTAGATTTATTTTGTTTTTTAAGTC
Source organism: Nannospalax galili (assembly GCF_000622305.1). Lineage (NCBI taxonomy): Eukaryota > Metazoa > Chordata > Mammalia > Rodentia > Spalacidae > Nannospalax > Nannospalax galili. The sequence goes on from NW_008342423.1 coordinate 1,640,207, forward strand.
TCCATACTGTGCTGGATTATGGTATCACATGCCTTTAATCCCAGCACTTGGGAGGCAGAGGCAGGCAGATCACTGTGAATTCAAAGCCAGTCTGGTCTACATAGTGACACTGTCTCAAAAGGATTAAATCCACTGATGTCTACAGTGGATGAGTGTTCCCGTTCCCCCATCCATGCCAGCCATTGGTCTCATTTATTCTCTATTATGAGCTTTTTTAATAATTAGAAAAAGTATTTCAATTGATAAGATATATAACGAAAGCAGATTTTAGAAAAAACAATTTGAGGGCTAGAGAGATAACTCAGCAGTTGAGAGCAAGGGTGCTATTACAAAGGACCTAGGTTTGGTTCCCAGCACCCACCCACCAACCTGGCGAGTTCCAGAAGATCCGATGACCTCTTCTGGCCTCTGAAGGCATTGCGTGCATGTGATATACTTACATATATGCAGACAAGGCACTCGTACATGTAAAATAAAAAAATTTAAAAAATTTTTAAAAAGCAATTTGAATAGAGTAGGTGTAAAAGCAAAGAAACTAAATTGTAGACTAGTAAGTAAATGGAAGATGAGATAGTGACTCTACTGTAGATCAGCACTATCCAATAGAAATAAAATGTGAACCACATATTTATAATAGATTTTATATTATTTAACCCAGCATATGAAACATACTTGAACATAAAATATAAAATCATTAATGGAACATTTGTACTATCTCAGTTCAGACTAGTTATATTTCAGCTATTGACTATTCACATATAATTGATAGCTACTGCTGAACATGATGGCACATACCTATAATCCCAGCACTTGAGAGGCAGAAGCAGGATTACTGTGAGTTCAAGGCTAATCTGAACTTCATGGCATTTTCCAGGCCAGCCTGGGCTGTATAGTGATACCCTGTCTCAAAAAAAAAAAAAAAAAAAGGCTGCTGTATGCACAAGTGCATTCTAGATTGTCATACTGAGGAAAGTAATACAGGGGCTGAGGGTGTAGTTCAGTGGTAGAGTATTTTTCTAGCATATGTGAGCTGGATTTGATCCCCAGCACTACATAGACCAGCCAACTTTAGAAATAAAGTATCCTTTGCAATTTGCAGTTGCAGTCCTATCTTAATAGTATTTATTCTTCCTTTCCTTTTACAGGTTTTGGTAAAACTAGTGTGAGTCGTAGAGGGAGAGTGATACCGGGAAAAAGACGTGCTTATGGAGTTATCACTGGCCTTGCAGCTAGGAAAGCAACTGGAATTCGAAAAGGAATTAGTCCTATGAATCGTCCACCTCTAAGTGATAAGGTATAATGATGGCTTAACCTGGAGTCAAATACCATTTTCCTTTATTTACACATACACACACACACACACACACTAGCATGCATGAGACAGAGTCTCATTATACAGCCCTGGCTGGCCTGGAACTCACTTATGTAGGCCGGGCTGGCCTTGAACTCATGGAGATCCACCCGCCTCTGCTTCCTGAATGCTGGGATTAAAGGCATGTATCACCACACTTGACTATATAATGTTTTTATGAGTAAGATTTAGGGTGTTTTGATTCTTTTAATTTTTAAGAAATTATTGTGTGTGTGTTTGTGTGTGTGCAGACCTGTGTGTATCATTGTGTGTGTACGTGTGGAGGCAGAAGAAAACTTTCAAGAGGCTTCTCCTTCCACTCATACATAGTTTCTAGAGTCGGAACTCAGGTTGCTTGTATGGCAGGTGTTTTTCCCTGATGAACCATCTTGCCAGTCTCAGATAATTCTGATTCTTATTTATGTATGTATTCTTTTGGGTGCTGGAGATTAAATTCAGAGCATAAGCTAGGGAGCACTCTGAATTGCATCCTCAGCCCTGACTTTTATTTATTTATTTTGAAACAGAATCTAGGCTGGCCTTGAACTCCTGCCCCCACCTGCCAAATGCTGGGATTGAAGGTGTATGCACTTGTGTCCAGGCTCCTCTGGTTTTAAATTTTTAAATAAACTACTTCGGGACTTACATGAAGATTTTAACAGCTAAATAAAAATTATTTCTGATCATGAAGAACATATTGTCACATTCTCAAATATAATTTTTCTTTCATATCTATAGGAATTGCTTCCAGGATACCTCTTTGAAACCTAAATCATCACACACACTGAAGTCACTTTTATAGAGTGTAGTATATAAAGTATGCACATTGTCCTGTGTTTAATCTGTTACAGTCTAAATACTATGTAAATAGTTGTTTCACTGTATTACTTAAGGAATAATGATTAAAAAAATCTATAAATGTTTAATAAACTTTTTCTCTCCTTTTTTTGGGAGGGGGAAAGTTTTTTGAGACAGGGTCTCATATAGTAGCCCAGGATGGCCTTGAACTCACTGTGTAGCCAAGGATGACTGTAAACCTCTAATCCTACCTTCATCTACCAAAGGAAGTTTGAATTAGAAGCTTGCATCACTACATCTGGCTTAAGTAAACTTAAACATTAAGCTGTAACATAAATAATTATGATTATAAATGCCAGGTACTTTGAAAGAAAAATTGTTTCATAGAGGAAGCTTTCACATTTAGTCTATAAAATGGTCCTTGGTGTTAATCATTACAGACAAAATAAAAAATCTTGGAATAGGATCTGTAGAGATGGCTCAGCAGTTAAGAGCTCATACTGCTCTTGCAGAGAACCCAAGTTTGGTTTCTAGTACCTATGTAGCATGGCTCATAACTTCCTTCAGCTCCAAATCCAGGGGATCTGATGCCCTCTTTGGCTTTAGTGGGCACCTGTACTCTCATGCACATACCCCCATACAGACACACATACATACACATAATCGATAAAATGTAAAAAATTTAAAAGCATGGAGAGATGGCTCAGTGGTTAAGAACACTGGCTGTTCTTGCAGAAGACCAGGTTCAAATCCCAGCACCCACATGGCAGTTAACTGTTTGTAACTCCAGTTCCAGGGGATCTGACAGCCTCTTCTGTTCTCTGCGAGCATTGCACAACACGGGTCCACTTACCTACATGCAGGTAATACACTCATACACGTAAAATATAAATAATAAAATATTTTTTTTTAAAAATTTAAAGCATGGAATAGGCTGTTAGTCTGATCTCTGGCTTTTCTCTTATGTTCTTGACATTCTTTATACTTATTTTTACATTTTCTTCTTTTCTAAGTAGTCCTTAAGAGCCAAGTATGGAGAACTGGGGAGGTAGCTCAGTGAGGATAGTATGAGGACTTGAGTTCAGTGCCCAGGATCACATAAAACAGCCTGTAACCTGAGCACTGGAGTAATGGAGTCATGGAGGATCCCTTGGGTTTGCTAGTCTAGCCAGAACTAGTGAGTTCCATATTCAGTGAGATCGTTTCTCAAAAAATTAGAGATAAGTTGAGGAAGATACCTGGTGTCAACCTCTGTCCTCCACAAGCACATGAGCACATAAATCCTTGTGCACCTGCACACAATACACACCACACACACAAGTAAATAAAGATCTTTCTAAAACAACACAGCAAAAGAGCCAGCTGTGGTAGCAGCACTTGGGAAACTAAAATAGGAGGATTATGTTTGTGAAGCTGGAAAAACAAATCTACATTAAATATTCATGAAAATGACTTAAAAAAAAACATAGTCAATGTTTATTAAGTGCTTCTTGTGATTAAAGTAATAGGAAGGCCCAGGTAGTGTATAAGAAATGGTCCAAACAGTTGCGTTTAGAGACATCTCTATGGAAACATAAGGAAACCCGAATTAGGATTTCATGATGGATTTGATGTGAAGGAAGGAAAACTGAACATTTCATGTGCTTGTAGGTTGTTTTGGTTTTCTTTTTTTTTTTTTTGACTTGGCTGACCTGGGACTTAGAGATCTGCCTGCCTCTGCCCCTCCTGAGTATTGGGATTAAAGATGTGTGCCACCACACCTGGTTTATGCTTGTGTTTTTATTGTTACTATTATTTTTGTTTTGTTTTGTTTTTGTTGTTGTTGGTTTTTTTTGGTCTTTTTGAGACATGGTTTCCCTGTAGCCCCAGCTGGCCTGGAGCTCCCTCAACTCTTTACTGTTCTTTTAAAGGGTTAGTAGTATTAGAAATATCTTTTTTTTTTTTTTTTTTTTTTTGGTCTTTTTGAGACAGGGTCTCCCTGTAGTCCCAGCTGGCCTGGAAGTCACTATGTAGACCAGGCTGGCCTTGAACTCAAAGAGATCCGCGTGCCTTTGCCTCCCAAGTGCTGGAACTACAGGCGTGCACCACCACGCCCGGCTCTTGATTGTTTTTTTAAAAAGAATTCCATTGAAATTATTGTGATGGTGTTTCAGAGGTGTCCCCCCGCCCCCCGTAACCAGCTCCCTGCCTTTTTTGTAGTTACCACAATTATTGTGATGGTGTTTTAGAGGTGTTCCCCCCCTCCCGTAACCAGCTCCCTACCTTTTTTGTAGTTACCACAATTATTGTGATGGTGTTTTAGAGGTGTCCCCCACCCCCCGTAACCAGCTCTCTACCTTTTTTGTAGTTCCACCTTTTTTTTTTTTTTTTTTTAAAACACATTTTTTTTGGAACTTAGCCTTTATCTTTTTACTTACTGTGTTAGGTGGGTTTTTTTTTTTTTTTTTTTTCGTTTTTTTGAGTCAGAGTCTCCCTGTAGCCACTGCTGGCCTGGGACTTTTTATGTAGACCAGACTGGCCTTGATCTTACAGAGATCCACCTGCCTCTGCCTTCCAAGTGCTTGGATCAGAGGTGTGTACCACCATGCCTGGCTTAGTTTTTTATTGCTATAACAAAATACCTTAGATAATTAAGCAGTAAGTATTGCATTAGACTTACTTTTAGGGTTTTGTAGGTCCAGTCTAAGATTGGGAGTTGGGGGATAGAGCACATACTTGGGCCTCTGGTGAAGCTAGCATGTCATGGCAGAGATTGTATAGTAGTGGAGCAAAACTATCATTTACCACACATCCAGGACATTTTTGGCCCCTGTATTGTACATTAGAAATGTTTTCATTATAGTTGGGTATAACAAATGACAATCTGATTAACATAGTTTCTTACCTTCTGAAAGAATATAGAACGATATTTTCCAGCATTAAAAAGGAAAACAAACCTTCTGAGACAAAATGAAGTCCAAAGGAAACCAGTTGCAGTTCTCAAGAGACCTAACCAGTTAAACAGAAAGTAAGTACTCAGATATTGAGGAATATATTATCATAAAGTATCTGTATTAACTACTTCTCTTGTTTCTGTGACAAAATACCTGACAAAAGTAGCTTGTGAAGGAAGGATTTATTTGGGGTTTTAGTCAGTGGCTACAGCTCGTCATGGCTAAAAGAACAGGTGAGTCAGCATGTCCACAGTCAGAGATGTGAAGCAGAGTGGTGATCGCTTGTACTCAGCTCACTTTTTATTCGTTCTCGGTCCCCAACCTGTGGAATGCTCCCCGCCCCCAATATGTAGGCTGGATCTCCCCTCTTTAGTTAACCTAATCTACATAATCCTTTACAGACTTGTCCAGAGATTGGTTGTTTTCTTTTTTCTTTTTTTTTTTTTTTTTTTTTTTTTTTTTTTTAAAGTAGCCTAACTGGAAAAAGACCAGACCTAGGAAAGTGTCAATTCTGGCCTTGAATTCCCAAAGATCGCCTGCCTCTGCCTCCCCAGTGCTGGGATTAAAGGTGTGTGCCATCACGCCTGGCCTCAGGTTGTTTCTATAGTGAGTATAAATCCTGTCAAGTTCACAATCAAGACTAACCATCAGAGTATACAAAATACTTACTTTGCTAGGTATTCGGAAGAATGGATTTATACTGAGGGTTTTCTAATTATCTGGTTATTTTCAGCACACATATTTGATGGGGGTCAGGGATGAGACTCAGTGGTATAGAGTACTTCCTAAGCATGTGGAAAGTCCCAGGGTTTGATCCCTAGCTCCATGGAAACAAAAATAGATATTGGAGCTGTCTACCTGAAATCCAACATGGAAGCATTCAGTAGTAGCTTTCTTATTTCTTAGAAACAGTGGTATTGATGAATTTTAGTAATAGAAACCTTTTATTTATTTAAGGTTTTTTTGAGACAAATCTCCCTGTAGCTGCCCTGGAACTCTCTATGTAGACTAGACTGGTCCTGATTTCTCCACCTACCACTGTCTCCTGAGTGCTGAGATTAAGGGCATGAGCCACCACACCCAGCCCTACATAAACCTTTTTAAAAAGGTATCACTCTGCTTTAAAACTTTGACATATAGAGCTGGGCGTGGTGGTGCACGCCTTTAATCCCAGCACTTGGGAGGCAGAGGCAGGCGGATGTCTGTGAGTTCAAGGCCAGCCTGGTCTACATAGTGAGTTCCAGGACAGCTGGGGCTACAGGGAGACCCTGTCTCAAAAAGACAAAAAAAAAAAAAAAAAAAAAACTTTGACATATAGAGTAAATTGTAAAACTAATCAATTTTGTAAAAATCATAACACTTGGGTCAGAATTATTCAAAATTTGGAATTTTAAATTTTAAATTGTAAAACTAATCAATTTTATAAAAATCATAACACTTGGATCAGAATTCAAAATTTGGAATTTTAAATGCTGAATTGGTTATTGAACCTTGATTCTTATTAAACACCGAATCATAATGTAGATTTTTTTTTCTGAAAAGCAAGCTAGAAAATTACTTGTTTTTGTTTCTTTTTTTATATATTTTATTATTTTTATTTTATGTGTATGCCTGCATGGTAAGTGCACCCATATGTAATGCCTGCGGAGGACAGAAGAGACTGTCGATTCCCTGGAACTGGAGTTATGGACAGTTGTTGGCTGCCATGTGGGTGCTGGGATTTGAACCTGGGTCCTCTGCAAGAACAGTCAGTGTTCTTAACCACTGAGCCATCTCTCCAGCCCTTTATTTTTATATTTTATGTGTATGAGTATATTGCCTGCATGTATGTGAGTGCTCCCATGTCATGCAATGCTGCGGAACTGGAGTTAAGGACAGTTTGTAGCCACCATGTGGGTGCTGGGAATCAAACCCAGGTCCTCTGCAAGAGCAGTCAGGTGCTCTTAACCACTGAGCCATCTCTCCAGCACCCCCCTACCTTTTTTTTAAAAGATAGTCTTGGTATATAGCTCTGGATGATGTGGAACTAACCATGTAGAACATGATGACCTCGAACTATTGATCCTTCTATCTCCTCCTTCCAAATGCTGGGATTTCAGGCATGTTCTGACAACCGAGGGTGCATGGATATTTTTTTGTCTTCTTTTCTCTTCTCTCTTTTCTCTCTTTTCTCTCCTCTTCTCTCTTCTCCTCTCCCCTCCCCTCCCCTCTTCTCTCTTCTCCCCCCTCCCCTCCTATCTCCCCTTCCTCCCCCTCCCCTCTGCTCTCCTCTCCCTTCTTTTTTTTGGTCTTTTTGAATCAGAGTCTCCCTGTAGCCCCAGCTGGCCTGAACTCAAAGAGATCCACCTGCCTCTGCCTCCCTAGCACTGGGATCAAAGGTGTGCACCCACCATGCCTTTTTTTTTTACTATTTATTTTTTGTAAACTTTTAACTGAACTTTTGTGTATTTCGTACAGAACATCTTTATACCCCCTTCCCCATTGGCCCCATTCCACAGGCCCCCCACAACTGGAATTCTGTCATTTGTGTCTAGTGTCCCCCCAGACGTCCCTCAGTGTAAGTTCACCCACTGAGGTCTAGTCAATTTACAATCTCTTCCTTTAAGAAGATCAGCTCTTCCTCACCGAGCAGTAATATGCTGCCAATAATTATTTCAACTAAATTGGGTCCTACTTCCCATTTCCACAGTTCTGTGCTGGGTTTTTGTCTGCTTGAGTTTGCATGTTTCTTATGCATGCTGACACCATTGCTGTAGGTTCATATGAGCCTACAGGACTCTAAAAATATTTTACGTGAATGTGTGTATGGCCAGCATATATGTAAATGCACCTGTGTCGTGCAGTGCCCTTAGAGGTCAGAAGAGGACATCAGATCCCCTGGAATTGAGTTACTGATGGTTGTTAGCTATCATGTGGATGCTGGTAACCAAACCTGGTCCTTTGTAGGAGCAACCAGGGCTCTTAACCATTTCTCTAGCCCCATGAATATTCTTAAATAGAAATTATTTTTATACTAAATTGAAAGCATACAAAAGTCTAAAGTTAGGAACTGTTGATGATATTCTGTTCTCTATAAAGGATAAAGTAGGCAAAAGGAAAACTTAAAAGCTATGAAGTTACTTTATTCAATTTCAAGTACTATTATTCATTTCTTTTTTAAAAAATATTTTATTTTTATTTTATGTATATGAGTGTATTGCCTGCATGTAGGTAGGTTCACCCATGTTGTGCAGTGCCTGAGATCAGAAGAGGGTGTCAGATGCCCTGGAACTGGAGGTATAGACGGTTGTTAGCCACCATGTGGGTGCTGGGAATCGAACTCAGGTCCTCTGCAAGAGTAGCCAGTACTCTTAACCGCTGAGCCATCCCTCCAGCCCTGTTACTTCTTATAGAAGACAATTCATAGTAAATAAAACCTGGAATTGCAGTTTTACTTAACTGCCATGTTTGGAAATCATTTAGTAGCATCTTTTGTGAAAGAGGTCCTTCACCAATAAGAGCCTGTCCTTTACCTAAGAAGTAAGTCTTAGGAGGCTGGAGAGAGGGCTCAGCAGTTAAGAGCACTTGCTCCTGCACAATACCTGGATTCAATTCCCAGCACCTATGTCCATAACTCTAGTTTTAGGGGAGCCCAACACCCTTTCCTGACCTCAGTGGGCACTGCATGACACAGGTGCACCTACCTACATGCAGGCAATACACTCATACACATAAAAGGCTGACATTGACATTCAGCAAGTCACTCCTAGTGCAGTGACACCTTTCAGGAAGTTCTTTGGTGGGGTGGGGGTGCAACTGAAAGATGAATGGGAGGAAGAAGTGTCTGGAAGAACTTATCTGTACCCCGAATGCAGCCAAGATGCCAGTTGACATTGAGGTGATATGTGCACTCCCCACTGCCTGCATTGACTATGGCAGGCAAAAGCTGGAGCCCCAAATTGCTGTGGCAGCCCAGAACTGCTACAAAGTAACTAATGGGGCCTTCACTGGGGAGGTGAGCCTTGGCATGATCAAAGATTGTGGAGCTACTGGGGTAGTCCTGGGGTACATCTTTAGGGAGTCAGATGAGTTGATGGGGCAGAAAGTGGCCCAACTCCTGGTAGAGGGACTTGGAGTGATTGCCTGCATTGGGGAGAAGTTAGATGAAAGGGAAGCTGGAATTATGAGCAAACCAAGGTTATCACAGGTAATGTAAAGGAGTGGAACAAGGTTGTCCTGTGTTCTGAACCCATATGGGCCATTGGTACCAGAAGACTGCAACATTCCAACAGGCCCAGGAAGTACATGAGAACCTCCAGGGCTTACTTAAATCCAGTGTGTCTGATGCAGTGGCTCAAAGCACCCTCATCATTTATGGAGGTTCTGTGCCTGGAGCAGCCTGATGTAGATGGTTTCCTTGCAGGTGGCACTTCCTCAAGCATGAATTTTTGGGCATCATCAGTGTTAAACAGTAAACACCATTCATCTCCCCACCCTTTTGCTAAGCCAGGGATTGGTAGACCAGAAGCATAGTAACTGCTTCCACCAGTCACATACTACTTAAGTCATCTGCCCCTTATCATGGCCTAATCCAGACTGTATCTTCCAATGCCATTTGCACCTTCTCCCTGTGATGGTTGGGACCAGGCCAATCTTTTTACCACTTACTATAATGGTTAGAACTAAACATGTCACCACAGTGGCTTCCTGCCTGAGAGGTGGAAGAAGTGGACCTTGTACTGTTCTTTCAGGCCCTAGTGAGGGCAGGAGAGTGAAAACACTTTGCTTTCCCCTCTTAACACTGTGAGGCCAAGATCCTCTGACCATAAGAGGCCAGAGATGCTCCTCTCTCTCACAGTGCCAAAGCCTGAGTGTTGTGAGCCATTCCACTGTAAGGGAAATAAGTACTTGGCACTAAAAAAATGAAAAAAAACACGTAAAATAAAAATAATAAATAAAATATTTATTTTTAAAAAGTCGGTGTTAATTGTGCTTGATAGGGAAATGTTGCATTTGAACCTCTAAGAGAAAAATAAAGTATCTTTCAACCACTTGATTATTTAGTAGATAATTGTGAAATTTTGCTTTTTCATATACTAAATGGTAAAAGTCAAGTCAAATATTTTTTTTAATTATTTATTTATTTATCTTACATGTATGCATGTATTGCCTGCATGTAGGTAAGTGCACCCGTATTGTACAATGCCTGCAGAGGACAGAAGAGACAGTCCCCTGGAACTGGAGTTACAGACAGTTGTTAGCTGCCATGTGGGTGCTGGGATTCGAACCCTGGTCTTCTGCAAGAACAGTCAGTGTTCTTAACTGCTGAGCCATCTCTCGAGCCCCAAAATATAATTTATTAAGTGTGCATTTTTCTATGTATGAAAGAATTAAAAAGCAGAAGAGTATGACTTTTTTTTTTTTTTTTTTTTTTTGAGACAGGGTCTCCCTGTAGCCCCAGCTGGCCTAGAACTTGCTATTTAGATCAGACTGGTCTCCATCTCACATCCACCTGCCTCTGCTTCCTAAGTGTAGGGATTAAAAGCATGCATCAACTACACCCAACGAAAGAGTGTGACTTCTAAAAGCTGTTATATGTATGCATGGTATGTGCTTAACGTGTGTATGCATGTGTATATGCCACAGTGCAAGTGTAGAAGTCAGACAACTTTGTGGAGTTGGTTCTCTCCTTCAACCTTTACATGAGTTCTGGGAATGGAACTCGGGGTTATCAGGTGTGCATAGCAAGCTCATTTTCCTGCTGAGCTATCTCACTGGTCCAAAAAGTATGATTTTTTTGTACATTCATACATACACACATGTGGTATATATGTAAATATATGTAATATATATCTATATTTGTGTATATTCATGTGTTTGGGTTTTTTTTCCTTGCCATGCTGAGGATTGAACTCAGGGTCTTAAGCATGGTAGACAAGTATTGTCACTTAGCTACATCCTTAGCATTGTGGTTTATATTAGCATACAAAGGTTTCTAAATGATGAAGGAAGAAAAAAGCCAGAGTATTAGAGGTGTTTTTTCAAGTCATCTTTTTATTTGTGGCTTTCAGTTTGACTAAATGCATCTAAAGTATGACTTTCTTTGTACCAATCCTATAACATAAATTTTTTAAACCCAATTTAGGGAAATAAGGTATTTAAAATGGGAAATATTGAGAATAGAATATTTGGGAGATACGTTATTTCAAAACCAAGTTGTTATGTGATGTATTACAGAAGGAGATACTTTTTTTTTTTTTTTTTTTTTTTTTTTTTTTTTAGGAACTTGGCATTTTTGTCAGCTGTCCTAGAACTCACCAGGAGTTCCAGGATCTGCCTCCCTTTGCCTCCCAAGTGCTGGGATTAAGGAAGCAAATGAGACCTTTATATTACATGCTCATTAGTTTTCAGCCTATGAGGTTCACTGTTTTCTTGTTTTCTCCTCAAGATTTTTGAAAAAAAAAGTGGCTAATACTCATCTATGTGTTTTATGTTGTAGGAATAACATTCCGGCTAATTTTACCAGGAGTGGAAGTAAATTAAGTCATCAGAAAGATACACGTCAGGCAACTTTTCTTTTCAGAAGAGGTCTGAAGGTATTAGAAGCCTTGGTTGTGTTTTCTTTTTACTCACTGTGGATCCTTTCATAAGTCTTTGCTCCTGGTTGAGGTAGAAATTAGGTTTAAGTGTGTAAAATAAAACATTAGGTTAATTCTTTCTGTTAATATGGTTTTTTTTTCCTATTTCCTGCCCTCAATAGCATCTTATAATAACATTATTTACTAACAAACTTGTTTGCAACTTGATCTAATCCAGAAACCTTAACAGAGTGTGTTGTCAGAACAACACAGGCCTCTCCTGAGCTCATGCTCCTATTACCATGGGTTATGAAGTAATAATGTTTGATAGCTGTTTTGTTTTATATCTTCTGCTTTCTGTGGGATCTACTGGGTGTTTTTTTCCTTTTTTTTCCCCTTTAGGTTCAGGCCCAATTGAACACAGAACAGCTCCTAGATGATGTGGTAGCAAAGAGAACTCGCCAGTAAGTTTCAATTTTTAAAAAAATTTTATTATTTTTAGTTTTATGTGTATGCGTCTATTGCCTGCGTGTAGGTAAGTGCACCCATGTTGTGCAGTGCCCACAGAGGTCAGAAGAGGCTGTTTGATCCCCTAGGACTGGAGTTATGGACAGTTGTTAGCTGCCATGTGGATGTTGGGATTCGAACCCGGGCCTTCTGCAGAACAACCAGTGTTCTTAACCACTGAGCTGTCTCTCCAGCCCCAAATTTCAACTTTTTTTAAGACGTAATGTCTAAATTCATAGGATACTAGTTACCTGAATTACCGTCTGTCCCAGTGTGCAAGAAATTAATGAACACCAAAATGAAATTAAGCCTGAAATAAACCCAGAACTCACATATGTGTTTCATAAACACTGCCACTGAGCCACATTTCTAGTCTCCCCAAACCTTTTAGAGTTTTCACATGTCAGTGTTGTAACAGTTTTAGTACCAAGTGAATTACTGTATTTTTTATTGCCTATTTCATTTTAATAGAATAGTGTTTCTCTCATCTTATACAAATGAATCTGATAAGAGGATGAGTAGAAGAAAATTCAGTAGAGCTTTTAGAAAATTTGTAAAACTTTAAGCACAATAGAATTTTTTCCTCCTGCATTCATGTAAAAATCTTTTGTTTTTTTTTAAAATTATTTATTTAATAATCACATAATTAGAATAAGCATTTTATTACAACAGCATTGACATATTCAATAACAATTTCCAGAGCTAAGATGCATCTCTTTCAAAATTGACTGCAAATTTTTAGATTTACAGTTAATACAGTTATGCAATATTGTACTCAGTATAAAACCTGTAAGACATAAAATTAAATGGGTACACAGTTTCATACAGAAAAATTCATTTTTAATGCAATTGACCCTAAGATATTTGCACATGCATTTCTAATCTCTATATATCTGATTATTACTAGTCACAGTTGGTTACTTTCTGAGCTCCTTGGCATCTGAGCATAGATATAAAGTCATCAGGTAGTTTTCAGTGGTAATATTTTTCATATCTACTAATTATTAGGGAGCAAATTTTTATACTTTGAAGAATTATTATTTTTTAAAAAATTTAATAACCACATGATTAGAAGAAGCATTTCATTACATATTTAACATATTCAGTAACACACTCCAGAGCAAGGATATAAAATTTTTAGGTTTTCTCTTGAATTAATACAGTTTTACAGTATTGAACACAGTATAAGCCCTGTAAGACATAAAATTGGATGAGTTTTTAACCTTTAAAAAAGAGCTCCATTTCATTTTAAAATACAGTTTCTTATAGAAAGACTGTTTTTGCTACTAACGCTGAGATGTTGGCGCATGTGTCTCTAATTTGTTTGTATCTGATTATTACTAGTCATAATCGATTGCACTCGGATCCTTGGCGCCTGTGTAGGTCTATAAAGTCATTGGGTAGATTGCAATGGTAATGTTTATTGCCTCTACTAATTAACATGATGTAAATTTTTATGCTTCCTCCTCAAATATAATACATTTCTTTTAGTTTGTTGATTTTTTTTTGTGTGTGTATATCACACAGAACATCCCAAACCATCTTATTCAACTATATACCCACTGACCAGATGGCACCCTCCCATAGCCTCCCTCCCCCCACTAGAGCCCTTATACTCTGATATCCCTGCTGCTGTCTGCTGTGTACCCCACAGCCATTCCTCACTACTTGTCCATCTTATGACTCTAGTCAGCCTATCTAGAGGTCTTTGTTTTATGAAGGTCAGCTGTTCCTCATCTAGCAGCAGTCAGTTGTCAGTATTCCTTTAGAGAAGATTGGGGTCTGCTGTTCATTTTCCCAGTTCTATACTGGGTTACTATGTGGGAGTCCATTGGGCCACCTTGGCCAACAACTCAAAAGAAGGTATCACCTGTCTGGCATTGTTGCTTGTTATGTAGCCTTTAGCTATACATATGGACTCTTAAAAAATTATATTGGCCCCTTTAATCTCTGGTTATACTTTCCTTTTGGGTGTTTAAGGACATACAGTTGGCCCAGATAAACCAATTTATTTGTACTCTTAAGGCCGTTTGAGGATCTGTTCCTCAGGGGTCACATGGACTTGGGAGGAGACCCTGGCTCCTTCCTTTTACCAGTTCAGGCAATGTGAAGATAAGTCAAAGGTCCTGCTCGACCATGGCTGAGTTCTCTTGGAAGCATGGAGGAGTTGTTTCCTCTGTGTTGACCCTCCTCTTTGTAGACTGGACACTGATTCAAGTCCATATCATGGGGTCTCCTCAGCCTCCTTGGTCAAGAGGACAGGTAACCCACCACAATTACAAGACATTTTGGGAGATGCTTATAGTCCCCTGGAACTAGTCGACCTAGGAGGGCAAGGAGCAAAACCTGTCCTTTATGTCCCTCTGACCAAATTATTATAGGCCTCAACGTATGTCTGTTAAACATCCAAGAGGTTAGTTCTACTAGTCTGGTACTTTTAATTACTGTGTGTCATGGAGATAAATCTTGGTCAAAGACCAATTGTTATCATGTAAACCTTACCTTAGACATACATTTCTTGATCTGGTATGTATAATTTGTCAGTAGGTTGTTGGACTAATATGGCTCCCTCTGGTTTTTAAAACTAGGCATTATTTATCTCTTGCATTGTCTAACCCCTCCTTCTGGATACTTACTTTGAGAACTCTCTGTTCAGCTCCTTAGCCCATCTTTTAATTGGGTTACTTCTTGTCTTGATTCTCTGTTTTTTGAGTTCGTTATATATTCTGGATATTAAACCTCTGTCAGATGTGTCACTAGTGAAGATTTTCTCCCATTCTGTGGGTTTTTTCTTCACTTCTCTGGTTGCCTCCTTTCATGTACAGAAGATTTTTAGTTTAATGAGGTCCCATTTGTTGATTCTTGACCTTGTTTCTTGAGCAATTGATGTCCGGTTTAGAGAATCCTTTCCTATACCTATATCCTGTAGGTTTTTGCCAATGTTTTCTTCTAACAGTTTCAGAGTTTCAGGCTTTACATTGAGGTCTTTGATCCATTTGGAATTGACTTTTGTGCAAGGTGAAAGATAGGTGTTTAGTTTCATTCTTCTACAGGTGGAGATCCAGTTTTGCCTGCACCATTTGCTGAACATGCTGTCTTTCCTCCAATGAATGTTCTTAGCCCCTTTGTCAAATATCAGGTGGCTGAAATTGCATGTACTCATATTGGGGTCTTCAGTTTTGTTCCATTGATCTATGCGTCTATTTTTGTGCTAGTACCATGTTGTTTTTATGACTATAGCTCTATAATATAGTTTAAAATACGGTATAGTAATCCCCTGAGCATTGCTCTTAGTGCTCATGGTTCCTTGCTCAGAGTTACTATGGCTATTCGAGGTCTTTTTTGCTTCCACATGAATCTGAGGATTTTTTTTTCCAATTCTGTGAAGAATATCATGGGGATTTTGATTGGCATTGCATTGAATCTAACCCTATCCTTAACTCTCACCCTAACACTAACCCTAACCCTAACCCTAACGCAAATGCAAACCCTAACCCTAACCCTAACCCTAACCATATCCCTCACTCTAACACTAACACTAAAACTAACCCTAACCCTCACACTAAAGCTAACCCTAACTCTCCAATCCCTAACCCTACACTAACCCTCACCCTAACTCTACCTACACCCTCACCGTAACCCTACCCCTAACTCTCACCCTCGCCTAATCCAAACCCTAAACCTAACCCTAATCCAGAACCTAACCCTAACCCTAATCCTAAAAGTAACCTTAAACCTATCCCTAACTCTAACCGTAACTCTAACCGTATCCCTCACCCTAATGCTAAAGCTAACTCTCACCATAACATAATCCAAACCCTAACCTTACACTAACCCTCACCCTAACTCTACCCCTAACTTCACCCTAACCTTATCCAAACCCTATCCCAACCCTAACCCTGACCCTAAAACTAAGGCTAAAGTTAACCCTAACCTTCACCCTAACCCTAACCCTAACTCTTACCATGACCTAATC
>NW_008342423.1:1656489-1657473 GCF_000622305.1 Nannospalax galili
GCATGCTGAATTTTGTCAAAGGCCTTCTCTGCATCTATTGAGATGACCATGTGAGTCTTGTCTTTGAGCCCATTTATATGATTTATGAGGTTTTTTGACTTAATGTATACTGAACCATCCTTGCATCTCTGGGATAAAGCCTACTTGATCATGGTGGATGATCTTTCTGATGTTTATCTGTATGTGGTTTGCAAGTATTTTGTTGAGAATTTTTGCATCTATGTTCATTAAGGATATGGATCTATAGATTTCTTTTTTGCTTGTATCTTTACTTGGCTTTGGTATTAGAGTGATGCTGGCTTTGTAGAATGAATTTGGATGTTCTCCTTCCTTTTCCATCATTTAAAATAAGGTTTTGTGTTATTACTGTTTCAATTTCTTTTTGTGCTATGGGTCTGTTTAAGCTCTTAATCTCTTTTTGGTTTAGTTTTGGTGGTTCCCATGCCTTTAGATATCCATCCATTTCTTTTAGGTTTTCAAATTTAGTAGCATACAGGGTTTTTTGTTTGTTTTTTGTTTTTTCTTTTTGAGACAGGGTCTCCTTGTAGCCCCAGCTGTCCTGGAACTCACTGTGTTGACCAGACTGGCCTAGAACTCACAAAGATTTGCCTGCCTCTGCCTCCCAAGTGCTGGGATTAAAGGCGTGTGCCACCACGCCAGGTAGCCCATAGGTTTTTAAAGTATTCCCTTATAATGTTCTGTATCTTACTGATGTCTGTTGTGATGTTTCCCCTTTCATCTCTGATTTTGTTGATTTGGAGGTGCTCTTTCTTTCTTTTGGTTAACTGGGCTAGCGGTCTGTCAGTCTTGTTTATCTTTTCAAAGAACCAGGTCTTGGATTCGTTGATTCTTTGTATCGTTTTCTTTGTTTTTATTTCATTTATTTCTGCCCTGATTTTTGTGATTTCTTCTTGTCTGCTGGGTTTGGGTTTCATTTGTTGTTGCTTTTCAAGTGTCTTGAGTTGCAATGTTAAGTCCTGTATT